>NC_067480.1:111868206-112234456 GCF_947179515.1 Apodemus sylvaticus
AAGTATTAAAAATATTCTAGATGATAAAAATCTAGTCAACAATAATGCCCCACAAGCAAGTACCCCTCAGACACCTCCCCACATCAAGTATAGCTGAGAGCTGGTTAAAATGCATATTGCCACATTCCATGAATACTCCCTGAGTATTCATAAATGCAACTAAGGACTCTGTACATCTGATAATATCCATGAATATGATTCCCAATGAAACTTGAGAAACAATGGCATAAATGTTTCAGCAGAGAGGGGGGGCTCAGAGAGTTGAATCCAAGAAGCATCTTCCCATCTCTAACACTAGTACCACTAGTTATTCTTGCAGAGTACAAGAGTTTGGTTCCCAACATCCACATGGTAGCTCACAGTCAACTGCAAGCTCAGTTCTAGGGTATCTGATGCCATCTTCTAGCCTCTGCAGGCACAAGCACAGCTGGTGCACACAAAAACATGCAGGCAAAGCACACATACACACAAAAGCAGATTTCTTTTAAGTTTCTTAAGGATAAGAGAAAGTTATGGCATGCAGTCTCCAAAAGAGCTTCTAAAATTTCTTCCCATTTTCCAAAGAACTCGACTAACAGTCTGATTTATATCTAGCAGTAATGATTTAGTCTTGCCATTGTGAACACACCCATTTAATGCTGTGTAGGAATGGTGGCTTGTGCATCTATAGCTCTTAAACTTAAAAGCTTTCTTATGTCCCTGCCTGTGCAATTTTTTAAAATATAAGATTCAGTTAATGCAATTATGAAATGACTAATGGTACACAAAAATTAAATTTGGCACTTCAGAGGAGAAATGCTAGAGCTAAGAAGAATAGTCCAGCATTTCTCAAATGACTTCATGTCCAGCTAGCTGCCTGGATGGACCCTCTATGCCTCATGTGCAAGTGGATGCTTTTGTAACTGTCTCAGGTCAAATGCATTCAAGTACTCTTTGGAACTTAGGCTTTAGTTCACAGATAAGTGATGTTCTTGAAAGACCCTCAAAGCCATAAACCCCACACTCCACTTCAGAAAAGACGACACCCCAAATCACTCATGAGAAACAGTCTTGATGCAAATGGCAAGAGGATTTTTATTCCAAGCACGCTGGGGCACACAGTTGTACACCATGCAGGGGTAGAGGATTGCAGACCCCAAGTGAACAAGTGCACAAGTGTCCAAGTGTAAACTTTTATAGAGTTTACAACAAAGCCTGTGCATCGCAAACCAATCATTCCTTAGCATCGAGAGCCCATGTGATGCGGGCCAATCAATTTGTACCACCTCATAGTTTCTAGGCCAGTCATTTCATCTAAGTCCTTGCTCCATGGACCAATCAGTTTCCTATAGTCTCAGAGGTCCGCATTTGCTCGGGCTCCTGAGTGGGGGGTGACAGATTGTAGTTAAGATAGGTCACAAGGGCTTTCCTTCTATGGTGCAAGCAGTTTACAGAAGCCAAATAAGTGGTTAGTCAGCTCATTTCCTGTTAACTTACTAGGCAAGGATCACATACTCAAGGGCCTGTCTTACGCCCTTTCACCTAGTTCCATACAGAGAGCAGGCTCTGGAACAAGAAGAAATGTGACCTTTTGCTTATTTCCCGACAGAGAGCGGGTCTGGGATTTGAAGTATTTAGGGCTTCTTAGGAGGCTGGAGTTAGGGCTCCTTTGGAATGAGATAGCATTTTTAAACTTCTGACTTCTTGGGGTCATTTGAGAGTTAGGCTGTATTTCTCATCCTTTCCTTCTTTCCTACTACACGAATACTCACTTTGAATGTTCCAACTTCTCAAACAGCAGAGGATCTCTGCAGGCTAACCATGGTTGGTGGTAATGGACAACATCTGTAGTATTTTCCAGGTCTTAGACATTTGAGTGAATTGATAGCTCTTTAAGCAGAGAGCTTCCTGGCTTCCTGGCCAGTACCAGGAACAAGGCCTCATCTATAGTAACTTTGTGTGAGCACTAAAACCACTTGGGGTGTTTGTTAAACTCTCCCTTAGAGATTCTGCTTAATTAGTCTAGAATGTGAACATGACATGGGGATTTCAGAAAGTTCTGTGATGCTTTGAGCACATGGTTGATTTTGAGTGACACGCTCCTGGAGCATACCTGTGAATACCAACAGCTCTGCCTACAGTTTAGAAAGGGGCCAGTACAGCATGTTATAGCTGGATTTATCTACTAATTGTGCTGATGAAGCCTCATCTGTAGAACTCTTCTGCTTCATAGTCCCTGCGGGGTAGACCTATAAAATAAAACAAGCCCTTTCCTATCCTAGTTCTTTTAATCAGAGTGTCCTATACCAATTGAAAATGAACACGATTTGTTGAAAAGGCTATCTTTTTTCCATTGGATGTTTTCAGCCTCTTTGTCGAGGATCAAGTGGCCATAGGTGTGTGGGTTCATTTCTGGATCTTCAATCCTGTTCCATTGATCCTCCTGCCTGTCACTGTACCAATACCATGCAGTTTTTTTTAACACTATTGCTCTGTAGTATTGCTTGAGGTCAGGGATACTGATTCCCCCAGATTTTCTTTTGTTGCTGAGAATAGTTTTAGCTATCCTGGGTTTTTTGTCGTTCCAGATGAATTTGATAATTGCTCTTCCTAACTCTGTGAAGAATTGAGTTGGGATTTTGATGGGTATTGCATTGAATCTGTATATTGCTTTTGGCAAAATGGCCATTTTAACTATATTGATTCTACCGATCCATGAGCATGGGAGGTTTTCCCAGTTTTTGAGGTCTTCTTCCATTTCCTTCTTCAGAGTCTTGAAGTTCTTGTCATACAGATCTTTCACATGTTTGGTAAGAGTCACCCCAAGATACTTTATACTGTTTGAGGCTATTGTGAAGGGGGTCATTTCCCTAATTTCTTTCTCAGCCTGCTTATCCTTTGAGTATAGGAAGGCCACTGATTTGCTTGAGTTGATTTTATAACCTGCCACTTTGCTGAAGTTGTTTATCAGCTGTAGGAGCTCTCTAGTGGAGTTCTTTGGGTCACTTAGGTAGACGATCATGTCGTCTGCAAATAATGATAGTTTGACTTCTTCCTTTCCAATTTGTATCCCTTTGACCTCCTTATGTTGTCGAATTGCCCGAGCTAGTACCTCAAGTACAATATTGAAAAGATAAGGAGAAAGGGGACAGCCTTGTCTGGTCCCTGATTTCAGTGGGATTGCTTCAAGTTTCTCTCCATTTAGTTTGATGCTGGCTACCGGTTTGCTGTATATTGCTTTTACTATGTTTAGGTATGGGCCTTGAATTCCTGTTCTCTCCAAGACTTTAAGCATGAAGGGATGCTGAATTTTAATGGTGCTGGTTCAACTGGAGGTCAGCATGCAGAAGAATGCGAATTGATCCATCCTTGTCTCCTTGTACTAAGCTCAAGTCCAAATGGATCAAGGACCTCCACATAAAGCCAGACACTCTGAAGCTAATAGAAAAGAAACTGGGGAAGACCCTTGAGGACATCGGTACAGGGAGAAAGTTTCTGAACAGAACACCAATAGCGTATGCTCTAAGAGCAAGAATTGACAAATGGGACCTCATAAAATTACAAAGTTTCTGTAAGGCAAAGGACACCATCAAGAGGACAAATCGGCAACCAACAAATTGGGAAAAGATCTTCACCAATCCTACATCAGATAGAGGGCTAATATCCAATATATATAAAGAACTCAAGAAGTTAGACTCCAGAAAACCAAACAACCCTATTAAAAAATGGGGTACAGAGTTAAACAAAGAATTCTCACCTGAAGAACTTCGGATGGCGGAGAAGCATCTTAAAAAATGCTCAACTTCATTAGTCATTAGGGAAATGCAAATCAAAACAACCCTAAGATTTCATCTTACACCAGTCAGAATGGCTAAGATTAAAAATTCAGGAGACAGCAGGTGTTGGAGAGGGTGTGGAGAAAGAGGAACACTCCTCCACTGCTGGTGGGGTTGCAAATTGGTACAACCACTCTGGAAATCAGTCTGGCGGTTCCTCTGAAAACTGGGCACCTCACTTCCAGAAGATCCTGCTATACCACTCCTGGGCATATACCCAGAAGACTCCCCACCATGTAATAAGGATACATGTTCTACTATGTTCATAGCAGCCCTATTTATAATTGCCAGATGCTGGAAAGAACCCAGGTATCCCTCAACAGAAGAGTGGATGCAAAAAATGTGGTATATCTACACAATGGAGTACTATTCAGCCATTAGAAACAATGAATTCATGAAATTCTTAGGCAAATGGATGGAGCTAGAAAATGTCATACTCAGTGAGGTAACCCAGACTCAAAAGGTGAATCATGGTATGCACTCACTAATAAGTGGATATTAACCTAGAAAACTGGAATACCCAAAACATAATCCACACATCAAATGAGATACAAGAAGAAAGGAGGAGTGGCCCCTGGTTCTGAAAAGACTCAGTGAAACAGTATTCAGCAAAACCAGAACGGGGAAGTGGGAAGGGGTGGATGGGAGGACAGGGGAAGAGAAGGGGGCTTACGGGACTTTTGGGGAGTGGGGGGGCTAGAAAAGGGGAAATCATTTGAAATGTAAATAAATTATATCGAATAAAAAAAAATTAAAAAAAAAAGAAAGAAAATGAACACGAACAGAAATCCATTCGATTTTAAGTGTATTCCTTATCAGATGTTGTTCTAAATAATTTGAATATGCAAATTTAATATCTTAATATACAAGACAAAGAGAGGTATTGGCTCCCTATTAAATATAAAGTTTTGTGTGTCGTTCATTTGAGAATCCAGAACATTAGGGCAAGTAGGGAGGAACTTGAGCAGCAGCCAGAGCAATCTTGAATAGCGTTAATCGCATACAGCAACAGTCATTGGCCTCTAGGCTTATACTGGGTGTGCCAATGTCTCTCTTAAACACTATAAGGACAGATACCTTTATACTTCTGGATAACTCAGTAAGTACTTTCTTATTTGATATTCATAAATCTTTATACAAGGCATCACTTTTTCTGAAAGTTTGATGTCTTAGCTAAAAAAAAAAAAAATCTGTAGAGATTCAAGTCCAGCTCAATAGAACAGATGGCAAGGCCTCACCTTGGATTTCTCAGATGCAAAGGTGCTATGGACACTATACCCTCACTATAGTAACAAAAAACAAATAGTTATGACAAATTCAATATAGTCACTTTTGTAGTTAGCGTTTTACTGCTGTGAACAAACACCATGACCAAAGAATCTCTCTCTCTCTCTCTCTCTCTCTCTCTCTCTCTCTCTCTCTCTCTCTCTCTCTCTCTTAGACATATTCTTATATTCTTTATTTACATTTCAAATGATTTCCCCTTTTCTGGTTCCCCCTCCAAAGTCCCATAAGCCATCTCCCCTCCACCTGTTTCCCAATCAACTCCCTCCCGCTTCCCTGTCCGGGCATTCCCCTACACTGCTGCATGGAGCCCAAGGCAACACTTAAAAGGACAACATTTAATTGGGGCTGGCTTATAGGTTCAGAGGTTCAGTCCATTATCATCAAGGCAGGAGTAAGAAAGTGCCCAGGCAGACATGGTACAGGATAAGCTGAGAGTACAATGTCTTGCTCTGAAGGCAAACAAGAGAAGACTGTCCTCCAGGCAGCTAGGACTGGGGTCTTAAAGCCCATACTCACAGTGGTACATCTACTCCAACAAGGCCATACCCACTAATAGTGCCACTTCCTAGACCAAGGATATTCAAACCGCCACAGTCACATACCTTTCTTAAGGAGAGTAGTCATGAATAGGGTATGGGTAAGATTTCTGAAATGCTGGAGCAGTCCATGAGATGGAGAATGTGGTGTGTGCTGGCGGCTCTCTGTGCCTTAACATGCTACCCTAGTTGTCTCTTTTAGTCACCAGGGAATGTGAGCATTTATAACTCTTATTAATTACATATTTTAAAATCAATGGCTATTTCTTTTTTTAAAAATTAAATTATTGTTATCTGTACATATGTGTGGCTGTATGTGGGCATGTGCAAATCATTGCAGTACATTCAGAGGCCAAAAGATTTGAATCCCATGACCTGGAGTTACAGGAGTTTGTTAGTTGCCTGATGAGAATCCTGAGAACTAAACCCTGAACCTCTCTGTAAAAGTATTAGGTATTTTTAATTTAGGAGCCAGCTCTCCAGCCTGATATGTGTGGTTACAAATGCATTACATTTAAATGTATCAAGCTACAATGTAGTTGTTATAAGACAATGATATAAATAATCAAAAGAAGAAACTCTTATTTTTATTTATGCTGTGAAAGGGCCAGGTTTGATTCTGAATCATATTATTAATGAATATGAGGCTAATGGCAGCTTCCTAAGTCTACAGGCCACTGAGTTTCAGTTCGCAACCAACTCCTGTACCCTTCTCTGAGAGGCATTCTGTCAGCAAGCAGCTTAAGAAAACCCTAACACTACTTTGAAGACAGAGGATCAGCCTCGAGCTCATTGTCTCTTGAACCTGCTTTTCAGAATCAGCCTACTGCTGCAGCCAAGCATGACAACTAAGAAATGTAGGAGTTCTCTGAGCAGAAGTGCTCTCTGAGTGGGGACTGCTGGTAGTCACCCTGGGACTGAGCACAAACACTCAGGAAGCAAAGGGAGAGGTAACACCGAAGACCTTTATTCCCCCAAACAATGCAATCAGCACTATCATCTCTCAAGGACCATGAAGAGTGTTTCTTAGTGTCATGAGAAAAAGAAGCTATTGCTGTTCCAAGGAGATTTTAGACTTTCTTTTTAGACTTCTTTATTTTTAAACCACCTCTTATCTGTCCATCCACATCATTTTAAGCATATTTTAGCACTCTCCGAAGCACTGTTCGCAGTTGTAGTCCTGCACACCTATACCCTTTCCTATATGTACTTTGTAAGCAAAAGTATTTATAATAACATCTTCATTATTTTAAACTTGTAAATACATGGTAAATTCTCATGTATTCAGCTTTCATTTCCACATTGCTGTTCAACAGCAAAGGAGGTCAGGACTGGGACTCAAGTGGGTCAGGAAGCAGGAGCTGATGCAGAGGCCATGGGGGGATGTCATTGGCTTGCTCAGCTTGCTGATACAACCCAGGACTACCAGACCAGAAATGGCACCACCCACAGTTTCCCCTCCCTCCCTTGATAACTCCAGTCCTCTGCAAGCCTTTGTGGAACCTGAACTCACATACAGACACACACACATGTAAATAAAATAGTTTCTGAAAGTCATCAAACAGTGCTTCTGAAAAGAGCCTCCAAAGGAGACTACCCCAAGATGGCTTTGATAGTGACAAAAACAATGTAAGGAAACCTAAGTAAGGCTCATGTTGCTTGGGTGTATTGAGATGGGTTGTAGTATAAACAAAACATCCTATTTTTGCCTTTCTCCTAATCTGTCTTTAGCATTGAAAGTTACTTCACTAGCTGCCATTTATGAGCCTCAAGATCCTCAAGCTAGGCTTAGAAATAATAACAGCATCAATAAGTCTAGCTGCCTTTCTATCACAGGAAAGCTGCACTCACAAAAGAAAGTGACTGGCCAAGACAGGGAAGACTTTATTAATCATTTCTATGTTTCAAGTTTATGTCTGGAAATCTTTAAATGTCCTTCAAAGTAAAATCAGTGTGTTTTGTTGGCCTAAATATCTTGAAATTTTGAAAACCCAGTATTGGTACCAGATGATTTTTCCCTATTTTGTAAAAATCAATGTTGGATTCGCTTCTTTCAACAAGCATGGCTGTTAACCCACCAGGGAAAGGAAGTTTCCTTGGGGGGGGGAGGGATGAGACCAGGAGTGAAGCCCCCATGAGCCAGCAGAGCGAGTAGAAATATACAACCTCAGGAGGTAGGCGGTGGAGGGACCTGGGAGGTGAGAGAGTCTCAAGACTCAAAGGAAGGGTTCTTAAATGAAATGCCCAAAAGTGGAGAGGGGAACTTGTAAAGTCCACCACCAGTAGAAAGATAGTGCATCAAGTGAAGGGATGGGTTTGCCATCCCACAGTCAAAAATTGTGATGCAGAATTGTTCCTGTGTACTAGAAATGCAGGGACAAAAATGGAAAAGAGACTGAGGGAAAGGTGGCCCAATGATGGTTCCAAATTGGGGCTCATCTCCACTGGAGGCTCCAAGGCCTGACACTATTACTGATGCTATGATGTACTGACAGACAGGAACTTAGCATGGCTGCCCTTCAAGAGGCCCAACAAGCCCCTTACTGAGACAGATGCAGATACTTACAGCCAACCATTTTACTAAATTCAGGGACCCCTGTGGTTGAATTAGGGAAAAGGAAGAAGTTGAAGAGGAGGGCTACCCCATAACAGTCCCAACAATCCTAGACCCCAGGGACCTCCCTGAGACTGAGCCACCAAGCAGGCAGCATACACGAGCTGCTCAGAGCCCCCCTTACCCGTAGACAGTAGAGGACTGCCTGGTCTGACTTCAATGAGAGAAAAGGCATCCAACCCTTGAAAGACTTGAGATCCCCCCTCCCCGGGAATGGGGAGGCATGTCAGGGTGTGGGGGTGTGAAGGGCCATCCTCTTGGAGACAGGGGGCAGGGGGAGCAGAAGAGGAATGGGATGAGGAACTGTGGGAGGGCAGAACTGGAGGGGTATAATGACTGCACTATAAAAACAGATTAAATATAATAATAAAAAGAAAAGAAAATGAAGGAATGAAGGAACAAAGAAAGAAAGAAAAAAAAGAAAAGAAAGAAAGGAACAAAAAGAAAGAAAGGAAAGAAAGGAAGGAAGGGAAGGAAGGAAGGAAGGAAGGAAGGAAGGAAGGAAGGAAGGAAGGAAGGAAGGAAGGAAGGAAGGAAGGAAGGAAGGAAAGAAGGAAGGAAGGAAGGAAGGAAGGAAGGAAGGAAGGAAGGAAGGAAGGAAGGAAGGAAGGAAGACAGAAAGACAGACAGACAGGCAGGCAGACAGACAGACAGGCATGAAATTCTTTCAGCTCTTTTTCTAGCCACTACCAGCCAGGTACTCCTCCATCATCCCCCTTCCTACAACCAATGAATCAGCCAATATATTTACCAAGTAATTGTTCTTACTTTTCTTTTCCTTTAAATACTGAGAAGAGTATGACATGCTTGAGTTGTGCACATTGAAGATGTTCTCGAAGTGTCAAGGTTCTTTTAAACCTGCCTCTTGCTAAAGACCAAGTCATCATCACTTAAAACTTCTCGACTTGCTCTCACATAAACAATCAGACAAGATGATTTTCAAACCATCACAGAATCACAGCCTCAGAAGGACTGGAGACATCTTTAGCTATAAGTCTGGATGAATTGAGCAGAATAGGTTGTGCTTTGCACTGGAACTAATAACCAAGCTTTCGATACTGGGTGCTCTCCAGTGCTTGATCTGCACTACACACTCTGGAAATAAATTGCCTAGGACATATTTTAGGGAGATGTGGAGCATAGTTTTAAAAAGTTTGAAAAGAACAAATAAATTTATACCAAATATTGCCCACCCAGTAGTTTCTGCATGTCTGTATGTCAGGCCAGGGGGTACCTGACAGAAAAGTGAAAATTACCAAACCTAAAAGTGAAGGAAAAACAATACATATTTGTTAAGGGAAAATAGGCTCCAGATAAAAATAAAATTCATTTTACATTTCTCGATCATATTTTCCATCAGGTCCATTTGCACAGCTGGAATTAGGAAAAAATAACAACAACAACAACAACAAAAACCTGCAAAAAGCAAATTTGCTACTTGCATATTTTTTAGAAGAGAAAAAGAGAAAAAGCCGCATAGGTCAAGTCTCACAGAGAGAATGCCAAATGTCTTTGTGTCCAGTTATTTACGGTTTCAGATAATTGTACGGAAAATATCAAATTTGCATAGCGTGATTATTGCTGATTATTTATCTAGCAGTCAAAATGTTTCAGTGGTTCCTAGGATGACAGATTGACAAGTCCTTAAAACTCATTCATTTTAGAAATTTGCATGTAATTAGGCAATCACGGAGGGATGTTTGTGGACAGAGGAGAACACTACAATATACTGGAAGGGATTCAAATGCTTGACAAAGTGTTAACATTATCTTCAGATGCAACCAAGCTTTAAATGCTTGGCTAGATACGACTATATGTATGAATTGGGTACAGAAGATTCAGGAAATTATCAATGGATTGAAGTACAGTTGTTTGTTGTTGTTGTTGTTGTTGTTTTGTTTTTCTTTCTTGAAAAAAAAAACCACTCACTGGACTCAACTATATTTGGGGCTATTGTTAGATTTAAGCTCAATTTAAGATTTAAGGAAGAAAATCAAGGGATAAAAGACAGTAAGTGATTCAGAAAGGACCCAGTTATTAGATCCCTCAGCTTAAACCATCTTGAGGTCTGTGACCCTGGGTGGGTTCTACCTGAACCTCAGACATCTATACATTTGAACTTGTAGACTTGGGAGGTAGGATGATCTTCAATTTTCTTTCCCACTTGTAAAGGTTTTAAATATCAGGAAGCTTCTTGCAATCAAAGTTTCCAATAAAGAGAATATATTTTTTCTTCTATCAAGAAAAAAAACATTGCATATTTCAATTCACTGCATCTTAAAATTGCAGAAGTATGGTATATACAAAATGACAATCACAGTTGCAGATACAAAGGCACTCCTTAAAAATGAAGCCTTTCATTATTATGTGGCCATTTCCTGCTGAAATCCTCCACATGGCTTCTTCAGGTTGAGATGGACATTGTAAAATCTGCATTTGAAAGTTTCAGATTGTCTCTGATCTTCACACAGAACTGTCTTTTCAAGTAATTGATGTATATTATGTAAAATGCTTCCTTTCAAAGCCAGACTACCTGAAGTATCAGGTTATTATAGTAATTTAAATCAATGAAAACCTTAACAAAGGTTTATGAAGGGTTATGAAAGGAATAAAAGTTATTTCTTTTTGACTGCTGGATTCATAGTTTATAACTTGATTTAAGAAGATAGGTGCTCATCACTTTCTGATATTACTAAAGACTTTTAATAGAGGTTTTCAGATGACAGCATTTTGTAATGCAGAATAGTAAACTAAATTTCTGAGTGTAGACTATGAAGCCATGAATATTGCCTAAAAAGTATCGACTTCAGGAGACAAATAATGAAGGAACACATACTAGAGTGTTTTCTTCAGGGAACTTAGCCGCATCGATAAAAAGCTATCACACATTAAGGAAATCTCAAAGACCAGCAAGTTATAAATTTACACATCTCAACTCATTAGTCAATTAGGGTAAATTTTATGAATTATATTGTCATATTGAAATATTACCTACATGTTAAATATATTAGGAAATCTCATTATTTGGTAGATCAACTCAAAATTGATTGGTCATGGTAAAGTCATAGCTATAAAAGACATTACCTATTAAATGCTTAACATAAAAAAGGACAAAATATATTGGAAGCAGGGATCTTCAAATAAATGACGCCAAGTTGGGGTGGCCTCCGATTGCCCTTCATATTGACTGTAGCCATTTGAAGTCAGGAAAAGAGAAATAGTCGGGTACTAGGGTAGAAACAACGTTTTCCAATCTAGACCCAGATTCTGTAGCAAAAGACTACAGAATTTCTATCCACATTTCGTGAAATGTAAAATATCCCCTCTCAGAAGCCAGGAAATGTTACCTCTGTGGTCAAGAGGACCACACAAAGGACCC
The DNA here is from genome assembly GCF_947179515.1 of Apodemus sylvaticus. Lineage (NCBI taxonomy): Eukaryota > Metazoa > Chordata > Mammalia > Rodentia > Muridae > Apodemus > Apodemus sylvaticus. The sequence continues at coordinate 111,879,838 of NC_067480.1, forward strand.
ACTGCTTCTGCCACCTCATAGAACTTCTAAGTCTGTGACTGTTTGAGATCTAATGGGAATCTGTTCTTAATCCTGCTATTACATTTTAGAATGCAGTAACCCCCCACCTTCCTATGGGCAGTCTTTCTTGCTTTCCCCTTGGTGCTGGCCAGAAGAAATTCATACGGTATAGTGGCTGGTTTTATGTCAACTTGACACAAGCTGGAGTTATCACAGAGAAAGGAGTTTCAGGTAAGGAAATGTCTCCATAAAATCCAGCTGTGGGCATTTTCTCAGTTATTGATCAAGGGAGCAGGGCCCCTTGTGGGTGGTATCATCTCTGGGCTGGTAGCTTTGGGTTCTATAAGAAAGCAGGCTGAGCAAGGCAGGGGAAACAAGCCAGTAAAGAACATCCCTCCATGGCCTCTGCATCAGCTCCTGCTTCCAGACCTGCTTGGGTTCCAGTCCTGACTTCCTTTGGTGATGAACAGCAATGTGGAAGTGTAAGCTGAATAAATCCTTTCCTCCCCAACTTGCATCATGGTCATGATGCTTGTGCAGGAATAGAAACCCTGACTAAGACATATGGTCTATAAATTTATCTTGTTTCTTTTCTATTCTTCCAAGTGTTGTTTAGTTTGTTTCTGATCTTCACAGTCTGAAAGGATTCCTAGAATATGGTGTAAAGACAGATATTTGCTGAAACTGGATCAATTGCTTTCTCTAGCTAGCCTTAAGATAGATGGTAAAGGAAATGAAGAATAGCCTATGGATAAATTAAGACATTTCAAGAAAAAAAAGCATACTGTCAAAAGACTGAAAGCATTAATGTGTCTTGTCAGCAAAAAAATGTGGCAGGAAGTGTTAATAATCAACAATACACAATGCATGGGTAGTTCTAGAAAAGGTTCTCCATTCTACAGTGATAACTCCAAAGGAGACTCAGCTTCTCAATAAAGCCATAGCAAAGAGCCTGGATAGGATTCTAGGAATGAGGATTTGATGAGATGGTAGACAGGGCTGCTTTGTGAGATAGTTTCATTGAAACCTAGATATTTGAAAACAATATAACTTCCTGGATTTACTTTCGATTAAAATAAGGGAGAGAAAGGGATAGTCGGTCAAGTCCATAATGAAAAGAAAGAGATGTTAGCTGGCATCTGAAAGAATCAGCAAATGGAAGAAAATGAGTGATCCTATCTGGATATTGACAAAAGATCACAAGTTTAATGTCAGTCTAGGGTATATCAGCAAGACCATATATCTTAAAGGAAAATAAGCAAATACACACACACACACACATACACACACACACACAAACACGCACACGCACACACACACACACACACACACACACACATACACACACTGATTCTTCAACACAAAGTTTATAGCAAATTAACTTATTTATAAGATATCTGAGGTCTTATGGGGTAGGCATAAAGGTTGTCATTCATTCAGACATTCATACAATGAGACTCATATGCAGTCAGAGGGAAAATAAGCAAATTTATGTCCATTGTCAGGGGTGAGAGTCACTTCACTGAACCAGTGTGGAGAGTACTTTCTAAATGATAAAATATAGCATTCAAAGATAGAAAAGCTCATGACTTTTGTGCAAATCAGACTACAAATTGTAACTAATTCTAAGAAAAATAACCAAACTATAGACAGTAATCACATCCTCAAATATGCATGTAATGGTAGCAATCTGCCAAGACTAACATCACTTCATCTACAGCCTCATCAACAGACATCCTGCCACCTCTAAAACGAGGCCTTGCAAGAAGATCTAAACAGTAGTTAGCAAGCTGTATCAATAATAAGATACAAAGGAAATAACTTAGGCTGCGAGGAACATCAAAACCACAGAACTTAGACAATAATAAATAAATAAATACAGAGCAGAGTATTATTTTGTTCTTTCAGGGCCAAGGCATCAAATGCCATTGGTTGAATAGTTCCAACAGTATTATCCTACAGTTCTGGTCAGACTCCAATTTCAAAGTCTCTTTTGAGACTTTTCATCTCAGATTGTCATGGCTGTCTTCTTGGGTCCAACCTTTTTGAGTTTATACCTCTATTGTTACCTCTTTTTAAAGGCTTTAGTGTTAAATATAGTCACTGTGGAAGCCTCTGTTTCATCATAGGGATGTGAAGAATGTGATCATTTCTTTACAGCTGCATTCTAATGAAGACTTAATTTAAAAGTCAGTCTGAGGATTGGATTTGGTTCATGGACTATCATTTGCTGATCATCGATACACAAGTATGGTTTTTAAAATTCTGGATGGAATGATGTACACCAAAACTATAGACATAATCACATGTGTGATATGTACATGGGTATCTGATCTGATGATGTTGTCTTTGATAAGTCCATAATCATTTGTCCAACATGTTTATAATTAATGTTGCAAGAGTGATAGGAGAAAGTAGAGAGGAAAAGGAAGAAAAAATACACAAGAAACTGGTATGTCTACCTAAGAAAAGCTTCTCACAGTAAATGTCAAGGCTGGTACAGCCAGGACAACTGCATCAAGCTGAACAAGCTACAAAGAGTCCCATTTACTAGGCACAAGTAAGGACGGTCCTCAACAATGTTTACACATTCTTCACTAGCGAGGTGCTTCATGTCTGGGTGCAGAGTATAAATAGACTAAAAAATATTTGCTTATTATTTTAGGAAATTTAGTGCTAGTGCAAATGGCAAATTTAATGGTCCCAGAAACTGAGGGGCTCTTCATGCATCCACCTGCCTGAATGTAGGGAACATTACTGCTGATTACCTCTTCCACTTTATGCATAGAAAGGCCAGGTTCTCAATGCGGGAAACACATTGTGCTTGGGGAGATGCTGTTCTTAGTCTCTGAGCTGAGATTAATACCAAGTCTAGCAACCAATATTCTGAAATATCTTCCATGACAATCACTGAAGAGTACATAGTCATATCCTCATTCAGTGAATGCTAAGTGTTTTAGAAACTATGGACCTCTAGAAAAAAATATTAACCAGAAGCTCAATCATCTACAACTCATGGTGGGAGCTCAAAAAGACATTACAAGACCCATCTAAAAGGGCTATAATTCTTTCCCACTGAATGTCTACTCACTGGGCTATGCTCCCTTGGGTGTCTTAGTCAGGGTTTCTACTGCTATAAAAAAATGCCATGACCAAAGCAATTTTGGGTGGAAAGGGTTTACTTGCCTTATGCTTTCATACCAAAGAAAGTCAGGATAGGAACTCAAGCAGGGCAGGAACAAGGAGGCGGGAGCTGATGTACAGACTATGGAGGAGTGCTGCTTACTAGCTTGCTCCCCCAATGGCTTGCCCAAAATGCTTTCTTATAAAATCCAGGATAACTGACCCAGGGATGGCACCACCTACAATAGACTGGGTCTGCACCTATCAATCATTAATTAAGAATATGCCCTACAGTCTGATTTTATGGAGGCATTTTCTCAATTGAAGCTCATCCCTTTCAGATAACTCTAACTTGTGTCAAGCTTACAAGAAACTTTCTAGCACACTGAGGCAGGAAGGACATAGTCTCACCCTGGGAACAAGTCCTTAAACATAAAGAAGGACTCCCTTACTATTTAAACTTACAGCTTACATTTTAGAACATAACAAGTACTATATAAGACTTTACTAGGAATCTTGGAAACATCTGCTAGTTGAATGGCACATGCTGGAGTTGAACATTCCAGATGATGTCTAGAGGTTCCAGATGCTCTGCCTATGCCTCAGGAGCAGTATTGTGTTCAAGAATTCTCCCCCAAAAATGATACTTATAGCCTTCAGAAAGAAACCACAGTGTTGGCTAAACTTTCAAAGCATGTTGTACATGTTCCACAAGTCTCTGTCTCCGTTAGCTTCTACCTATGTTGAGTCTTATGAAAGGAAGAAATTAAGTAGCCTGCCAAGTGACTGAGACACTGTGGTGATTCAAGAAGCTCAGGTCATCTGCTCATTTGGTCTGTGGTTGGGTTTTTTTAAATTAATGAATTAAAAGGTACTGGTCTCACTTGTGATAATTAAGCCAAGTACTTGTTACCACCACCTAGACACTGAAGGCATCCTTCTCTCTCCTGTCTCTTCTTCTTGGCCTTTTGAAGACAGCTTTTCTACCATAATATGTCCTGGCAATCATTAAAGTCTGACACTTCCTATCCCATACATATCATGTAGAGGCATAAGCAGGATAGATAATTTATTTTAATCCCATACTCTGGATGCCTTGATGTCCTCATAACAAATTAACTTGCCGATGACAGTCATTGTCCTGTGCTGCTGAATACCTGACTTCACTGTCTCTCTCAAGTCCAACTTTTCCATGGAAGCTGCTCATTATTTTTCATGCTACACTAAATATCGTAAGTAGGGGTCACATCCTATATCAGAGTACATGACTTCCATATGTATGATCATTATATTTGTGAAAGGTATGGGGGGACTTAAGACAAATGCTTTGTTATTATTTCTTATATTAAAAGAGAGTACTTTTTTCTCCATGGTATAGTAACTTTATTGCTATTTGTATGCTTCTGCTATTAATAAAATATCACCAAATTTTTATGTTTCTGTAGACTGTTTAATGGATTTTTCAAAAAATAATCTAAGAAATCTACTGAGTTTTTTTTTTTCTTTTGCTGTGTAATGTGCTTCCAACAAGCCTTTGTGGTGGATCTGTCAATGTTCTGAGCCCAAGTCCATGCATGCCACTTTTATAAGATAGGGAGCCAATAATGAACTTGATTTGGGTTACCAGGGTAGACTCCATATCCAATTATGTCCTATAAGAAACAGATAAGAAGAAGATACAAAGAGGAGGGATGGTAGGTATATAAAGACCTCGTCTGAACTGATGAAACTACTAACCAAGAAGGCAGAGAGACTGACAATGGCAGCCACCAGAATATCGAGCAGGTGAGTAAAAGACTCTCTCTCAGGACCTTCATAAGGAGCATGACTCTGGTGGCATCTTGATTTCTCCATTCTAGCTTCCAGAACTGTGAAGGGATGATTGATTACTCTTCGTTACCATTTTGTTTGTGAGGCTTCATTATCACCCAGCCAGGATATTAAAACTACTCCTCAGACATAATGAAGCCTCATCAATATTTCCATCCCTAATGACAAAAAAATCAAGTGTGTTTAATTATGCTTTCTGAAACAAATTTTAATAAAGAGAAATCACAAGGCTGCTTTATTCAACCAATATTCATCTATGTAAGCACTCTCACTCGTTTTGTGGAAAATTCTGCAGGATTCATTCAGGAATCCTACATTCTCATTTTACTAGAACTCTGATAAGGAAAAGAGATGCAATAAATAAACAGTTAAATGATGGCTGATGGCCCCCATTGAGTTAGATTTTTCTACAAACATTCTCTAAAAGATAAAACTGAAAATAGAGGTAGTCCGGTGTAAGAGATACATAGATTCTGAAACCAGCAAAAGGAATCAAGAAGAAATAAATAAATAACCTCTTTACAGTATGGAAGAATTGTAAAATTAAAAAAAATACATATATGTTGAGGATGGATTCTGTGGCCTACATCTTTTTCTAGCATCATTTAGAATGATGAACACACAGTGACAGATCCAAGTAGGAGCTGCTGAGAAGCTGCTTCAGTAAATAGACTCCAGCCTGATATTGAGAAGGACCCAGAAAGGAACAGAAAGATAGCAGTGAACGTTAGCATCATCTGGACAGGCAGAGATACTAGGAGCATCAAGGCAACAGTGCTGTACAACTGCTAACAGTGGGCTCTCCTCTTCAGCTCCACTGGCAATGCTGGTCTGCACCAAATGCCATTTCAGCAAATCCACTCTCTTCTCCAAACTTCTTTTAAATATAGAATAATTCTAAACATAAAATATAAGACAAACATAAATCCACCATAAACAGCTCATGGCACTTGGGTTGTCATTATTGGACTGAATTTTCTTCCGTGTAGGCTAGAAAAGAGTTCACTGAATATAGACTTGAATGTAGACCTACTGTCCAAGGAAAGGTAGATAGCATTTTGTACAGAGACCAAAAGCACACTTCCTGCAATGAAAGCTGGTTTTCTAGATCATGACAAAAGGCTCCATTTGACCTAAGTGTCTTATAAGTTCTCTAGGCACATCTTTAAAAAATAGATGATAGACAAATGCTTAACAGCTGACTATGATTTAAAAGTATCTTGGATGACATTAGATGCAACGTCTTAAAGCTTAACCACGGAAACAAACTCCCAGTGGAAATCGCTGTAGATGTTACTGTGAGCAAAATGGTTTTCACTGGGTGACAATGAGAAAAAGTCAATACTGAAGATTTCACTAAAATATTTCCAAATTGCCATGCAAACATGATTTTTAACTTAATATATGCAGAATTTTCCCACCTAAAATAACTAATTTAAATTTTATTTCACATGGGCATAAAATCTAATAAACATGAAAAGTCTAACACTACTGAGTATAGTCTGTCTCCTCATCACTCTGTCTCCAGCAAAACATTTATGCATTCATTTATAATTTCTCCAGAAAGACTCTCTATAAGACACTCTGTTGCTGTGGGGGATTCTACACATAACCTTAGCCTTGACTGTGTGCTCCTGGAGGAAAATATTATTGTTGAACCTTGTCTAACAAGACTCCCAGAAGAGGGTCAGGCATGTGTGGGGCTTGAAGACTGTTACCTCCTGTTGGAGACTCTGATAGTTTGAGATTTTATTTCACATGGGCATAAAATCTAATAAACATGAAAAGTCTAACACTACTGAGTATAGTCTGTCTCCTCATCACTCTGTCTCCAGCAAAACATTTATGCATTCATTTATAATTTCTCCAGAAAGACTCTCTATAAGACACTCTGTTGCTGTGGGGGATTCTACACATAACCTTAGCCTTGACTGTGTGCTCCTGGAGGAAAATATTATTGTTGAACCTTGTCTAACAAGACTCCCAGAAGAGGGTCAGGCATGTGTGGGGCTTGAAGACTGTTACCTCCTGTTGGAGACTCTGATAGTTTGAATGAGAATAACTTCCGCCAGCTCAGATATGTGAATGCTTACCCCCAGGTGGTGGAGTACCCTTTGAGAAGGATTAAGAGGAGTGGCTCTGTTGGAGGAGGTCACTGAGAGTACATTTTGAGGTTTCAAAGGCCACACAGTTCTAGTTTGTTCTCTCTGCCTTGTTCTTGTGGATGAAGATGTGAGCTCTCCATTACTGTTCCAGAGCCATGCTTGCCTGCTGCCATATTCCACACCATGTTGGCAATGGACTCTGAAACTTTAAGATCCCGAGGACCTTTCTTCTGTAAGTTGCCTTGACCATGTTGACACAGCACATGAATAGAAAAATAGCTGTGACAATGATGATGACAAATGCTGTGTAATTCACTGAGAAGACAATTCTGATTTCAGAAATCTTAGCATCTCACTTGAAGCAATCCCAACAACAGCTTTCTCTAGTTAACTTTCTTCACAGATGGTAGATATAAGTAATAATTACTCTTAATGAAACTGTTGTGTTTTAACAACATTAATTTTTAACAATATTAATGTTTTAACAATATTAATTCATTGTTCTTTTAATATCTACTGCTTTCTTAGGAAGAAACACAAACATTACATTTAATAAAAAAAACACCACCCTCTATTTCATTTGCCCTTTTGAAAATATTAATGAAACCCAAACTGTCTTTTAAAAATAATAATGAATGGAGTGCCCAAAGGGATTTATTTCCAGCCACTGTGGAGTTAACACATCATGTTCAGTTACAATGGCAGCCAAAGGATTATGTAGGTTTTGGGGTTTTTTGTTTTGTTTTGTTTTGTTTTGTTTTGTTTTTTGATACTGTGATAGCATGAAGTGGCATTTGACACAGTGACTCCATAAAAGAGTTTAAGTGAAATATTTTCTTTCACAACCTAGTAGTTCCTAAAATCATGAAGGCATTTTTGTCACCCTCTCCTGCCACAGTGCTCTCACAGGGTTCAAGCCAGGGATGCTGAGAAGGTAACAAATTAGCCCCAGCACTTCAGCTTGCATGCTCACCTACACTGATATACATTTAGTACAAACTGGACAGTGTGTGGATATGAGCTTCTGACAGCTAAGGGGATTCTAAAACCATGGTATTTGTGTGTGGAGGAAGAAATGCTTTATCTTCTTCATGCAAACATTATTAGATTTGAATAGTATACTCTTCTTCAGACCCTGGGACAGTGGACCACATGCTGCAGGAGAACAGTGAGACAGGTCTATTTATCTCATTCTTTACAAAGAGTCCAAACTGAATGAAAGGGAATGCTAAGGCTGACTTAAAATATCTCTGACTGAAGAAGAGAGAGGTCGGAAGAGGTGTGGAGGCAAGAATGGCTGTCTAGTAGAGGCTAAGAGACAGAATATGCAATTCTGGAGGGCCAGAAAGAAGAGAACGCCAAAGAAAAATGCCATTAGCTAGAGTGTAGGAGGTCTAGCTTATAAATATTAAGAACTAAAATTCCAAGTCTGGGGTGATGATTCAGGGGGTTAAATATTTGCCCAGCAAGCATGAGGACGCCTGAGCTTCAGCCTCTGGGAAGCTCAATAGCATAGCTAACGTTTTAATCCCAGCTCTGAGGGCTCCTTTGGTGAAATACAGGAGAATCCCTGAAGCCACCAGCTGGCAAACAACCAAAATGAAACCAGCTTCCAAACAAGGGGAGAGGCAAGGACTGACAGATGGGAGGTCCTCTGACCTCCACATTTACACGGTGGCATTGGCACAAGTGTACCCACACACTCACGTGCACTGACATACACACACATGAATTAATATGTAACCTTGTTTTCCAAATAAAAAACAGTTTATTGTAAAGGTTAAAGTTTATAGTCAGCTTGTTTTTTTATATTTTAATTCTTCAGCAAATAATGTTTTGAATAATTGTAAATTCCTAAATATTTTACAAATTTTAGTTATCCAATTTGACACAAAAGATCTATTTACTAAGAACTGTGAAGTGTCTACAATGTCCTTTGTAACTATGCAGAGTTCTTTTTGTTGCTGTTGTTTTTGTTGAAAAGCATGCTCTTTTATTAAAAAAGAGTAAAAACATTTTATGATAGAACTGAAGATTTACATTGAAAATATTTCTGATAAAATTGTAGAAAATGTAGAGAAACATGTTAAAATTGAAGATTATCATGGAAAATTTTCTCTAGATATAATAATGGTAGGCATAAAAGTATTTCTCAGTTGATTGAAAATGGAATTACAAACATTTTCTGACAAAGTTGAAGATGTATATGGAAAATGTTTGTAATTCCTCTTTCAATTCAGTTTAGTAATTTTTTATGTCTTCCATTTTATCTGCATTATTTTTCATGATAATCTTCAATTTTAACATGTTTTTCTATGTATTTCTTCTATTTCATCAGAAATGTTTTCCATGTAAATCTCTGATTTTATCACAAAATGTTTTTAATTCTACCTTCAATTAATTTAGAAAGGTTTTTTAATATTTACCATTTTATTTGTATAGTTTTCCATGAAATAGTCCATTTAACTTGTTTTTCTATATATCTCTTAAATTTTATTAGCAATATTTCCATGTAAATCTGCAATTTTACCTGAAAATATTTATAATTCTACTTTCAATCAACTTAGAATTATTTTTATGCCTACCATTTTATCTGTATAAGTTTCCATGATCTTCAATTTTGACATGTTTTTCTATATATTTCTTCAATGCTATTAGAAATATTTTCCATGTAAATATTTAAACTTTTAAAAGATACTTTTAAAGAGATGTATTCTAAATTCTTGTTCATCTAAATTTCCTAGAACTTGTGAGCAATGAAGTCCTAGTTAAGATGAAGAGGATCAGAAGAATCAAAAAAGACTACTGAAGCAGAGATTAATCAGCCTAAAAATACATCATCTTATCTACCTTTCTCTTAATTAAATAACGCCAAGGAAGTGACTTGTGAGGGAGCCATTATTTTATGTAGTTCTTCTGATAATAAAACTTAAATGATTTAAGATAAATTCACAGTACAGAGCAAAGTTCTGGCTCAAAGATAGTTTTAATTCTCTTCATGAGCCAACTGGTAGAATAAACACTGTCTTCAGTCAGAGTCCCAGGAGGAAATAAACAGTTCACACAAAGCAAGAAATTGGGACATGGTGAATGAGTACTACTTACTGACACCTAAGAAGATAAAACAAAGTAAGTGTGCATAGGGGGTGCACTTTGTAATCACCTAGCAAGAGGCAGACTCCTGCTAGGACTCGGGGTCCAAGCAGAAGTTACTGAAATGTAACAAGATGCCCAACCTCAGAAAAAGAAATAATAGGCCTCACACAACTTTGCCAAGGGAAGTGGATGGATATGCATGTGTCCTAAAATCACAGCTGCTGGCCCTTCCAGGCTCCAAGAAGTTGTTCTCCCTGCATAAAATAAACATAGTCAAAGAACTACAGGAGCAAAACTGCATGTGCCACACCCTCATTGTAAAAGAGAAGGTAGACCAGATGGAGAAGGGCTGAAGAGGCAGTAGGAACAACCAGGGACATGGGCAGAGTTTGCAGAAACATATTAAAGGTCAGATTTATCTGTGCTCAAACCAGCTGCATCTTTCACAGAGTACCTTGTACTTCTTGATGGTGTCTACATGTGCTGTTTAGATGTTCCCTGAGCCTCTGTGACTGCTGTGTTGCCAGGATGGTGGAGAACACCACAAGGAAGAACTCAAGAGAGGAACAGAAGCAGAGGCCATTGTGGGGTCCTATTTACTGGCTGATTCTCCATGGCTTGTTCAGCTGCATTCTTATACAACACAGGAGCTGCTGCCCAGTGATGGTCCTACCCACAGTGAGCTAAGGACCTTCCACATCAATCATTAATCAAGAAAATGCCTTACAGACTTGTCTACAGGTGATTTTATGGAAGCAATCTCAGATTAAGGTCACTCTTTTCTAGATAACTGATACACAAACACAAACTCATATATATATATATATATATATATATATATATATATATATATCACAATCATCAAAACAAATGCAAGCTAACTAACAAGGACACATATGTCTAACCAAAGGAGGATGATGTTGCAATTAAGTAATTCAGACAGAATGCATATCATAAAAGAAAATGTATATTAGGGTACAAGCAAACAAGATTCATGAGGTGCGACTGAACTCACATGGGAAAACTGTGTGGCCTCTGTGGAGATGTCTGGATTTGAGTGAGGAAAATTGGCTCATCTTGGCTCTAGACATCACCTTGACTTTTTGTTTAGTAAATGAGGAGTTACTGAAATTCCTCACTGTCCGTGAGGTCATCTTGACCTTTTATCTTATATATTACAGAAGCTCATATCCACCGGAGTCTTTAATAAAGATCTGTTTATGGGGTAGGGGATTTGACTCAGTGGTAGAGTGCTTTCCTAGCAAGGATAAGGCTCTGGTTTTGGTTCCAAGTTCCAGCAAAATAAGTTTATCTGGTTGATTCATTGCCAAATTAAATACTTAGAAACAAATAATAGTAACTGAAGATCTAGGAGCATAACTTTTAAAACAAAAAAGAATGATGATTAGGTTAAAAAGAGAGAGAGAGAAATTAACAATGCAGTTCACACTGTTATCGCGGGGCAGCTTGCATGGGTTTGGATATGTTTTGTTTTGGTTTTTCTGTCTTGCAGATTTGTGATCCACAAAGGCAGTCTTCTGATTCCTATTTTTGAAAGGCTAATCAGTCCACAGATACTTCTATATAAAAAGGCAGGAAGAGCAAGGAAGGGGGTGGGTAGGACACAAGAAGGTAGATAAAGAGAGACTCTGGCGTTGGAAGGAGAAAGCTAATTCACCCATACTCATAGTGAATTGCAGGCACAGAGTCTTCATTGCTAAGCTGGATGAGGAGCACTATCTGTCCTAAAGGAATTTAGATAACAAAGAAGTAAATAGGAGGGTTTTGTGGAGAAAGTGTGACCTAATTTTGGCAGTGGGATTATGAAGGATTTGGGTAATTAGAAAGCAACTTGGAAGACATTTCAGCTGAGAGGCAAAGACAGCCTTAAAAGCAGAGAGGCTGTGAGGCGATCCACAGAGTGGAAGACTCCAAGGAGTGGGGAGGTGGGAAGCAGGGCGCTGGCTCAGTAGTGACTAGAATAATTTCTTCATGGACTCCTGCCACTTAGTTCACCCAGCCCATTGGGTAGAACTTCCCTGGGAAATGAGACTTGGTCTTCAATTCCAAACATTTAATTCCATCAAGTTGATAAAAGAACAAATAAATGTTGTCTTTTTCAAGACAAACATCGAATGCCCTGCTTCTTTCCAAGATGAAATTGAAGACAGTATCATTTGTTTCAGGTGACTTGATGCACAAGTTTGTTTAGGCTGACTTGATGCACACATTCCCCAGCTGAAGCTCTTCAGTGCAGCCAGCCCTACTCTTCATTTCTGCTAAAACTGCTGCCAGTAAAAAGTTCAATCATGTGTCAAGCAGTTTAGTAACAAAAAAAAAGTTCAATCATTCACAGTAAGATATGACTAAGGCATATTCAGGATGATACAGATTTGAGTTATCAAATGCTAGAACTAAAAATTTCTCATGGTGTAGTTTATAGATGGCATAGGACAGGACATAGTAAGACATGGCTGTGATATAAGCATTAGAAGTAGGAAGGGACTTGAGGTCAAGGCCAACCATGGTGAAAGGCAAAACAAAGAGATGACACAGAAATTCATGATATGCAAAATATATTTCTCTAAATAAAAGAGTCATACATCAGGAACATATTGAGATTCTTTGTGTAGAGTTCAAATTCTGAGCACATCTTGGCAGGAGTAGTCCCAAGATGTCTACAGAGAGACATTCAACATTTATAGATAGCTTAGGTTTTGAGTTCACTCAAAACAAGAGATACAATATAGAGAAAAAAAAAGATACAAGTTCCTTCTGAACTTCTGTGATACAGGGAGAGTTATGGCATTTCCACTTGCAAAACAGATTAGTAAACTATGAAGATTTGCTTCCTGCATACCAGGATTTTTAACTGAAACAAAACCCTAATAGAGTTTTCCACCCTCTACCTACAGCTCATACTATTTTAAGGACTCAAGAAGGTAGATAGAGAGAGACTGGCGTTGGAAGGAGAAAGCTAATCCACCCATAATCATAGTGAATTGCAGGCAGAGTCTTCATTGCTCAGCTGGATGAGAATCACTATCTGTCCTAAAGGAATTCAGATAACAAAGAAGAAAATGGCAAGTTACTCTTTGTGGTTAAATGTCATTCTGATTGAAAGGTGTCTATGATTTTAATTTTACCATCTTTCTGGACTTGGGACTAGAGAACAATAAAAACTTTGTTGATGTTTTATTTTGGTGTAATTTACATTCCAATCCTTTAAGAAGCATGGTGTTGGGAAGGGAATATTCGGAAGGGGGGCAACATTTGGAATGTATATACAATACAATAAAGCAATTTAATAATAATGATAGTAATAATAAAAGAAACATATCATTTAGTTTGTATTGACATTTGTTTGATACAGGTGATAACTACGTACAACTCAGGTCTCTATACTTTGTATATATTTAGAATCCTTAACAACTGTTGGATATAGTGTCTTAAGACATTTGAGATTCTTATGCAAAGAGGCATTGCCAACAGGATGGGGAAAAGTACAAAGAAGCATAAGTGAGTTCTTGATGACTATTACTTTCTCTTAGCAATTGTAAAAAAGGCCTGTCACATCACACCGTTGTGAAGATGCACCCAGCTACATATTTCTAAACCCTTAATTTGTAGGTGAAAAAGAAAAAGAAAAAATAATCTAGTCTTCTTGACTATAAGGAAAATAATTTTATTCCAGATTCTGATTCTGGGTTCCATTCCTTCACACACACACACACACACACACAGACACACACACACATGCACACACGCACGCAAGCGCACACACACACACACACACACACACGCATACGCACACGCACGCGCGCGCACACACACACCTAGTTTCAGGACCCATTAATATAACTTCATGCTGAAAAAAAAACCACATAATTCCCCAAGTTCCTTACAGAACACACACACACACACACACACACACACACACCACACACACACACACACACACACACACACACACACATTTATTTAGATCTTAGGAAGCTGTGCTCAAGTTTGCGTGTCTTACCTGAGCCAATATGTTCTCTAGTCATTTGTCAGTTATATAGCAACCAGTCCTCAGATCATCCTAAACAACAAGAAATGCTTGACAACAGTTTTGACACAGGGGATTTAAAGCTGAGGCGCAGGCTCATTGCACTTTCTGTTTAGTTAGCTATTTCCTCATGGACCCTGATGTTTTACTTGGCCAGAGGCAGCTACTGGGACAGGAGGGTGGTTGTATTCATGAAGCCAACTATAGGAAAGAATTTCCTTGCTTATTTTTTAATTCTGTGTATGTGTGTTTGTGCTTGTGCGTGTGTGTTTTTATTCAAGATCTTGGGTGCAGGAACCATCTGACTTATTTATTTGGGAGCTATTTGAAAATGTGTTCATATGTGGTTTGCAAGGCTTTTAGTTACTTTCCACATATTAAAATTTTTAGAAAAATGCATTTTAAACTAGTAAGGGTGCTTCCTGTGTAAATACGTATTATGACGGTTATTTTCACCTTCTGCCAGCACCTCTAAAATAATAGCAAAGATTATTGGGTTTTCTTTTGTTCCTTAAAAGATAAAAATAAAAGGTGTTTGAAAGAGAAGCCAGCTAAGATTATACAATTGCTCCAATCAACTTTCGTTTACTGAAAGAACTCAGGAGGTGGCCTCAGCTGAACAGAGGCTGGTCTGTTTCAGAGCATATCATTTCTAGGTCATCTAAGCAGCCATAATAGAGTGTAAATCAGCACTGTGTAGAGTGTGGCTTCAGCAGATGCATCTCTGTAACTTCTGGCCTGTGAAATCACTGCATCCCCCTCCCCCTCTCTCTGACTCGCAATGTCTCTTAAGCTAAATTTAATTTAATTTTCTCCATAGAAGAGAAAATAATTGTTATGAAGAGAAAATATTCTTTTTTATCTGATGACAGTTGATCATTTTTTCACCTCTCATTTAAGAAAAATGCAGTATTAATCTCATATATTAAATCATCTATCATGATTGGGTCCTTTTTAAGCATTCCTGCAGAAAATGCTCTGATTTTCTTTACATTGGAGGAAGTCCTTATCAAGGAAGGATTTTCTTTATTCCTTTATTTTTAAGGACAGTTGGTTATAAATAGCTCAAGTGTCTTTTGTATACCACAAGGATACAAACCAAGTCAGGTGGTTCACGGAACTGAAGTCGCTGGTAAGCAAGCCTGTAGCATTTTTGTTTATCCTAGTACTTTTGAATAATCCTTAAGACAGTGAAGAAGTTATTAATTGCATTTAAATACAGTCGACAGGGATGACATTCAAATATTCAAGCCACTTTAAGAGAATCACACGGCAGAAAGTGACCTTGGTTGGTTTGCTTTGAGACTGAGTCTGAATTTAAACTCTGCCAGAACAGTTTAACCTTATTCTTAAGATTCGAGAAAGTAAAATGATTTAATTTCTCCAGAAACCTACTCAAATGTGCCACGCTTGCATCAGGGAGGCAAGATGTCCAAATTAAAGTTTAATACTTCTAGTCACAATCTCATTTTATTATACCGATATCAAATGCAGCAGGCTGGGAAACCAAAGGTACAGATTGGGCCTGCTGCTGTTCCTTTCTTTAAGCTTGTATTTCTTTCTTTTCAGAGGACAGAGTAACACATTTCCCATCATGGTGTATTAACAGGAACTGGGCACTGGAAAACAAGGGAACAGAAAGGTCATTCTCAAGCTACTCAAGTGAACTAGCAAATCATGACATTGGTGGTTCCTATTCAAATGCTTTTGGTACTTGACAAGCAAGCAGTCATAAGATCATGGCAGGATGCTTGAATGTTTCATATGAGAGCTCTAACACTAAGTCTCCTCATAAATTGTTGAGTTTGATGGTTTTAAGAATGATGTTTAAATAAACAAACAAACAAAAAGAATGATGCTTGACAAGTAACACTAATGAAACTGCTGCTGAATACAATTATTTTCCCAAGAAAATGAATATTGAGCCTGACTCTAGGCTGCAGCCTGGTCCTCCATCGTCATTTGGCTTCTGTATTACATGTGGAGCCTCTTAAGCTTACAAAAGGCCGGAGAGTTGACATACATCATTAGAGAGTTAAAAACTATAAACCTCCTTGAGATAGGCAATGCATCTACCTAAGGCAGAACACATGGCCTTTCACTCCTCCTCACCAGCAGTGTGAGACACTGTAACCAGTTTGGAATCTTTTCTTACAAAACATAATCTCACAAAGAGATCAAGCAATCTCCTTTCTTGATATTTATCCAAGCAGGGTAAAAACTTAAATCCACACAAACCTTCACATGAGTGTGTGTTCAAGTTTTTTATTTGTGTGTTTGTTTGTTTTTGTCACATAACTTAAACATGATCTTTATTTGCCTGGAAAGTGTAAAGATGTGGAATATGGACAGTGACAATTACTTTACCAATAAAATAATGGGCATGACTAATAGATTTTATTCATAATTGTTAGAAGTTGGAAATCATCAAGGTGGCCCTTGAGAAGGAGAATGGGTAAACTATAGTATATACATATAAAGCCTATGATTCTTTCAGTGTTAAAAGTATGTCATGAACAATTCAGTAAAAGCAGTCAGCCTGAAAAACAGAGTGCTGTGTAACTCCCAGTCTCAAGGTTCAGGAAAAGAAAAGATATAGATCCATTCAAAGATGGTGGATTGACAGAGTTCCATGGAAAGGCAGAACAAATATGTGGATCATGAGTGCTTGGGGGACAGTGGATTGTTCTGTGTCACACTGTAATGAGAGGATGATGTGTCATTCTTAAAAACTAAGAGAACTGTATAAAGCCAGTGCCTAATGCAATAAAAGAAGTCTTGGAGAAGTTGCTATCTCCTGTTAAATGCGTCAGTATTCCTAGAGCAATTCTAGAATGATTATATTATTAACTTTTTTTCTTTTTATTAGATATTTACTTTATTTACATTTCAAATGTTATCCTCTTTCCTCATTTTCCCTCTGTTATCCCTTATCCCATCCCCCTACCCCCTGCTCACCAATCCACCCACTCCTGCTTCCCTCTCCACTACACTGGGGCATCAACCCTTCACAGGGCCAAGGGCCTCTGCTCTCATTGATGTCTGACAAGGCCATCCTCTGCTACATATGTGGCTGGAGCCATGGGTCCTTCCATGTGTACTCTTTGTTTGGTGGCTTAGTCCCTGGGAACTCTCGGGGTGGGGGTACTGGCTGGTTCATATTGTTGTTCCTCCTATGGGTCTGCAAACCTCTTCAGCTCCTTGGGTCCTTTCTCTAGCTCCTCCATTGGGGACCCTGAGCTCAGCCTATTGGTTGAGTGTGAGCATCCACTACTGTATTTATCAGGCACTAGCAGAGCCTCTCAGGAGACCAACAAAGAATACATAAAATTCTTAGGCAAATGGATGGAAATAGAAAATATCATCCTGAGTGAGGTAACCTAATCACAAAAGAACACGCATGGTATATACTTACTGATAAGTGGATATTAGCCCAGAAGCTCTGAATACCCAAGATACAATTCACAGACTACAAGCTCAAGAAGGAAAACCAAAGGGTCGATACTTCAGTCCTGCTTAGAAGGGGGACCAAAATACACATGGGAGGAGATATAGACACAAAGTGTGGAACAGAGACTGAAGGAAAGGCTGTTCAGAGACTGCCCCACCTGGGGATCCTCATATACAGTTACCAAACCCAGACACTGTTATGGATGCCAACAAGTGCTTGCTGACAGGAGCCTTATGTTAACTTTTTAATTGGAAAAAAATCTACTTTTAAAAATTCTATAGTATATTTGACATATGTCTGAACCCATTTTCTATAAACTGATGTATTTTAAGCAATATCTGCATTCTTCTAGGAGTTTTGTTGATATGGTCCCCACACTGAGGCCACTGACCCATGCTATATAGGATCCTCATAAAAGGTTACATTACTCAATATGTACATGCATTCAATATCATATAATACCTCGTCACTGTTTAAAGTTTTATATTTTTACATGTGAATTGAAAACAAAGAAATAAACTATAAGTGAATAAACCTAAGATAAACATATAAACCATGAGGCCCATTGCTTTCTGAAAAGATGGAGCAGCACAGAGGATTCTCAAGTGAACCAGCATTAACTATAAAATGTGCAGCCCTGATCAAACAAAATAACTCTGCTATCCGAAGGATTACATCTTCATTGCTGACATTACACTGAAGTGAGGAAGACATTGTTGGGTTACTAATGGCATTTTGGGTGTTTATGCTTGTTTGTGCTTAAAACATAAATCTTATCTTCAATATAAAGTCTTTATATGAGTGAGGTATAAAATGACATGAACTTGATAGATTCAGGTCTCATATAATGCCTGTATATGAGATCCTGAGGTTTCTATGTAAAGCATATAAACATAACATTGAAATAAAATGTCTGTCTTCCATGGTGATGGAACTCAACCATCAGAAACCTGTGGAGAAATGACATCAGCAAGATGGCCAAGTCAGAGACATTATTCTTTCCTTCCACCTTAAGAAGATCAAATCCCCATATAGCCATGAAGGAAAATCACTTGAGATAGAATATAATTAAGAGGACTGGGAGCACACAGCTTGCTCCGGCAGCACAGAGCTTAGGTTCCAGTCCTGAGGCCTATGGCGGGAACCTTCAGATCTCTGCTTTGGGATCCAGAACAGCCTGGGCTGAAATGCCACATCTCCAGGTCCTGCAAGAGGCAAGAGGGGCATCCGGGAGGCCGGCTGGGAGGAGTCAGTGTGCTCTGGTGAGTCCAGCAGGCCCTGCGGGAGCCTTCAGGTGTTTGCTTTGGGATCTGAACAGCCTGGGCCACAGCACCAATAGTTTTCAAACTATTCCACAAAATAGAAACAGAAGGAACCCTACCCAATTCCTTCTACGAAGCCACAATTACGCTGATACCAAAACCACACAAAGATCCAACAAAGAAAGAAAACTTCAGACCAATCTCCCTTATGAACATCGATGCAAAAAAATAATCAATAAAATTCTTGCCAACCGAATCCAAGAACACATCAAAACAATCATCCACCATGATCAAGTAGGCTTCATCCCAGGGATGCAGGGATGGTTCAATATAAGGAAATCCATCAATGCTATTCACTACATAAACAAACTCAAAGAAAATACCATATGATCATCTCATTAGATGGAGAAAAAGCATTTGACAAAATTCAGCATCCTTTCATGCTAAAAGTCTTGAAAAGAACAGAAATTCAAGGCCCATACCTAAACATCGTTAAAGCAATATACAGCAAACCGGTAGCCAACATCAAACTAAATGGAGAGAAACTTGAAGCAATCCCACTAAAATCGGGGACTAGACAAGGCTGTCCTCTCTCTCCATATCTTTTCAATACAGTACTTGAAGTTCTAGCTAGAGCAATTAGACAACATAAGGAGGTCAAGGGGATACAAATTGGAAAGGAAGAAGTCAAATTATCACTATTTGCAGATGACATGATAGTTTACTTAAGTGACCCGAAAACCTCCACCAGAGTATTCCTACAGCTGATAAATGACTTCAGCAAAGTAGCTGGTTATAAAATCAACTCAAGCAAATCAATTGCCTTCCTATACTCAAAGGATAAGCAGGCTGAGAAAGAAGTTAGGGAAATGACACCCTTCACAATAACCACAAACAATATAAAGTATCTTGGTGTGACTCTAACCAAACAAGTGAAAGATCTATATGACAAGACCTTCAGGTCTCTGAAGAAGGAAATCGAAGAAGACCTCAGAAAATGGAAAAATCTGCCATGCTCGTGGATTGGCAGGATTAATCTGGTTAAAATAGCCATCTTGCCAAAAGCAATCTACAGATTCAATGCAATCCCCATCAAAATCCCAACTCAGTTCTTAACTGAGTTAGAAAAAGCAATTCTCAAATTTATATGGAATAACAAAAAACCCAGGATAGCTAAAATTATTCTCAACAACAAAAGAAATTCTGGGGGAATCAGTATCCCTGACTTCAAGCAATACTACAGAGCAATAGTGTTAAAAAAATGCATGGTATTGGCACAGTGACAGACAGTGGACCAATGGAATAGAATTGAAGATCTAGAAAAGAACCCACACACCTATGGTCACTTGACTTTGACAAAGCAGTCAAAAACATCCAGTGGCAAAAAGATAGCCTTTTCAACAAATGGTGCTGGATCAGTTGGAGGTCAGTATGGAGAAGAACGAGAATTGATCCATTCTCATCTCCATGTACTAAACTTCACTCCAAGTGGATCAAGGACCTCCATGTAAAACCAGACACACTGAAACTAATAGAAAAGAAACTGGGGAAGACCCTAGAGGACATGGGCATGGGGGAAAAGTTCCTGAACAGATCACCAATAGCTTATGCTTTAAGATCAAGAATTGACAAATGGGACCTCATAAAATTACAAAGTTTCTCTAAGGCAAAGGACACTGTTAAAAGGACAAAACAGAAACCATCAAATTGGGAAAGGATATTCACCAACCCTACATCTGATAGAGGGCTAATATCCAATATATACAAAGAACTCAAGAAGTTGGATCCCAGGGAACCAAATAACCCTATTAAAAAATGGGGTACAGATCTAAACAAAGAATTTTCACCTGAAGACATTCGGATGGCTGAGAGGCACCTTAAGAAGTGCTCAACATCATTAGTCATTAGGGAAATGCAAATCAAAACAACCCTGAGATTTCACCTCACACCAGTCAGAATGGCTAAGGTCAAAAACTCAGGAGACAGCAGGTGTTGGCAAGGATGTGGAGAAAGAGGAACACTCCTTGACTGCTGGTGGGGCTGTAAGATGGTACAACCATTGTGGAAATCAGTCTGGCGGTTCCTCAGAAAACTGGACATGACACTTCCGGAGGACCTTGCTATACCTCTCCTGGGCATATGCCCAAAGGATTCCCCAGCATGCAATAAAGACACATGCTCCATTATGTTCATAGTAGCCTTATTTATAATAGCCAGAAGCTGGAAAGAACCCAGATGCCCCTCAAAGGAGGAATAGATACAGAAAATGTGGTATATTTACACAATGGAATACTACTCAGCAATTAGAAACAATGAATTCACAAAATTTTTAGGCAAATGGTTTGACCTGGAAAATATCATCCTAAGTGAGGTAACCCAGTCACAAAAGAATACACATGGAATGCAATCTCTGATAAGTGGATATTAATTAGCCCAGAAGCCCTGAATACCCAAGGCACAAATCGAGTAACAAATGACTCCCATGAAGAAGTATGGAGAAGGTCCTGATCCGAGAAAGGATTGTTCTAGCATTGAAGGGGAATATAAGGACAGAGGAAAAAAAGGAGGGAGGTGATTGGAGAATGGATGGGGAGAAGAAGTTTTATGGGACATATGGGGAGGGAGGATCCTGGAAAGGGGAAATCATTTGGAATGTAAACAAAGAATATAGAAAATAAACATATTAAAGGAAAAAATGCTCAACTTCATTAGTCATTAGGGAAATGCATATCAAAACAACCCTGAGATTTCACCTTACATCAGTCAGAATGGCTAAGATTAAAAATTCAGGAGACAGCAGATGTTGGCGAGGATGTGGAGAAAGAGGAACATTCCTCCACTGCTGGTGGGGTTGCAAATTGGTACAATCACTCTGGAAATCAGTCTGGCAGTTCCTCAGAAAACTGGGCACCTCACTTACATAAGATCCTGCTATACCACTCCTGGGCATATACCCAGAAGATTCCCTAGCATGTAATAAGGATACATGTTCCACTATGTTCATAGCAGCCCTATTTATAATAGCCAGAAGCTGGAATGAACCCAGGTATCCCTCAACAGAAGAGTGGATGCAAAAAATGTGGTATATCTACACAATGGAGTACTATTCAGCCATTAGAAACAATGAATTCATGAAATTCTTAGGCAAATGGTTGGAGCTGGAGAACATCATACTAAGTGAGGTAACCCAGACTCAAAAGATGAATCATGGTATGCACTCACTAATAAGTGGATATTAACCTAGAAAACTGGAATACCAGAAACATAATCCACACATCAAATGGGGTACAAGAAGAACAGAGGAGTGGCCCCTTGTTCTGGAAAGACTCAGTGAAGCAGTATAGGGCAAAACCAGAACAGGGAAGTGGGAAGGGTTGGGTGGGAAAACAGGGGGAGTGAAGGGGTCTGATAGGACTTTCGGGGAGTGGGAGTGTAGAAAAGGGGAAATCATTTGAAATGTAAATAAAAATATATTGAAAAATGTCTATACAATGTACACAGCAGTTCTTTAAAAAAAAAGAATATAATTAGAAGTCCATAGGGGAAGAAGAAACCCAAGAATAACTGTGGTAGGTGGAAAAGAATATCAGTGTCATTTAGCATTTGATACTTGCTAGTAGCCACTACTGTCACACCAACATCCTCTCATAAGAGAAAGTTAATAGGGTGTGCGTGCGTGCGTGCGTGCGTGCGTGTGTGCGTGCTGCTTTGTGAACCTTTCAGAGAATCACCCAAGTATTCCAGACTCATCTCCGTCCCCACAGATTTGATTCAGAGAATCATCCAAGAGCTCCATACTCATCTCCGTCCCCACAGATCTGATTCAGAGAATCATCCAAGAGCTCCATACTCATCTCAGTCCCCACAGATCACCAATAAGAACAGAATAGGAGGACACAAAGCAACTACCAGGAAGAAAGGAGAGAGATGGATTCTATCAGTGCTGACAGCTCTCACTGCAATGGCCACCATATTGAAAAAAATTATAAAGAAAGAAGAAAAATATACCGGTGAACCTCTCTGCGCAAAATATGATAAATTTTCCCACCTGGGACTTTAGACTTTGTGACTGCAATAACTGTTCATATCACAGATCCTGTGGTTTCTCTGCTCATGGGTCTAGTAGTTAAATGCACTGAGGATGCTAACTGCTCCTGTTGTTGAAGAAATACACAGTCAGCATGGCCACACAGGACTTTTTGCTCTTTTCTCCACCAAAAGGTTTGTACATAAACACATCTGCAGTCTGCTGGTACCTAAACTTATCACCACCACCACCCTTCTTCCCCACAGCTACCTAAGGTCTTGACTTTAGGGGCAACCTTACATCCATCACTGTACATGAAACACAGCTCATTCCTGAAGCTGCATGGACATGTTTAGCAATCTCTGAGCCTCAGGTGCAACAGAGGCTGTGTTGAGTAGACCTAGCAGGCATACTTGAAGTCAGATCATTTGCAATCAAGGATGACAAACAAGGGAGAAGACATATTGCAAACAAAGAAAAACAAACAAACACAAGGTCCCTGGTAACATCAGAACAAATGCTAGTGTTAGAAGTTCAAGGCTATCTTGAGCTTCCTGCAAGATTCAGTCTCAAACCAGGAATGGAAATATAGCTGCGAATTACAACATTGCCTGGTAGCTTAGCTTGGTGTAACAGAGGCCTGGATTGGATTTGATCCATCACCAAGAAGGGCTCTTTTATGAAGACAGAAAAATATTGATTCATCCCAATCTAAAATCCTACAATAGAAAACCCTAAGAGCTAAATAGAGAGTAAGTTTACCTGGAACCCTGAGAGGTACAGATCTGGGAGCTTCCTCTTTCTGACAGATCCCAACCCTGAGCACGGGCACTCGATGTAGAATAAACACATGAGCATAAGGCTATAATCACCTTCAGTAAAATATGTATGCTTTTCCTGAGAGTCACTGAGCATCTGAAATAAAACATCCTTGTTTCTACCAAAATGTGAAGCCAATTCTCTGCAAGCTTTTCAAATTCCAGATTCATGAACTGATACTTTGAAGAAGGTACCTCATAAAGCCATCTACTTCTTGTTAAGTACTTGACACAAAATTTTGACTAAAAATTTTAAAAATTATGATGTAGGGAATTCATAGATAGTTTGGTTGTGTAATATGTGTTGTATAAACATAGGATCTGAGTTCAATTCCTAGAACCTATTTGAATAAGATAAAGTAGAGGATATGTACTAACAGATTCAGTGCTGAGTTGACCCTGGACTGCTCATAGAGCTCTGGGTCAGAGCAGCATAGTTTCTTGGAGAAACAAAGATGAGCAACATCCCACAGTTGACCTCTGACCTAAACACACACACACATACACACTCACACACATACACAGAGACTGTAATGTATTCAAGGTCATAATTTATATACTTACTTTTCAAAAGTAAATTAATGAATATACAAACAAACAAACAAATAAGGAATTAGAACCTGGAATAGTTGTTAATCCTTCAAGGTGATTTTTTCCAGCACAGAAAAGTGGATCTCCCAATGGCTCTCTTAATACAGGTTGAGTGTCAAACAGGGAATGAAGTGAAATTCAAGGAACCTTGTTTCCATTAAACATAAGATTTTCCTTTCCTTCCAACTTTCATCTATATACTCTTGGAGTATCTTTTTACAGGTTAGTTTCCTTTGGGATAATCTGCCAATTGTATTGCCATATAAAGATGCAACATCTTTATTAATTGTACATCTAAGTGTTACTTTTAATTTTTGCCAAAAGAGTAAAGGGGGAGGTATTGTTCCAGAAATACATTTGAATTGTCTGAACAGGTCGTGAGCTTCCCTTCCAGTTTTTTTTTTTAATTTTTTATTAATCATTTTATTCATTTACATTTCAAACGATTTCCCCTTTCCAGTTACCCCACCACAACTCCCCCATCCCATTTGCCCTTTCCCCCTATGCCTCTATGAAGTTGCTCCTCCACCCACTCACCCACTCCAGCCTCACCATTATAGCTAGCATCCCCCTAAGCTGGGGTATCAAACCTCCACAGGACCAAGGGCTTTCCCCCCCCCCCCATTGATGCCAGATAGTATACTCTTTAGTTGGTGGTTTAGTCTGTGGGAGCTCTCGGGAGTCAGGTTGGTTAGTGTTGTTCTTCCTATGGGGTTGCAATCCCTTCCAGCTCCTTCAGTCCTTCCCCTAGCTCTTTGATTGGGGTCCCTGAGCTCTGATGGTTGGCTGTAAGTATCTGCTTCTGTATTGGTCAAGTGCTGGTAGAACCTCACAGGGAACAGCTACACCAGGCTTCTGTTTGCAAGTGCTTCTTGGCAAAAGCAATAGTGTCAAGGGTGGGGTTGTTGGGAGTGGGGGGGGTGTTGGTGTCTGCAGATGAGATGGATCCCTAGGTGGGGCAGTCTCTAGAAGGACTTTCCTTCAATCTCTGTTCCATTTTTTTGTCCCTTTCTTTCCTTTGGACAGGAATATTTATTCAGGATAAAATTGCAAGTTCTTTACCACAGACTCCTCAGAGAACAAGAAATGCAGCTTCCATCCCACCCTGTAATTTTCTGTGTCATGGAGTACCTTCTCTTGTCAGATATTAGAAGTAACACTCAGGGAAAAACAGTGGGCACAGAGCCATGTTATGATGTCATATCACAGAACGATGTTATGATGTCACACCACAGAGCTCTGACCTAGATTCATTTATATTCCACCCCAGAAGCTTCTTTACTAACTGATAAAAGGTTTAACTGTTGCCTCACATAAGAAACTCAAATTATATGTGCATGAACATAGTATAAAGCAATTATAAACACATAAATCACATCTAGGTTATAAAGTTGCCCTCTCTTCCTTGGCTACAGTGGCTTGAGGTGCTAAGAGCAGCAAAGTCTCTGGAGACTTCCTGTATGAGGCAGTGCTGAAAGCCTTGGCCAGGAACCAGTGTTGGTGGGTCGAGTTTCCGGATATGGTAGAGTTGCAGATCAGCCTGGAGATCTATGACCCTCAGAAGGACAGCACTTCTCATTCATCCGCTCTTCCCCACTAGTTCTAGGTGTGTGTCCTGGAAAGCCAGTAGCACTGTGATGAAACCAAGGCCAAAGATATCCTCCATATGGATACTGAGGAACAGAAAAAGCTTAGTAAAAGCAAGAAGTTGGTCAAAAAGCTGGCCTAGGTTTAAACAAGCTTGGCAAATGCCCTTCACTGCTGATAGACAATGAAAGAATAGTGAGTAAATAAATAAATAAATAAATAAATAAATAAATAAATAAATAAAATTCCCCAATGGCCAGTGCTATAGTTCTGTAAAACATTTTCCTGAAGTGTATGTGAGTGTGTGTGTGTGTGTGTGCGCGTGCTTGCTAGACAATTCCTTCTTAAGCATATATACTACATATATAACTGTAGCCGGTCCTATACATTTGAACATATGATTGACTATTTTTCAGAGAAAAAGAAACTGCTCTGATTAAATTAACATCGCAGCTCACAGAAAGGTGACAAGATCAGCTCTTCCTAAACATTTATGGATGTGATCATACTTTGCTTTAAATAAAAAAAAAAAATGCATTTTAGGCTTAGCCTTAGAAAATATAGTTCAAATGACTCAAGACTTAATGCCAAAAATATATTTAAGGAAACTTCTGATCCTGACTATGACAGAAGATAGATATTGTAATATGCCCCATGCTCAACTATCTCTGATGCTGGGTGACACAGCTTCCTGATGTGCGTCAGTGAATGGAAGGGCCCCTAGAGACACGGGAGATGGCCACTGTAGCTTCCTCTTCCTGTTCTGCTGTCAGAAAACTGCAGTATAAAGTCAATGTGAAGCAGAGCAGGATAAACACCTGAAGACACCCAATGGTCCACGTGGGAAGCGCTGAGCATGCTGGGAAATGAGGCACAGGGTGCCAGGAAGCTGAGATGCAGAAAGCAACATTATGGATGTTCCTCTCTATAAGCCCAGTAAGGCTGTGCTCTGCTGTCCAGTATGAAGAGATTCACAGCAGCCTGCTAATGGGTGTCAAAGAAGAGTCTTTACTGAGAGAAGGGAATAAAAAATTAAAACTATGTGGCAAAAACGAGATGAAGATACTGTTACCATAAACAAATAAGGTTTGGGTTCACAGCTTCAAAAGTCCTCAGCAAAGCATTAACAATTCAACTCAATCAGGAGTAAAAAGAATTAGCTGTCGAAGTAAATAAAGAGTTGTGGAATGCACACCGGGATGATGCAACGGTCACGAGTCAGGTAATAAGACCCGTAACCCTAGCTAAGATAACAAATAAAATTTCCATGACAATTTCTGATACGAGCAGAAAACTAACAAAATCCAATGCTAATTCGTGATTTACAATAAAACAATAAATGAGATGACTCAACAGGCTGATCCTAGGACCCACGTGGTGGATGAAAAAACTGACAAGTTGTAGTTTGACCCCATATATAATGACTGATGTGTCTTTTTTTGGCTATTAATTATGTCTGCAATTCTTAAAAGAAGTAAAGTCATGATTTTATTTGTATGGCTTTCATAGTCATTACTTTTTAAGGCCAATCCTTACTTTGTGGCACTTTTATTTTTTTCCTCGACAAGATGTCTTATTTATTGTCTTGAAATGATTTATACCTTTGAGTTTTCTTTCTGGAAATTCAAACTAAATTTCTTGACCCTGAATTCGTTCTTATAGATCCCATTATTCCAATAAACAAGTGAAGTCTCCTATAGACCAATGTAATGCTCAATGAAGAATCTTGAAAGTGACCGCTTTAGAAAGCTGTCAATGGAGTGGTAATTCTGACAACAGAGTGGACAAAGCAGGAGTTCTGAGAAAACAATGGAGTTATTTAAATTCCACCTCGAAAACTGACTGACAGTTTTTCAGGGAGCCATTGTGCTCCAAATTCCATCTCCAGGCAAGTCCAGCCTTCCCACAGTCCCCTGAAAAGCCTTTTATACCTTCCTCTTCTTCTAAAGGCGCCTTCAAACCCTCCCCCAGCTAACTAGGATTTTCTACCATGAAAAAACAAAGGCTACATTTTTTTTTTAAGAAAAAGACAATATCAGTTCTTTATGAGAGAAACTGGGAAACAATGTGAAGCCTGGTACTTTCTCACTGGGATTCAGACTACACAATCGGAAACACTTTTTGTGGTTGTTTTGTTTGAAATCTACTCATTTTGGTTTCTTTCTTGGCTCCTTTATTGCCTACCCTCTCCACATAATATCTATCTAATTCTATATTATAAAGGTAGACGTGACAGGCTAATAAAATCAATACCACTGCTGAGATGTGCGTCTAAGATCCCTGTCTCAGGACCACCCACCTACATTGAATTGCCTAAACCATCATACAGTGTTTAGAATAATTGTAATTTTTGGAAGGCACCCTTAAGATAGTCTCTCTCCAACAGAATCACTAACATTTTTAAGAGGGTGTTGTATAATAGACATTTTAAACAAATACACATGCATGCACATGTACAATTTATAAGGTGGTTTAGTGCTTGCATTAAAATTTATCCTTATTTTTGAAGAACTGCTCCTGGGCTTTATCAGATTCTAAAATGAACATTTCAAAGAGAAGTTGTGTTTAAGAGCAGTTGAGTTCTAAACATCCTTCAGAAACATTCTCTTTCCCTAAATAGACTTGCACAGTCTTAGTGCCATTGTTCTGTTTACTGGCCTCTAGGTAACCTTTGACAATTCCATGGTGTGCAAGGACAGAATTCTGAGGAAGATGTTGTTCTTTTGACTGGCCTTCTGCACTAGCAAACTTGCCTACTTTCTCAGTCATGCAGAGCAGCTTGGTCTAGAAGATCCCTATGAGACAACTGTGATCTTGGCAGCTGGCCTCTACTGTGTCCTCCAGTCCAGCAGACTGTCTAGTCAGGACTGTGCCTCTCCACTGCAATAGCATCAGGCTTAAGCACTCCATGACACTGGGACCAGAAGAACCAACAAGGTTGCCTTGAGACACAGGAGTCTGGGCTTGGCTACCAAGAAATCATGACCTACTCCAGGGTAGAAAGAGAGTTTGTGGATTTAAAACTCTATGCAAAGGAGAACAGAATCATTTCATATTCTGTGCATTCCAAAGCTTAAGTAAACCTCAAATCTCTTTGCAGGAAGACAGTACCTCTCTAGGAACATAAGCCACAGTAGAGAGAAACCAGAGTGAGCTAAGGTAAGATCCTGGGTAGAGACTTGGAGGGAGAATAATATTTCATTGTGGATTGTACATATACATAGAATATTTATGGAAAATTTTTACATATTAATGTTTGAAAGAAATAGCAAGACATTAAGAAAATGAAATAAAACAAAACCAGATATAGTGGCCCATGCCTATAACCTCAATACCGGGAAGGCTGAAGCCAGAAGATTATACATTTGAGTCCAACAGGGGCTATATTGTATGGCCCTGTCTCAAGAAAAGTATAATTTACATTTCATAACTTCTAAGCCATAAGAAAGAAATCACAAATTTCTTAGAAGAAATGAATGAATCTTCTCTTAAACAACCTGCAGGCAAAGGGGAAATGCAAAATAAAACAGAAATGACAAAGATGCTTTCCATTTCAGAATACAGGATAAGGCTTTAGTCATTGGAGGGATAACCATGGCACTGCTTGCCTATGTCAACAGAGGCAAAAAGTAGCCGAAAATGATGTTATTAGGAAAGATGAAAGCTGAAAACTAGGAATTAAAAACAAATTCTAAGGCTTCTGTGGACAATACGTTCTGCTGGGTAACCCAGGCACTTGACAGAACAATAGAATAACCATATGAAACCAGAGCAAGTGGAAGGGCAAAGCTTCAACTCAGTACCGTACTACAGGCAACACCATCCAGGGCCACTTGAAATTACTACTCGGTACAAAATGAGAGAAAAGGATGAACCAAATGGGCTTCTATAAAAACTGGATCCTATGAAAACAAAAAGGCTAAACAGACTTCTTGTGAAAGAAAAACTGGAAGTTTATTAAAAGAGACTCAGAAATCAAACAAACAAAAAACTAACAACAAAAACCAAGAAGCAAAATAAACCAACAAAGAAATAAACTGCCCAGATGGAGTCACAGTGGTACTTTATAACTCAAACACCAGCTCCCTCTAAGATTGGTCAGAGTTTGGAAAAAGAAGGAAACACCTGCTCTACTGTTTGTCAGTAACTGTCAGCATCAGAACCAGCCCTGACAATGACAGAGCATCAACTGGACACCAATGATAACTCCCAAAGTAAGCTTTAAAATAAGATATTTTATAAGATGCTATTTTTTCTTTAAAATGATGTAGGCAAAAGTTTATTTTAGAACTATAATTTATTGATTTATATGTCTATAAGTGTTTTGCATGTATATCTATATATAATGTATGTTTCTGGAGTCCACAGAGGTCAGGAAAAGCTGTTGGCTATCCTTGGATATGGAGTTACAGGTGATTGTAGGTGCTGGGAATCAAACGTGGGTCCTCTGGAAAAGCAGCCTGGGCTCTTAACTGCAAAACCATCTCTCCTGCCTTAGTTTATTCTTTTAATTAAAGAAATGATTTATTCTTTTAACTAATTTATTAATTTAATTTCTAATTAATTTAATTAATAATTTATTCTTTTAATTAAATTTTAAAAAGGGAAAGTAATGTTTGGTTATTTTCCTGGTGACAATAAAGCATTTGACAAAAAAATATTATATCATCTTGATGTTTCTCAAAACAATAGGATAAAAAGAGTTTTGTACTTTCCAAACAACCCTCAAATAAGTATCTTAATTAATTAAAAATTATCATAGTGATTAAAGTGTTGACAAGGGAAATCCTACACATACATACACACTCACACGCATACAAATGTACACACACATAGAAATAGGACAATGGCTGTTTCTATGTGCAGATGATGTAATTTTCTGTCAGAATAAAGCAATGGTAACTTGAGATTCAGCTCAGTGGTAGATGGCTTATTTGATAAGTGCAGGGCCCTGCCTGGCTCTGAGCATAAGATGGGGGTATTTGTAAAGTAGCATTATTGTGTAACTATAAGATGCTAGGAGAATCATTATATCTGTGAAATACGAATCAATAGAACCCAGAATACAAGGACAGCCATTTTAATATCAACAAGGTGATGAAACATCTCTACTTCATCCCACAAAATTATGCTCAAACATGAAGAAAATGTTTAAAAAATTTTTCTAAAAAATTCAAAAGCAGATTTGAACACATAAACAGCAATAGTAAAAAGTAATATAAAGTCATGATTTTGAATAGGAAGACTTAGAGACAAAAGTATCTCATTTGTTGTTAATATATATTTATTGTGACATCCCCAAAATGTTACTGCTTTGTGTATTTTAGGATGAAAAGTATGATGTAAAATGAACATGCTGAAAAGTCTTAGGTACAAGAAAACTACAAAAATCATGTATTGATTATTCAGAAAATGACCAGAGCATTAAAATAACCATCAAATAAACAGCTAGAATATTTTCTAATCTGAGAGGGTCAGACTAGAGGGGCCAGTGAAGAAATTTGTAGTCTACCAAGCTCATCTTATTATACATCATTTACTTTTTTGTTATATTTTGGTACTATGACAAAATACTTGAACAAAAAGTACTTAACAGGAGGAAAAGATTATTTTGACTCATGGTTTTAAACTTTAGCCCTTGATTCCTTACCATCTGTGTCCCCTCCCCTTGTACATTGTGACGCCCCCCACACACACACACACAAGGTGAGGTAGAACCTGTTGCTGGGGAACAGAAGGTAAAGGAAAGTATTTCGTGATAGACAGGAAGTGGAAAAGAGAAAAGGAAAAAGAATGTCTTTTTTATTGAATTTATTCTTTATTTACATTTCAAAGGTTATACCACTTCCCGGTTTTGGTTTCTCCCCTCCCTGAAAACACCCAACCCTTCCTCCCACACCCTGCCTCCAAGAATATGCTCCTCCACCCAACCCACTCCCATGACCAACCCCCCACTCGACTTCCCCATACTGGGGTCTCTAATGAGCTTTCACAGGACAAAGGACCTCTCCTCCCAATGATGCCCAACAAGGCATCTCTCTGCCACTCTTTAGGCTGGAACCACGTGTACCCCTTGGTTGATGGCTTAGTCCCTAGGAGCCCTTGGGTGTCTGGTTTACATGGCCATTCTTCCCATGGGGCTGCAACTCCCCTGACTCCAGTCTGCCCTCCCACTGCTTCCTTGTGAATCCCAGGCTCAGGATAATGTTTGGCTACTAGTATTCACCTCTGTATATGTCAGGCTCTGGCAGGGCCCCTCCAAAAGAAACCATAAGAGGCTCCTTTTGGTAGACACTTCTTGTCATCCATAGTAGTTTTGAGGTTTGGTACTGTTTATCAGATGAATCCCCAGGTAGGACAATCTCTGGGAGGCCTTTCCTTCAGTCTCTGCTCCACACTTTTTCTCCATAGTTGTTCCTGTGAATATTTTGTTTCCTTTCTCAGAGGAACCAAAGCACCACCACTTTGGTCTTCCTTCTTCTTGAGCTTTCTGTGGTCTGTAAAATGTAACATGTTTATTTTGAGCTTTTATTCTAATATCCACTTATCAGTGAGTGCATATCATGTGTGTTCTTTTGTGATTAGGTTACCTCACTCAGGATGACACTTCCTAATTCCATCCATTTGCCTAAGTATTTCATGAATTCATTGCTTTTAATAGCTGAATAGTACTCCATTGTGTATATATACCACAATTTCTGTATCCACTCCTCTGTTGAAGGACATCTGAGTTCTTTCTAGCTTCTGGCTATTATAAATAAGGCTGCTATGAACATAGTGGAGCATGTATCCTTATTACATGTTGGAGCATCTTCTGGGTATATGCCCAGGAGTGGTATAGCTGGGTCCTCAGGTAGTACTAAGTCCAATTTTCTGAGGAAACACCAAACTGATTTCCAGAGCAGTTTTACCAGCTTGCAATCCCACCAGCAATGGAGAAATGTTCCTCTTTCTCCACATCGTCTTGTATCCAGCATCTGCTGTCCCCTGAGTTTTTCATCTTAGCCATTCTGACTGGTGTGAGGTGGAATCTCATGGGTTGTTTTGATTTGCATTTCCCTGAAAACTAAGGATGCTGAACATTTCTTTAGGTGCTTCAGAGCCATTCTAGTTTCCTCAGTTGAAAATGTGGTATATTTACACATTGGAATACTTCTCAACAATTAAAAACAATGAATTCATGAAATTCTTAGACAATGGTTGGAACTGGAAAATATCATACTAACTGAGGTAACTCATTCACAAAAGAACACACATAGAATGCAGTCACTGATAAGTGGATATTAGCCCAGAAGTTCTGAATACCCAAGACACAACTCAAATATCAAATCATTCCCAAGAAGAAAGAAGGAGAGGGCCCTGGTCCTGGAAAGGCTTGATGCAGCATTGTAGGGGATTACAAGGACAGAGAAGTGGGAGGGGGTTGATTGGGGAACAGGTGGAGGAAAGAGGGCTTATGGGACTTATGGGAAGGGGGGAACCGGGAAAGGGAAAATCATATGGAATGTAAACAAAGAATGTAGAAAATTTTAAAAAAAAAGAAAAAAAGAAAATTCCCTGTTTCGCTCTGTACCCCATTTTTGATAGGGTTATTTGACACTCTGGAGTCTAACTTCTTGAGTTCTTTGTACACATTGGATATTAGCTCTCTATCGGATGTAGGATTGGTAAAGATCCTTTCCCAATCTGTTGGTTGCTGTTTTGTCCTATTGACCATATACTTTGCGTTACAGAAGCTTTGCGGTTTTATGAGGTCCCATTTGTCAATTCTTGTTCTTAGAGCATAAGCCATTGGTGTTACATTCAGGAAATCTTCCCCTGTGCCCATGTGTTCAAGGTTCTTCCCCACTTGCTCCTCTATAAACTTTACTTTATCTGGTTTTATATGTAGGTCCTTGATCCACTTGGACTTGAGCTTTGTACAAGAAGATAAGAATGGTATGATTTTCATTTTTTTTCTGCAAGCTGACCTCATTGATCCAGCACCATTTGTTAAAAACGCTGTCTTTTTTTCCACTTGATGTTTTTAGCTCCTTTGTCAAGCAAGTGTCAAGTGAGCATAGGTATGTGGGTTCATATCTGGGTCTTCAATTCTATTCCATTAATCTTCCAGCCTGTTTCTGTATAAGTACCATACAGTTTTTATCACTATTGCTCTGTAGTAGAGCTTGAGGTCAGGGATTGTGATTCCTCCAGTAGATCTTTTTGTTTTGGAGAATAGTTTTTGCTATCCTGGTTTTTTTGTTATTCCAAATGAATTTGCAGATTGTTCTTTCTAGCTCTATGAAGAATTGTTTTGGAATTTTGATGGGGATTGCATTGAATCTGTACATTGCTTTTGGCAAGAAGACCATTTTTACTAAATTAATTATTCCAATCCATGATCATGGACGATCCTTTCTGAGATCTTCTACAATTTCTTTCTTCAGAGGCTTGAAGTTCTTGTTATACAGATCTTTCACTTGCTTGGTTGGAGTCATGCCAAGGTATGTAATATTATTTGTAACTATTGTGAAGGGTGTCATTTCCCTAATTTCTTTCTCAGCCTATTTATCATTTGAGTAGAGGAAGGCTACTGATTTGTTTGAGTTAATTTCATATCCAGCCACTTTGCTGAAATTGTTTATCAGCTTTAGGAGTTCTCTGGTCTGCTTTTTGGGGTCGCTTAAGTATATGATTATATCATCTGCAAATAGTGATATTTTGACCTCTTCCCTTCCAATTTGTATACCTTTGACATCCTTTTGTTGTCTAATTGCTCTGGCTAGGACTTCGAGTACTATATTGAATAGATAGGGAGAGAGTGGGTAGCCTTGTCTGTTCCCCGATTTTAGTGGGATTTCTTCAAGTTTCTTTCCATTTAGTTTGATGTTAGTTATGATTACAGTATATTGCTTTCACTATGTTTAGGTATGGGCCTTGAATTCCTGATCTCTCCAACACTTTTATCATGAAGGAATGCTGAATTTTGTCAAAAGTTTTTTCAGCATCTAATGAAATGACCATATGGTCTTTTTCTTTGAGTTTGTTTATATAGTGTATATGTTTTTCCATATATTGAACCATCCCTGCATCCCTGGGATGAAGCCTACTTGATTGTGGTACATTACTGTTTTGATGCATTCTTGGATTTGTTTGGCCAGAATTTTGTTGAGAATTTTTGCATCAATGTTCATAAAGGAAGTTGGTCTGAAGGTCTCTTTCCTTGTTTTGTCTTTGTTTGGTTTAGGTATAAGTGTTTCTGCGGCTTCATAGAATGAACTGGGTAGTGTTCCTTGAGTTTCTATTTTGTGGAATTGTTTGAGGGGTATTGGTATTAGCTCTTCTTTAAAGATCTGATAGAATTCGCAACTACATCCATCTGGTTTTGGGCTTTTTTGGAGGGAGGAGACTATTAACAACTGCTTTTATTTCCTCAGGACTTATAGAAATATTTAGATGGCTTATCTGACCCTGATTTAATATTGGCACCTGGTATGTATGTAGAAAACTGTCCATTTCATCCAGATTTCCCAATTTTGTTGAGTATAAACTCTTGTAGTAGGATCTGATGATTTTTTGAATTTCCAGTTTCTGTTGTTATGTCTTCCTTTTTATTTCTGATTTTATTATTTTGGGTAATGCCTCTGAGCCCTCTGGTTAGTCTGGCTAAGGGTCTATTTAACTTGTTGATTTTCTCAAAGAACTAGCTTCTGGTTTTGTTGATTTTTTGTATGGTTCTTTTTGTTTCTATTTGGTTGATTTCAGCCCTGAATTTGATTATTTCCTGCTTTCTACTCCTCTTGTGTTTGTTTCTTTTTGTTCTAGAGCTTTCAGATGTGTTGACAAGCAGCTAGTATAAACTTTCTCCAGTTTCCTTTTAGAGGCACTTAGAGCTATGATTTTTCCTCTTAGCACTGCTTTCATTGTGTCCCACAAGTTTTGGTATGATGTGTCCTCATTTTCATTAAATGAGGTTTGTTGAAAGAAGATTACTTTATTGCTTTTTCTCAGGTGTAATTTCCAGCCTTGTGTTGATATTTTTCACACATTATCCTTTAGAGGGCTGGGTTTGTGGAAAGTTATTGTGTAAATTTGGTTTTATTATAGAATATCTTGTTCTCTCCATGTATGGTAATTGAGAGTTCTGCTGGGTATAGTAGCCTGGGCTGACATTTATGTTCTCTTAGGGTCTGCATGACATCTGGATCTTCTAGCTTTCCTAGTTTACAGTGATAAGTCTGGTGTAATTCTGATAGGTCTGCTTTATATGTTACTTGACCTTTTTCCCTTACTGCTTTTAATATTCTTTCTTTCTTTTGTGCATTTGGTGTTTTGATTATTATGTGTCCAGAGGAGTTTCTATTCTGCTCCTGTCTGTTTGGAGTTCTGTAGGCTTCTTGTATGTCCATGGGCATCTCTTTCTTTAGGTTAAGGAAGTTTTCTTCTATAATTTTGTTGAAGGTATTTGCTGGCCCTTTAAGTTGTAAATCCTAGCTCTCTTCTATACCTACAATCCTTAGATTTGGTCTTCTCATTGTGTTCTGGATTTCCTGGATATTTTGGTTTACAAGCTTTTTGCATTTTGCAATTTCTTTGACTGTTGAGTCAATGTTTTGTATTGTATCTCCGTCACCTGAGATTCTTTCTTCTATCTCTTGTATTCTGTTGTTGTTCCTTCCATCTGTGACTCCTGAATTCTTTCCAAGGTTTTTTTTATCTCCAGAGATGTCTCACTTTGTGATTTCTTTATTGTTTGTACTTCCATTTTTAGATTCTGGATGGTTTTGTTCAGTTGTTTCACTTGTTTGTGTTTTCCTCAAATTCTTTAAGGGATTTTTGTGTTTCCTCTTTAAGGACTTCTACTTGTTGACCCATGTTCTCCAATGTTTCTTTAAGTGATTTTTGTGTTTCCTCTTTAAGGGTTTCTACCTGTTGACCCATGTTCTTCTGCATTTCTTTAAGGAATTTTTGTGTTTTTTCTTTAAAGGCTTCTACCTGTTGACCTATGCTCCCTTGTACTTTTAAAGGGAGTTATTAATGTCCTTCTTGAAGCACTCTACCAGCATCATGAGATGTGATTTTAAATCCAGCTCTTGCTTTTCTGGTGTGTTGGGGTATCCAGTATTTG
This sequence comes from Apodemus sylvaticus, assembly GCF_947179515.1. NCBI lineage: Eukaryota > Metazoa > Chordata > Mammalia > Rodentia > Muridae > Apodemus > Apodemus sylvaticus. The sequence continues at coordinate 111,916,886 of NC_067480.1, forward strand.
CTCTTGTGGGAGAACTGGGTTCTGGTGGTGTCATGTTGCCTTGGTTTCTGTTGGTAATGATCTTGCGTTTGCCTTTAGCCATCTAGTTTTCTCTGGTGTTAGCTGGTCCTACTGTCTCTGATTTTGACTTATCTGTCCTGCAAGCCTGTGTATATGTACTCCTGGGATTCCAGTTCTCTCAACTGCCCTGAGTGGCTGGTTCACCTTCCCTGAGTGGCTTGTTCTCTGGGAAGTATCAGGAGATAGAATCTTCACTGCAGCAAACCTGGCAAAGCTCTGCCCCAGAAGAAAGGGCTTTCGATGGTGGGAGTGGGAGAAGGTTCTGAAGGAGACTGCTATTCAGAAGGGCAGAGCTTTTGGTGGTTGCTGGGTAGTAACTCCTGCTGAATCACTGGCCGCAGCTCTGGGCCTCCAGAGGTGGGAGGGGGTGGGAGGCTCTTACCAACTGCCCTGAGTGGCTGGTTCTCTGGGAACTATCAGGAGATGGAGTCTTCACTGCAGCAGACCTGGCAAGGTTCTGCCCCAGCAGAAAGGGTTTTTGGCAGAAAAAGAATGTCTTAATGCATGAGCGGTCTTTCTCATCTTCTTTCTTACCCCATCCTAAGTCTCCCCAAAACAGCTTTCCAGACACCCAGAAATCTGTTTTCCTTATTCCCAAGAATACCTCAATGCCATTGCAACAAGCACTACATTTAAGCACAAAAGCCAAACCTGCAAACAGAATTAAGCAAGTTTTTCATGATAGATGTTAGTTGAATAAAACTACACATGTTAAAAATGTGTCAATAACACTTCTGTTTTATTTAAAGAATACTTTATTTTCTGCTTTAAAAGGTCTAGGTTCACTGATGGCCTAACAGCAACAGGTGTCACTAAGACCTGTATTTTATTCTCAGAATCCTGTTCTCCACTCAGAGTGACTGCTAGTTCCAGAGGTGAAAAGGGAAATCCACATGATGTGTTGAGAAAAATTTAAAGAAATCAAATATTATTAAGAATGGCATATAAGAGATAAAGAAGGTACCTTAAGGGTGTTCCATTCTTTGTGAATCAAAAAAAATAATGTATTTAAATGTATGGAGTATGTAAAAGCCTAGTGTGTGTGTGTGTGTGTGTGTGTGTGTGTGTGTGTATGAGAGAGAGAGAGAGAGAGAGAGAGAGAGAGAGGGGGGGGGAGGGAGAGGAACATGGAGGTAGACAGATAACTAGGGATCCAAGTCCTGACAATGAAATTGAAATTTGGCCTTTATTCTTATCTGTTACATACACTAATAGTTAACAATAATAAATATTTTGATGGAAGAATTTCTTCCTTCCCAACGAAATGCAAGTTAAAGCATGTAGATGATGACAACATTAGCAAAATGAAGATTAAGTCATTCAATTGGGCAGTGATTGTCAGTGACAGAAAACTTAATGTAAACTTTGTGAAGGAAGAAAATGGAAATTTTCTCTACCTGAAAGTTACTAAGTTCTGCATCTTTTCGAAACAGAATAGGCAGTCTCTAGGAAGCATACCAAAGCCTGTAGAGATTATAGCATTTCCTTTAACACAGAAAATGTGGAACTAAGGAACAGAGGAACAAGCTGAATTATGAGAAGGGGAAACAGAAGTGTACTTCTCAACAAGTAAATACAGTAATGTAGATTCAATTGTGATTTGAACAAAGCTGCAGGTAGATTGAAGATAATCTAAACCAGTAGTTCTCAACCTTCCAAAAGCTTCAACCCTTTAATGCAGTCCCTCATGTTGTGGTAACCCCAACCAGAAAATTATTTTTGTTGCTACTTCATAGCTGTAGTTTTGCTACTGTTATGAATCTGAATATAAATACCTAATATGCAGAACATCTGATAGGCAACCCAATGTGAAAGGGTCATTCCACCCCTAGATAGAAAACTATCCTCTATCCCAAAGACTGTCACTGCCTTGAGTGCAGCAAACAGATGTTGTGATGACAGCAACAATTACTCTCAAAATGTTCACACAGGATACAAGAGTGAAAAAGCATGACACATGAGAATTGGCCAAAGAGAAAACAAAAAAAGAAGACAAGAAAAAGACAAGATGAGCAGTAATAGCAGAACTTTGACAAATGTTAAATCTGATGGATGGGTGCATTGCATTTTCTCTTAACAGTGCTGTGTGTAATTTTTGTGTTTACTTAGAAAAACACATTAAAAATCTAAGTTGTTTAAAATAAATAAATAGAAGACCTTGTGGCTGGAGAGAGAGAGAGAGAGAGAGAGAGAGAGAGAGAGAGAGAGAGAGAGAGAGCTCAGTGGTTCTGAGAACTTAATTTCTAGTCCCAACATACTTATTGGGTGACTCACAACCACCTGTAACTCCACTTCCAGAGGATCTGATGCCCTTTCCAGATTCTATGAGCACCAACATTCTTGTGCACTGATCTACACAGAGACACACACCTGAGTAAAATATCTTCTAATCTGTTTTGCTTTCATTATTGTTGTTATTCTTAGAGATTGCTATAGAGACACATCCTATGTCTCTGGAAACACAGTAAACCTTAGATTGCCAGAACATATTGAAATCTTGCTGTATGAATTACTCCTTGCCTGAAGAAAGTTATTCATTTTCATGAAGCACTCAGTACTTCTAATGCTTTAGCTAAAAAATGGGACTTTTTTTTCTGAGTTGATACCTAAATAATGGGAAGAGATTTACCTCTTAACAATGCTTCCAGAGAAGACTGAAGAGGAGTGTCTGTGGTCACACCATCTCTAAATTGTTCTTAATCTCACAGGAGCTTCTGGTTTTCCTTAACCTATGAAACTTCTGTAAAATATGCCCTACATGATGCCAGCCTAATCACCATTAGCAAGGAGCTCTCCTGCCGAGGATTTCATAGAAATAATGTGGTTATTAAGGAAGCTTGGAAGATGATTGGGACACAGTAATAAAAGTGTATGCATAATTAGCCTACCACATCAACAGCCGCTAACGTGAGTTATTGGCCATTCAGGTATGCATGCTGACTGATACATGTGGCCAGAGAAAGCCCAGAACGAATGATAATAAAGACTGTGAGATTGAGGAAGTTGATGAAACTGGAATGGTCCTGCTTTAAAGGTATATGCTGTGTTCTTCAACCATCCAAGATGTGCTGGATTGAAGATCTGAAGAAATGCAAATAGCAAAAGTTTCTTTGCTCAGTTACAGATCCATAATCAAAAGATCAGGGTCATTTAATAGAAAAGCCTCTCAGGAAGTCATAGAAAAATATTTATTTCCAGGAAGAAAGAAAACACATATTTCAGTTCTGAATGGACCATTTCAAGCCATGTTTGAAATTCTGCTGGCACAGAGTGAGGGAAGAGTATATGCTAGCACAAACTCCAGGTGTCTACTCTCTTATTCCTTGCACCAGCACCTACAAACACACACACACACACACAAACTTTCAAACACACACAAGCATACAAACATGCAAATGTACAAATACATACACAAAAACACACAAACATACAAACACACATATTAAAAAGATAGTCACAGAAATCTACATAAAATATGTGTATTCATTATGTTCTTTGTGAGTTTAGCTAAATGCTTGCAAAGGTTTGAAATCAAAGCATGGCCTAATACCTTAAAAAGCAGTGATTTATTTACAAAGGCTAAAAACAAGTTGAGTTCAGAAAGTTTAATTCAAATGTTCTTACATTTCTTGAGCTAAAGATCACTGCCTCAAGCAAATTTGTAAACATATTTTTTCTGTTGTCAGATTTTCTTTGATCTCACTTGTTAATGTTCTGTGTAAATCTGTAAAGGGGTGGTGGTTGTGGTGGTAGTAACGAAGTCCACCTTGAGCCAAATCTTCTGATCCAAGAGTACTAGATATCTCTTAACCTGATAAGTTCCTCAACAACATTCTTTCATGGAACACAGATCAGGGAATCTTAGCAGAAATTACAATTGTGAGAAATGCTAAATGCTACCCTGAAAGCACTAGAGAGATCAGAGGTTGGTAGAGCATATACCAGAGAAGTTGTGCTTATGGGACTGAGACCTCAGCCACCAGGCTGCTGCTGATAGCATGATAGGCTCATACCTTTTTGATAAAAATGTCTTCTGGGAACGTGGCCATTCCACATGCTATCCTTAAGATAAACCCTGACATATTAAAAAGGATTGAGTTCATATAGGGACCCTTCCTTCTCTGATCACTAATATATATTAAACTATATTCTTAAAATCTCCAAATAGTTTTAGTCGTCTTCAATTTTGTTTTTATTTATTTATTTTTATTTTTCTATTCAATATATTTTTTATTTACATTTCAAATGATTTCCCCTTTTCAGCCCCCCGACTCCCCAAAAGTCACATAAGCCCCCTTCTTTCCCCCTGTTCTCCCATCCACCCCTTCCCACTTCCCTGTTCTGGTTTTGCCCTATACTGCTACACTGAGTCTTTCCAGAACCAGGGGCCACTCCTCCGTTCTTTTTGTACCTCATTTGATATGTGGATTATGTTTTGGGCATTTCAATTTTCTAGGCTAAAACCCACTTATTAGTGAGTGCACACCATGATTGATCTTTTGAGACTGTGTTACCTCACTATTTGGCAGCAAAGGCATTATTTGTGCCCCCCCCCCACCTTGTGTCATCTAATATTTGAGAGTCAATAGATACATCCATATCCACTGCTTCTTTCTTTGTCTTATATTTCCCAGGTCTCCAATTAAACATAGCATTTCCTGTTGGGTTTGTATACCTAGTACTTACAATAGAAGAATGTAATACATTATGGATTCTTTTGGAATATTTGGATATTCCATTAATTCGCCCATTTGTATCTACTGAGATGAGTTATATAATTCTTTTTCTTTTTTTTAAAATACAAAAATATTTTAATAAATTACATTTTAAATTTTAATTATTTGTCAGAGGATACTTTACACAATTTCAACATTTCCTACTTTCATTCTCAAAGTCAAAAATGTTATCATTCCCAAATACTATTACAACTCATAATGGAACATATAAATAGTATTCAGAGAAATAAAATCAGGAGCATTTGTCTAGCCTATTATTGAAGATATTTATTATAGAACTTGACTCATATTGTTATGGAGGCAAAGGATATTAACATACCACCTACAGGCTGGAGAACAGAAAACAAAGCAGAACAGAGTTGCCAGTGGGAGAATGTCACTTTCAGTCAAAAAATGAGTTGGGACTGAGATATACTGAAGTATATCATGGATGTTTCAGTGTCCCTTCCCCCACAGCATTGAGCTGGACTAACCAGCCCATTCACGACATTCATGGCTGGCACCGCCTAGCCTTCTGCTGGTGTTATCTCTGGCCTTTGTTCCAATGGGAACAATACAACTGCTTTCACCTTGACAACCAAGGCTGCCTCAGGGCAGTCTCACCTGGAGACCAGCAAAGACCTGCTAGACAACCCACTGAGAAGTGGAGCCAAGGAGTTCCTGGCCTAATCCTTGATGGGGGGGGGGGGGGGGGAGGCAGGGTTGTTTTCTAAAGACTATATATTTTGGCTAAAATATAGTAAAGTCAGTCTCTATCGGCAACTGTCATCTTGACTCATTTCTCTTTCGTTCACGTTTATCCCCAGAATTCTCTTTCAGGTCCCCAGTTCACATGTGGCCGCGGGCGGCTACATTTCAGGACAGGAAGAATACTTAGGGTTGGAGAGACTGGGAGGGGAGAAAAAGGAAGAGAGGAATGGGGAGGGAAAGGTAGAGAGAGTGAGGGAAAGCGGACAGAGAAAAGGAGGGTAAAAGAGAAAAAACAGAACAAGAGGAATATGACAGACAGAAATGACAGACATGATAGATGGATATACAGGTAGGTAGAGAGGTAAATACTTATGTGTATATATATGCGATGAATGCACTGACTGCAGACAAGCAGTTTTCACTGGCTCTATAGCAGCTGTTTGGTGAGAGTATGAACTGTTACTTCAATCATTTTATTATAAGCCACATGATCACAGGTGACCTGAAAAATGGACACGTATAAGCCCTCTCACAAGATATGAGAGAAACCCTTGCAGACAGCAATAAAATCTACCAAAATAATAATCTTAACCAAGGTAGGAAATGATTTTCTTAAATTGTAGTTGGAGATTAGTTATCAAGTGGCATAGATATCATTAACCCAGAAATAAATATCCCAAATTCCATAAAGCTCAACTATATGAGCACTATAATTTGCTATAGGTGGAAATTATGTATACAACATCTCATAATTGAAATATATAAGCTCTAATAGCACCAGCTAAAACTACCCTCTGGCTGTCTGTGTAAAGTGTATGAGAAAAAATGTGAATTTCACACTTACACTTGGGATCTAACCATCAGATATTATATACGAGAAAATGTAACAAAATTTGAAAATCTTCAGATCTCTGAATGATTTGGTTACAAGCATTTCCAAAGAGTACATGAACACTCTCTGTACAGAGATTTGGTCTCATGCACCCAATCTAACTGGCAAAGCTACTAGGTTTCAGTCTCCAGGACAATTATAGGTTCATATTTGATAATTATATAAGCCTGTCTGATTGTCTGTAGTAGAAATATCATTCAAACAGGACATGCAATTGAACTCCATATGGGGTCGGCATTATGGTTCCACTGTGTTTTCTGTGCAGTGTGGCCTCTGTCTTGCATATTCACTCCTCTGAAATAGATTATTCCTTTTGGTCTGCAAGCATATAGATCCCTCCATCAATCTGTGCATATATATCCTTTACCATACTCTTTCCAGAATCCTCTCTGCTTGCTTTTGTCCAAGCCCCCACCTCTAAACTTCAGATTTCACTATAAAACTCTTTCATGTAGAAGGTTTTGCATGCCTGCTCTTTGTAGGGAGTCTACACTAGCAGTCTGTCTTTCTCCATCTCAGCAAGCTGTTTACAGTCACCGTGATCCTTCCCATAATCTATAATTAAGTTAATTATTTGTTGCTCTATTTGAACACTGTTTACTTCCTACACTAAAATGCAGCCCCATGAAGATACAGACCCTTTCTCTTTGGGTCACCACTTAATTTTATATCCTTGGCACACTGCCCAGCATATGGTAATTAATATTTTTGTATTAATATGTTCTAAGTGGGTTCATTATAAAGATAAGATGGTAAATTTGTTAGGGGTCACTTGGTAATAAAATAGATGTTTCCAAATGTGTTGTTATGTCTTTGTTCCATAAGGCATTTTCTTACATAAGGTGCTTCAGTTTAATAAATAGGAGACAAGTGGGCATTTTACCTTCAATTTACTGTAACTGGACTGTATAGTCTACCCATGTTGTTGAAGTGGTTTTGTATAAGGAAGAATTTAGGTTGTTGTACTCATGGGCTTAGAACCAAAGATGGAAAAGATCAAGAGAATGGCCTGTTCTTCCTGTAATCCAAAGGTGCCAGCACCTCTCTTTTGGGCTAAGATGATCTTAATCATGAGAGTGAAGGGGCCATCGACTGGTTGCAAAGTAGGGTTTACAGGTTAGGGGTAGGGTCAGGGTCAGGTTGCAGCCCCCATTCCCCACTGTCACACTCAAAGTTAATAGGAGAAGGATAATTATTGCATAGCAGTTTCTTGAGGGCAGTGGATCTGCTACTTGAGCCCTACTGGATTTTACCAGCAGAGCCCGGTGTGCCATTGGGTTGATCTGTGCAACAAACACTAAGAGACTGCCTAACTGTGGTGTGGCGCCTGACTTTTAAAAGTAACTTTAAGTCTGTGCACACAATGTTTCCATTTGAAAGGAATTTTCCAGAAGCGCTGGCTAGTCCTGGCATTGGTCACCACTAAGCATCTCACTCCCTCACAATATTCACCTTCTCCTTCATTTTCATTTTTCCTGGCAGTGTTTGCGAGACTGGAGACTGGACAATGAGAGACAACTGTGATTTTTATGAAGTGGACAACGGACCCTATTGGCAACCGCACTGAAATGACCAACAGAGGAATCAGAGAAGAATCCTCAGTCCCTAGGGTCATAACTCACAGGGGAAGTATAAAGTTGAACTACTTTTGTCTGTTACCAGAAAAGACAGTGGGACCCATGCATAAAAATACAAGAGAAAAAGAAGAGAGACAATGTGATGGTCAACTTTAACTGTCAGCTTGACAGATTCAATAGTTACCTGGTAGATCAGCTACTGCTAATTCTAGTGGGGGATTATCTTGATTACATTAATTGATAATCAAAGAACCATCTTAGTTATGCATGACACTATTCCCTGGCAAGGTTTCCTGAACTGGCAAACATGAAAAAGTAAACCGAAAACTAGCACACATTCATCACTCTGCTTCCTAATTGAGGGTGCAGTGTGACCAGATTCTTTAAGCCCATGCAGCTGTGACATAGCAAACTGATGGAATGTGCCTTGAAGTGTGAGTTAAAATAGACTTTTCCCTTGAGTTCCTTTTGTCATGGCATTTTATTGTAGCTAAAAAGAAACTAAGATAGAAAATAATGACCTTAGCCTAATCTGCAGATTTCTGTACAAAGGCTAAAGCTCAAATTTTTCACCCATAGGGAGCTGTCACCATCTAATTGCTACAGTTAGAATGAGTTCAGTTTTATCATTTATACCTTACCAAAGTATTGGAAAGGTATATTTACACAACCACCCCCCCCACACACACACACAGAGAGAGAGAGAGAGAGAGAGAGAGAGAGAGAGTAAAGAAAGAATTAAGGATGAGTGCAAGAAAAGAAGAAACATTTACAAATACGAATCAAAAAACATCAAGGGATACCAGAGCTCCTGCCTGTGATCCTAGAGCGTTGGAATCCCAGAGAACAGGCTCTGAGTCTGACGGCAGCTTGGCAAGCTAATGAGGCGCTCACCAAAAATTTTTAAAAGGAGAAATACTTCTAGATGTTTCTAAAGTGTCCCACAGCAATAATACAAACATGAAAGAATTAGAAATTCCAAAACTTTGAAGTAAACCATATAGTTGGAATGAGTTTCTTCTTGCTTTTGTTTATAAACATTTAACCAGTTGGGTAGCTTTGATCGGGCTTACAATGGTCCTCATCTCAGGATACATGGCAGCTAAGGAGTAAGCTGCCCTAAACAGGCAAGTGGCTGTGTAGAAAATGGACATGCAAACATTTCCTTAATGCATAGTGTAAAGGCCAGGGCGACCTAGCCATGCTCATCCAGCTTTTAGCTTTGTCGTCAACATGGAGATTTAAATATCACCTACGTACCATCTTTAAGAGAACAAGAAGGATTGCAAAGTGTAAGACAAAAAGCAGGAACAATGCACGTCTGACATGATTATCCATTTCCCTCCTGCTCCTCACATTGATCCATCAGCCCAATATCGCCAAAAATGGCTAGAATTTAGTTTTAATGGAGGGAGGAAGGAGAGGAGGGCAAGGGAGGATAAAAACAGGAGGGACAATCAAGTGTTGTAGTTCACTGCCTGGATGCTATGCAAATCTCCCAGGAGCTTTAAAATACCCAAGACGAGCACTCAGACTGACAATTGGAATCTTTGCAAGCAGACACAGACTTGGGGATTTGATATGATGGTCACTCCTGCGAGTGTGATTTCTAGCATTCTAGAGCTCTGCTAAGAAGGTGTGCAAGTTACAGATCTTTCTATGTTTGTATGCATGTATTACACTCGTCCATTAGTATATGTACGATAACTCTGTGTGTGTGTGTGTGTGTGTGTGTGTAGCTCAGTTTCCCATTATCTTCTGGATCTCAAATTGTTGAAAGCATTACCCTGGTTTGTTTATTACGTGCTTATGTCATGTATTATTTTATTAAGCTAATATTAAAATTATAAAATATGCTTCTGAAATTTCTATTGAGAAAGCACAGGTTCCTTATTTTCCCTAATCAGGAAACAGAGCAACAAAGTGTCACTTATGTTACTTCATACCAGTCACTCCAATTTGTACATGCAAGCATAGTTATTTAGTTGTCATGTTTGTTTAGAAAAATCACAGCAACAGCTTCCTCAGGAGGCATGCTATGGCTCTATCTATGGCTTTTGACCAGGTTTACACTACCACACAAGAATTGTCTCTTGTGCAGTACGCATCAGATCCAATCAGAAAATTGTTTCCAGAGGACAATTGGCTGAGTAAGGTCTCTAGATGCAATGCTATACACTGGCTGTAACCAACTTGCCCCATTCCATCAAAGGGCACATCTTGCTGGCCAGTTTGTAGTATTGTATGGAGGGACCTCTTCCAGTTCTCCTCCAGAAGCCTTATAGCATCTTCCAGGACGATGGATGGTAAGCTGTCATGGAGGAAGCTTCTAGAAAAATTGCATCTTGGTTTCTCTGTCCTGTGACCGGAGCATGTGGTGTCTTCAGCAATATCATTTTAGCCATCAGGTTCTGGTGGTAACCAACAGAAATTACCACACTGCTTTTGAGACATCAGAGTTCTCCCTGACCAACAATTCACAGGAAATCATGTCCTCCCTTGCCCTGGGGGTTTTGTTCACAGCCTATGCATTCTGGGAGCAGCTGTATTCATTCAAACAGCAGAACTACATTTCAATGTTTTAATTTGATTTTAATTTTCAATTGGCATTATTTATTAAACAATGATAGTGATAGCTGAAAGAAGGCATTGTAAAACTACCCTCAGATAGCCCACAGTCTGGGTACCATACTATGGTAGTAGAGTAAAAACTACCCTCAGTAGCTCATGGTCTGGGTGCCATACTATATTAATAGAATAAAAATGTTACCTTCAGATAGCTCATGTTCTGGATGTGTGCCACACTATGGTAGGGGAGTAAGGGCTAGAACAGAATGTTGGGCTAAAGAACACCTAACTTAAAAAGATCTCTCTAGGGAAAGCTGGCTGATGTACTCCAAAAGATCATACAATGTGTTTTTACTTAGAAGATATGTCAGAATTCTGTCTTCAATATAATTCGTTTTAAAATTTTATTGTTAAAGAAGTTCTTATATGAATATAATGAATTTTGATCAAATTGTTCCTTCTGTACTCCCTATGAACCACAGTCCTTTATAATTTTTGTCATGCATTGTAATTTTAGTTGACTCTCTCAGCTCTTACACCTTTCCTTTCCCAGTATTCCCCTTCTATCTTCATATATGATGTGACCCACCAGACACAAAAACCAACATTGAAAACCTATCTTCCCCTTGATATAGATCAAATGATGGATGGATGATGATAGTGTCCTACATTTATATAATGGCCATTAGAAAGAAAAAATGGGTTTCATTGGTAAAACAATGTAATTAGAAAATAATAATTTGAAATAATGTAGAGAGCCTTACTGATGTGCTATGCCACCTGGCAGGAACTTGACATTGACCAATGTGAAGTTCCTCTCCCAGCCTTTGATTGGGAACTCCTGTGTTACCATATTCCCCTCCACCTAGGGTGGAGTGCTCAGACCAAGGTGAAGCCCATTGTTCTTCAAGGACCTGCAGTTTCCCGAGAAATACTAGTCACCTAGGAACAACTGAACTGGTTCTGCTGAGAAGCTTCCAGCCTTTGGGGAAAGGTTTTCCCCTGCCTATGTATTTGGAGTTCTTCATTAAACTTTGAGACCTTGAATAGCAGGTGTTATCTTGGTCTCCATCTCTTTTTGCTGCCTTCCCATACATCCGCAGCTTCCCTTCCAGGTAACCCATTTGATGTAACTGTGGGCAGTTACAAAGTAACCCAGCCTCCCGAAGACTATATGTTCTGTAGCATATGTGGATCTAGCTTCTAATTGTAAGCTATGTTGTCTCATGTAGGAATTAGATTGTGTAGGATCAAAGACTCTAGAAAATGCAATGTTCTGATGCAATGTTCTTTGGACTTACTGGCCTCTGAAGTCACTGGGTAGAGTCTTCAATTTCCTGCAGACTGTCCAACTATAGTTTGCAGAAATCCAGGCACCGTTATGAGTAGAAGGAAACTTGAAGATCATACAAACACCACAAGTTCAATAATAGGATAAAGGAGTAAAATTTAACAATGTAATTTTCATGCTGATGAATACTAGCTCCTTTGGAACCCATAGCTAGCATAAATGGATTGACTATGTGTTTAATTAACCAATTAAAGGATATTTGCAGGGTCTCCATGTCCTTCCAGGTATAAACCATATTTTGCTCTGATTTTTGTGATAGCTAAAGAAGAAAGAGAGGTCAATAACATGGAAGGCTCTCAGAGTCTTCCTGTTCTTGGAGTCATTCAACCCTTTAGCCATTTAAGCATTTATAGCCATTTAACCATTTAGACCAATGTATTCTTTTTTAGTTCTCTGTGTTGCCTGTCTGCTTATGATATTTCTTTTGCCTTTTACGTTTTTTCAATTTTCTTATTTCTCAATGTTGCCACTTTTTAGATATTTATAGATAAGAATTACTTTGTAACACAATATAAAAAATGTTCAAATGTACAAAAAATGTGAAAGGACTTTTTAATGAGCACATTTAGAGCTGACACCCACATTTCACCCAACTTTTAAGTACATTGAATAATGCCATTGCTCTAGAGATTTATTTGATGCAGCAGATAACTTCATTCTTCTGCTTTTTATTTGAAATAATGATGCTCTATCCAATTAATCCTCAGCTAATTTAGGTTTTTAATACCTCAAGCATTTGTCTTTAAATGGGACTATAGCTAGTCTGATTTTGTAAGTTCATATTGATAATATTTATTTTCTAATTACAAAACATAGGCCATTTACATGCTATGTAATTATCTAACTAACTGGATATAGGTGTATCATTTTAATTTCTTTATGGGTACCATTTGAGTTCTGTGCTTCTTTTCCACTATTTCTTATTTCCATTAACCTTTTTAAATACTATTTCATTTCAATTTGTTCAGTGCTTTTTAATGATATCTCTTAGCTTTGTTTCAGGATACACTGTAGACACTTAGCCATGTTACAGTTTCTCACATAAAAAGACAAGAAAGCACAAAACTGTACATAGTCTAACTTGAGTTTCCTCCAGCCTGTTTTCATCAATAAATATCATAAACTGTCAGGTTATAAGTTCCACTCATCTTTTATAATACAGTGTAAAATATTTTATTCTAATATTGACGTTTCAGAAATAAAACATTCAACTATCTCTGCTTTTGCTTGTTTTTACAAATCTCAGATTTTATCTGATCTTCTACCTGAATAACCCCCTCCCAAAAGATTTCCTGCAGATTATGTCTTTTGACAAAAAAAATTAAGCTTCCCATTTAACTGTGTGTCTGTTTTTCATTTTTTCTTTTTTGAAGGATATATTCCTAGAAGTTCATGTTGCTAGATAGTTTTCTTTACTAGTGTTCTAAAGTTACCTGTCATGTTTGTTGTTCTGAATCCCAGTGCAATAAGATATTAGTCTTTCTTTATATAGACGTTATGCTATCCAATTGGAGTTTTATTGTTATTTATTCAATATTTTGTCTTTTGCATTTGTATGGTTTGTACTTGGGTAAAATTTTTTACTCTCTAAAATTATCAGTTGCCAATAAAGTTAGAAAGCATTTGGAAGCTCCTTATTTAAATGTTTTCCTTCTTTGTTGTCCTTATCTTTTCATTCTGGAATTAACTCTATTAGTTATTTTGATATTGTTTTCCAGGTCTTAAGCTCCTATTCTCTGATTGCTCTGATTTTTTTTCTTGTTTTGGGTTTTTTATGTTTTTCATCTATTCTCATGACACTTTTAAACATCATTTAAGTCTTCCTTGACCACAGTCAAAAAATTAAAATTTTAGATATTGTCTCTTAAACTTTTCAGATCTCTGAATGATCTTATGAAGTCCTTGTATTTATCTATGTTTTAGACAACTATACATGTGCTTTTAATAGCAATATATATTGGAAAGTTCTGATAAACTTAAATGTCTGACTCACCCTGGGAGCTGTTTGCATTAACAGTTTTCTGTTCCTTGTACCATATCTTCCTAGTCACTTAAAACATGAATAGTTTTGGGATTATATCCAGAAAACTTTGAATGTAAAGCTCTAAAGTTTCTAGATTCTGCAATAATTTTCCAGAGTGGTAAATGTCCAACAGGCAGCTAACTCATTGTACCTTGGACCTTAGTCTAGGTAGTGGATCGGAGAAGAAATCTTCTATTACCCTTCATGGCATTTCTTTGGATCATCCCCTTGCCCATATAGGCAAAGGATCAGCCAGAGGCTTGAGGAAGATTTACATCCAGAATCTGAGATGTTCATCTTTGTTCTTCTAGAATTCTTCCTTCCTAAACTTTCCAGCTATTGAAAGTTGAGTTTTACCAACTTTGCCCTTGGGTCTTTCAGGTGAATAAGACTGAATATGTCCTCACACGTCAGGCAGGTGAACAACTTGTCAAAGGCAAGAGTTAGCCCTGTAATTCACAAAGCCACAGTCTGTAGCTCCCTTCCTCCTAGAGTGCATTGCTCTCTAGTTAATAGTTTTTCCTAAGGTAGTTTTGGTTGGAAAATAGCTATTTCACTCAAGACTTGAGTTAAAGTTACCTCCTATCCACTCTGGTTAGTACATATTTAGTTCTTGTAATAGCAGAGAATTATTGCCTTGGTATACAGAGACTGATATTTTAGATTGAATTATTAGCCTTTTCACTGACTAGATGATAAACTAGCAATCTAGTTTATCATTTATATTCAAGAAAGAGTAATAATAGCAACAACTATGGACCATCAAAATCCAGCATCATTTTAAAGCATTAAATGAAAGACCTTGGCAAAGCTATCATTATAGTAACTGATGCATAATATTTGTTTATATTTTACCTGTTATTATCATTGACTAATGTTCTCTTCTGTTAAAAAAATAGAGATTTTATAACCTATATAGCAGGAACTCATGCTACTGAAATTCACAGATATTTCAATAACAAACTTCAAGTCAAACCTTATAGCACTCTATGCTTGCACCTTGAAGTGTAAGGAAGGACTGAGGAAGACACACAAACATACAAATGTGCCTTGGAGACACCTGCCTAAGAGAAATAACAATAATTTGTCTGGGTAAGATGCTGTGGAGTTCTGAGCTGCTGGCCACTCATTTTATGTGCCTGACTAAGTACAGATGCTATGTAGTTGACTAGACAGAAAATGCGGCTGGGGATCAGACCCATATTTACTGACAAGAGAGCCATGCAGTCTTTGATCAGCAGAACAGATTTATTTTCTAGCATCTGGCCACATGGCTTTCCATCATCCATCTTAACTTCCCCAAAGTCAATGTTATCACTACTGTTGAACTACTAAAGTTTATTTTAAAAATGATTTTATAGTTTTGAATATTGCTTTTGAAAGTCAAAAATAAAATAAAAATAAATTCACTAAATGAATGCCCACTTTCTCCTCGTCTGGACTCCCTCTTGCAGAGCACTTGCTGGGGCTGGTGCTGTGCAGTATTTTTGCAGACAAGTTAATAGGGGGAAAAAAACCTGACTGGAGAGCATAAAGTGAGTCTGTCTGCATTTTTCATCTTCTGCAGCTGCCTCTAGCTGCCGATCCTGAGCTTTTAAAATTTAGGGGTATTATGGAAATGGTAAAACTTGTGAAGGGATGCCTCAGGGAAAGAAGTTATAAACTTCACAAGACTCATGAATCATAGGCAGAATTTATTCAGAGTAGAAGCCTGCGTGGTTTTCAGACATCACACCAACAGGCTGTCTGTCTTTGCTGAGCCACTCAGCCTGAAACCCACAAACTCTGGAAAGGTAGCAGCACTATTTCCTTGCGGGCTATTCATCTGATGTATAGTTTGTCCCCAAGGCAAGCATCAAATAAGAGCCTTTCAGATGGTGGTAAGGATTTTTACATATGGCGGTATAATAAATATGAATTAATAATATGAATAATACTCTACTCCAAAGTAGATATTTACAGTGAGGCATTAAAGGCGATTTAACAGAAAGTATCAAAATGTACCATAAAGCAATTCTTAGAAAAATATTGCAATTCTATGGAGAACTTTAGCTCTAATATTTATTTAGTCCTATATGCTGGAAGCTTCCTGCTCTGCCAGCAACACTGGGAAATGCTACTACACCATAGCATCTTTGTCCCCTTCTGCATATAAGGATTGATGAGCCAAACCTTCCTCTACTTCCAATTGAATATTTATACCTAATATTTATTATTACTTTCCTCTCAAATAACTAGCTATACTTTCCTTGAACTAAATTAAAAAGCAGGATGTAAATCATCTGTATATTGTGGTTGCAATTATGTAAAAATTTGACAGCATATGAAAAAGGGCTAAAAGGAAGTATACAGAGATTATTTTAATTACAAGAGTGTGGTAGAAATTATAAGAGTTCACAAACACGCACACCATTTATACTTTATGTAAGATCACACTATTAGTTTGATAATAGTGTTTTCTTTTTTTTTAAGAAAAAAAAAAGGTTTCCCAAATGGCAAATGAGAGTCTGTCAACTTGAAAACAAATTAGGTGATATTTAAATAAATCATTTTCTATCTTTCAGGAGCTCACGAACAGACTTCCTTGTTAGTTTTTCTAGGAGTGAAGTTGTTACAACATTCATCTAACTGGAGTTGGTTGTATACCTCACAGGGTTATGGTCAGCAGGGCAGGACAAAACACACGACTTCCCTTCAGGAGTCCTGCATGCTTAAATCATCATGCCTCCTGATTGTCCAGTGTCTTCTCTTTAGAGAATTTCTCATTGAAATAATCTTTGGAAGCTTATGTGGCCAAAGGATAGACCCTACCTTCTTCCTCCATAGTCCCACCATGGATGATCACTTCAACAGTGTTCTTTTTTTCAGTGGCATAAAATTTCCAAGATTACTGACACTTGGTCATTCCCCAGCATTGCTCTTTACAGTGGGACATCTCAGGACATAATCATCTCTTCCTTCCCAAGCCTTCTATTGCAACTCGTGCCCTCACATTAAATTGGCTTCTCAATGCTTTGAGTGAGACTCAGCGATTTTTCCTTTTTATGTTGATTACTTTATTAATTTACATTTCAAATGTTACCCCTTCCCAGTTTCCCCTCCATAAACCCCCATTACATCCTCTCTCCTTACTCCCTCTATGAGTGTGCTCCCCCACATGCCCAACCACTCCTGCCTTACTGCCTTAGTATTCCCCTACACTGGGGCATCAAACCTTGACAGGACCAAAGGTCTCCCCTCCTATTGATACCAGATTAGGCAACCCTCTGCTACATATGCAGATGAAGCCATCGGTCCCTCCATGTGTACTCTTTGGTTTGTGGTTTAGTACTTGGGAGCTCTGAGTCAGATTGGTTGGTATTGTTGTTCTTCCTATGGTGTTGAAAACCCCATCAGCTCCCCTAACTACTACATTGGGGTCTCTGAGCTCAGAGACTCCCAGTTTCTATGCTCCTCACTTTTCCCCTAATTTTGCCTGACCTCATTCTGCACATTCCCAAGTCTTACCTGTCCTTTCTGCTAAACTCTTCCTATCATCTGGTTCCACTCAAATATCCATCAGTCCTTCTGAAGAAACTATACACTAAACATTTGTCTTCTTGCTTTATGGTATGTATATTATGTTATTTATGCTAGGTTATATATGCTATGTTGTTCTATTATATTATATGGTATAATATAATATAATAGCTGTTAAATGCTATGTTTGCTATGTTATACTGTTATATCCTCTGATACACTACAACTTTGAGAAGGCAAAGGCCCTTCCCCTGCAACTGTTCATGATGAACTCAACATTACTGTCTCTGCCATTTATATTCAAAACTCCCCTCTTCACCGCTGACTTTTTGTTCTCCTCTGTTCCACTGGTCGAGAAAGTTAGCAAAATTCATTTATATATTTTTCAAAGCCTCTTTTAGTTTGCAGGAAGTACACAGATAGCATGTGTACAGATATCACACAACATCAGAGTCAGGTAGCAATGGATCCATTACAGAGAATTAAGATGTTAACCATAAAACAAGAAATAAATATTTCCCCAATTCGATAAGTTAACAAAAATATCAGAAATAAAGGCATCAACAGGAAGAAGGAACCTTGCAAGTCATATCATAAGAGCCATATCAAAAATAAAATTTGGTAATTTTAAGCACTGCATAGCAAATAAATCAATCGATTAATGGGCAGATAAATAAAAGTAAGCTGGCCAAATGTGCAGAAACATTTCAGAAAAACACAAGGGGAAATGGTCAGGAACCATTAGCCAAGCCAAAGTCATGAAGAAAACAAAACACACACTCCATAATGAGAAAACGGCCAGTACTCAGTCATTATAAACCGACCATGGTTTATTCTCCTCGGGCAGGAGAATGACCTCTACGCCATGTTCCTGGGTTCAAATTCCAGCGTCAGTTGCAACCACATGTATGCTTACTTAACCCCTTGGTATCTTATTTTGTCCGCTAGTAAACTTTGACTAGTAGTTAAACTTATTTTATGAAGGACTTCACAAGCCAAAGAAGTTAGTATTCACGAAGTACTCACATTAATGCCATATAGAAATAGTATGAGACATAAATAAATGTTTACAATTATGGAATTAGCATGTGGTTTCTTTCTGGTGAGTCAGCTTCTGTGGCTACCTCTTTGCCATATAAATCTAGTTCATTGGTTTGCATCGTCAACATTTTATTCTTCAAAGAGTAGTCTATCTCTCAGCGTTATAGCTAGTCCTCCTCTGCCTCATCTTGTGTGCTACTAAATCAAACCAGTGAACCTGCTCATCTCCTTTCCTCTTCAATCCTTCAGACTAAGATAACACCAGAGCTGCCAGCATGGACATGCTCTTTATGCTGTCACTCAAGTGTTACTTGTGTTTACACACTCCACGATCACAGTCAGTCAAGTCCAGAGTTCTCTCACAATCATTCTGATTTTTGTTGCTCCAATGTACAAAATGTGAAGAATGTCACAGTGTGATTAGACACTGGTTACTCTGGGTTGTTTAATATTAGTGCATGGATTATTAATTCTAATGTGTGGCTTATTCCACTGTAAATTTGCTTTGCCCAATACATAATCATTAAATGTTCACAAATGAAATTTGATTAGTGAAAAAAAGCAAATTTATCTCAAATAATTTTCTAAGCACCCAACAACACAGCTGAAACTTAATCAGCTAAAAGTTACCTGTTGCTTTGGATTTTTTCCCTGAAGCATGTCCCCCCTCCTTTTTTTAATCATAGAAATCCTGTCTTCCTGTTAAATCACAACATGGTGAAGGAAGACAAATTTGAATAGTGTTGTCTGACTCCTGCTCTACCAACAGTGATTTGTATGTACCAACAGCCTTGTATGTAGGATGAGCCTGTTTTGTGTATAAAATAAGACACTGGCATGTAATCTTTAAGTCAAGTTCTGCATAAGACCCTTGTAATATGCCAAGCCCATAGGTTGGAAGCAAAAGATGAATAATAATTATAATTGTAAGCACAACAACACTTCTGTGTTGTACCACTGGTTTCTTTAACAGGAGTTCAAGGTTACCAAAATTTATTATTTGTGCTTTCTGTATTAATTATGAGGTTCCATGGCAAATGCTATGCATAGTTTCACTTCAGACTCTTTATTTCTAAGATGTATCCATGAAAGTTGATCACTTTGAAGTTAAGCTTTGCTTTTCCTAATACCCTAGAGATCCACATGTCCATAGAACAACTGGGGATAAGATGAACATTTAATAACATGTTTAGCCTCCAAAATGATATATATTTGTGTTGTTTTATTATTGTTGTAGGATATTTAAGTATTTTATGCACAGAATTATGAAAACAGATGCTCCTGGTGTGCTTTTGTATCCTCCTTTCTTATTCCCATGCCTCTCTGATCCCTCTTTGTCTTTCTGTCTGTCTCTTTGTCTCTATCTCTGTCTACATCTCTGTCTCCTCTGTCTCTATCCATCTGTCTCTGTGTCTGTGTGCCTCTGTGTCTCCATCTGTGTGTCTCTGCATCTCTGTGTTAATCTCTATCTCTGTCTGTCTCTCTGTCTGTCTGTCTATCTGTGTGTGTGTGCGTGTGCGTGTGCGTGTGCGTGTGCGTGTGCGTGTGTGTGTGTGTGTGTGTGTGTGTGTGTGTGTGTGTGTGTGCGCGCGCGCCTTTCTCCTTAGTTTTCTCTAACCTGGTTCATTACCTTATTCTATTATCTTTCAGTAGAATAACAGTGCCAAGGTGAAGAGGTGTTTGGATCTTTAAGATATTGGATGAAGCCTCTTTTCTTAGAGTAACAAATTTACATGTTCACTCTAGTCCATCTTATATTTTGCCCTAAGAAGCAATTGCCTACTCATTTTACATGGCATTCCCATTGAGAAGTTTCATAATCATATACTAACCTCATATGGATCCTTTGGGTTGGTCACACTTGTTTAGGTTTGTACAGGCAGGGAAATACAAGAGCAATAGTTAGGGCTTTGAACTCAAAACAGTCCTAGGTCAAAGGTTAGCTGTTACACACATTTCCTCTTCTGTTACTGCAGAAGGAAGCATCTCACTTAGAAAAGAGAGATGAAACCAGCTACCTCAAAGGGTTGCAAGGTCCAGAGGTTAAAAAAAATGTACATCTCTTTGCTCCTTGAAATTTGTGTAGAGGGGACCTCAAACCTGCTGATCTCTCTAGTTCTGAACCACACTCCAAAGCGCAGGCAAAGATAAGCATCAGTGACCTGGAGAAAATATCTCTAGATAGCATAGATCACCTTTAATTTTGTTTCTTCAGGAAAACATGTTTTGAGCTATAAACATCTAATTTATACGCATGTGTCAGGAATGCTATTAAAACTTCAGATGCTGCAGTGTGAAGAAGTCTAACCCACAGGAGACGAGTAATACAGGCAGTAATAAAATCCTTGACTTTCTTATTATTTTGCTTAATTTCAAAAATATTTCAGTATTTGAAATGGCTGTGGGAATAAAGTTGGTTACCAGAGTAAAAAGATTAACTTTTCACTTAGGTTTCCCTAAGGGAAAGAGGAGATCTGCTCTCGGTAAACATTTACTAATGAGCCTTTGGACTCCAGAGTGTGAAGATACATTAAATTACCAGGAGCTTATTCTTTATCAGGAAGAAAAAAAACCCTGCAATGTTGATTTTTTACAACCAGAAGACCAGTGATTCATTATTACTTCTGGTAGTACAAGTTGCCTTTTCCAAATGACTTTTCTCAAATACTTTTATTGTATTAGGAAATGTGGCATTTGTATATTTTTGAACTTAAACGGGAAAGATGAGTAATCATACTTCTGATCAAATGAAGGATAAAAGGCATAACTTAGCATCAGAATACTATAACAATGCATAGAACACTTACGATGTGGCAGTGTCGCCTATTGGAGTGTTTGGTTGTTCTTTTATTTTTGGCTTGTGGTTTTGGTTTTGTTGTTTTTGTTTTTGTTTTTGTTTTCTGAAGACTGAATCCAGGAGACTTTTGCATATGTTAGGAAAGCACTCACATACACAATTCCATCCTATGTCAATTTTAAGGAAAATGAGCCCCGCAGGTTAATATGTTTGAATACATGGTCCTCTCTTGATGGAACTATTTAGGAAGGATTAGAGGTGTGGCCTGTTGTAGTAGCCTTGTTACTGGGGGTGGACCTGGAGATTTCCAAAACTTATGCCATTCCCAGAATGTTCACAGCCTCCACAGCTTCCCGCTTTAATCAGAAGTTTAATCACAGTCTCTAATTCTAACTAGAGACATGAGATCTCGGTTTTTCCTGCCACCATGCCTTTGCTCTCCTATAAATAATTCTAAACCTTTGAAACTGTGAGTCCAATTTAACCCTCTTTTTATAAGTTACTTTGGTCATAGTGTTTTCCCACAATAATAGAAAAGTAATTAGACACACTTAACTCCTTTTATTTTTAGTTTTGTTTTTAGTTTGAGACAAAGTTTTAGTTAGTACCCAAGCTGAAGTTGAGCTCAAGCATCTCATACCTCAACATCTGAACAGTTGGGTTAACATATTTGGAGCATTATACCTAGCTTCCATTCTTAAATTCAATAAAAATTAACCACCTATCTTTACCACATACTGTACTGGGCACTCAGAATTTCCACGGGCAAGGAAGACATATTTTTTGACCTTGTGATGTTGACAAACTCATGAGAACAATGAATAAACAATAGTTGATACCCAAACTATTTATGTTCTGTGAATAGAGACCATTTGTTCTGCAAAAGTTGCAGTTTGTCCCAACTCTGATTGTTGAGCATAAATATGGCTCCTGCCAGAATGTCTACTTCTCCTGTTTGGATCTGCAGTGTTCCCCAAAGCCACATCTCTTTAAGACATAGCCCCAAGCTTCCAATATCCACAGAGCTTTAAAAGCTGAGACCTAGGGGTAGTTCTAGGGTACAGTGAATAATGGAAGCATTCTAGAATATTTTCTTGTGTTATGCTTGCTTCCTGACCACTTAAAGATGAGAATCTTTGCTCTCTGCATGGACTCCTGTCACAATGTAGTACCCTACTCCAGGGCCCAAAGCAAAAGGTTGCCTGATCAGGGACTGACCCCTCCAAAAATTGAGTCTAAATAAACCTCCTCTATGTGAAGATGCTTTAAGGCATTTATTACAAAAATGGAAAACTGATAACCAGAAAGCCACACATCATGAACCTTGATGCCTTAATCAAAGCATAGAAGCAGAAACATCCTTTTTTCCCTTTCATCAGTTAATTTTTTAAAATATTTTTATTTAAAACTCTGCACACACATGCTATACAGACATGCACTCAGGCAAAGCACTCAATCACACAAAGATAATCTTTTTTTAATAATTTTATTTTCTATATTCTTTGTTTACATTCCAAATGATTTCCCCTCTCCCGGATCCCCCCTCCCCATATGTCCCATAAACCTTCTTCTCCTCATCCATTCTCCAATCACCTCCCTCCTTTTTTTCTCTGTCCTTGTATTACCCTCCAATGCTAGAACAATCCTTTCTAGGATCAGGACCTTCTCCATAATTCTTCATGGGAGTCATTTGTTACTGGATTTGTGCCTTGGGTATTCAGGGCTTCTGGGCTAATTAATAACCACTTATCAGAGATTGCATTCCATGTGTATTCTTTTGTGACTGGGTTACCTCACTTAGGATGATATTTTCCAGATCAAACCATTTGCCTAAAAATTTTGTGAATTCATTGTTTCTAATTGCTGAGTAGTATTCCATTGTGTAAATATACCACATTTTCTGTATCCATTCCTACTTTGAGGGACATCTGGGTTCTTTCCAGCTTCTGGTTATTATAAATAAGGCTGCTATGAACATAATGGAGCATGTGTCTTTATTGCATGCCAGGGAATCCTTTGGGTATACGCCCAGGAGAGGTATAGCAGGGTCCTCTGGAAGTGTCATGTCCAGTTTTCTGAGGAACCGCCAGACTGATTTCCAAAGTGGTTGTACCATCTTACAGCCCCACCAGCAGTGGAGGAGTGTTCCTCTTTCTCCACATCCTCACCAATACCTGCTGTCTCCGGAATTTTTGACCTTAGCCATTCTGACTGGTATGAGGTGAAATCTCAGGGTTGTTGTGATTTGCATTTCCCTAATGACTAATGATATTGAGCACTTCTTTTTTTTTATTCGACATAATTTATTTACATTTCAAATGATTTCCCCTTTTCTAGCCCCCCACTCCCCGAAAGTCCCATAAGTCCCCTTCTCTTCCCCTGTCCTCCCACCTACCCCTTCCCACTTCCCCATTCTGGTTTTGCCAAATACTGTTTCACTGAGTCTATCCAGAACCAGGGGCCACTCCTCCTTTCTTCTTGTACCTCATTTGATGTGTGGATTATGTTTTGGGTATTCCAGTTTTCTAGGTTAATAACCACTTATTAGTGAGTGCATACCATGATTCACCTTTTGAGTCTGGGTTACCTCACTTAGTATGATGTTCTCTAGCTCCATCCATTTGCCTAAGAATTTCATGAATTCATTGTTTCTACTGGCTGAATAGTACTCCATTGTGTAGATATACCACATTTTTTGCATCCACTCTTCTGTGCCTCTAGGCCATCCAAATTTCTTCAGGTGAAAATTCTTTCTTTAGATCTGTGCCCCATATTTTAATAGGGTTATTTGGTTCCCTGGGGTCTAACTTCTTGAGTTCTTTGTATATATTGGATATTATCCCTCTATCAGATGTAGGGTTGGTGAATATCCTTTCCAAATTTGATGGTTGCCATTTTGTCCTTTTAACAGTGTCCTTTGCCTTACAGAAACTTTGTAATTTTATGAGGTCCCATTTGTCAATTCTTGATCTTAGAGCATAAGCTATTGGTGATCTGTTCAGGAACTTTTCCCCTGTGCCCATGTCCTCAAGGGTCTTCCCCAGTTTCTTTTCTATTAGTTTCAGTGTGTCTGGTTTTACATGGAGGTCCTTGATCCGCTTGGAGTGAAGTTTAGTACATGGAGATAAGAATGGATCAATTCGCATTCTTCTGCATGCTGACCTCCAATTGAACCAGCACCATCTGATGAAAAGGCTATCTTTTTCCACTGGATGTTTTCGACTCCTTTGTTGAAGATCAAGTGACCATAGGTGTGTGGATTCATTTCTGAATCTTCAATTCTATTCCACTGGTCCACTTGTCTGTCACTGTGCCAATACCATGCAGTTTTTTAACACTATTGCTTGAAGTCAGGGATACTGATTCCCCCAGAATTTCTTTTGTTGTTGAGAATAGTTTTAGCTATCCTGGGTTTTTTGTTATTCCAGATGAATTTGAGAATTGCTTTTTCTAACTCTGTGAAGAACTGAGTTGGGCTTTTGATGGGGATTGCATTGAATCTGTAGATCGCTTTTGGCAATATGGCCATTTTAACCAGATTAATCCTGCCGATCCACGAGCATGACAGATTTTTCCATTTTCTGAGGTCTTCTTCGATTTCCTTCTTCAGATAGCTGAAGTTCTTATCATATAGATCTTTCACTTGTTTGGTTAGAGTCACACCAAGATACTTTATATTGTTTGTGGCTATTGTGAAGGGTGTCATTTCCCTAACTTCTTTCTCAGCCTGCTTATCCTTTGAGTATAGGAAGGCAACTGATTTTCTTGAGTTGATTTTATAACCAGCTACTTTGCTGAAGTCGTTTATCAGGTAGGAATACTCTGGTGGAGGTTTTCGGGTCACTTAAGTAGACTATCATGTCATCTGCAAATAGTGATAATTTGACTTCTTCCTTTCCAATTTGTATCCCCTTGACCTCGTTATGTTGTCTAATTACTCTAGCTAGAACTTCAAGTACTACATTGAAAAGATATGGAGAGAGAGGACAGCCTTGTCTAGTCCCTGATTGTAGTGGGATTGTTTCAAGTTTCTCTCCATTTAGTTTGATGTTGGCTACCAGTTTGCTGTATATTGCTTTAACGATGTTTAGGTATGGGCCTTGAATTTCTGTTCTTTCCAAGACTTTTAGTATGAAAGGATGGTGAATTGTGTCAAATGCTTTTTCTGCATCTAATGAGATGATCATATGGTTTTATTTCTTTGAGTTTTTTTATGTAGTGGATAGCATCGACAGATTTCCTTATATTGAACCATCCCTGCATCCCAGGGATGAAGCCTACTTGATCATGGTGGATGATCATTTTGATGTGTTCTTGGATTCGATTGGCAAGAATTTTATTAAGTATTTTTGCATCAATATTCATAAGAGAAATTGGCCTGAAGTTCTCTTTCATTGTTGGATCTTTGTGTGGTTTTGGTATCAGCGTAATTGTGGCTTCATAGAATGAGTTGGGTAGAGCTCCTTCTGTTTCTATTTTGTGAATTAGTTTGAAGAGTATATTGGTGTTAGGTCTTCTCTGAAGGTCTGATAGAATTCTGCACTGAAGCCATCTGGTCCCGTGCTTTTTTTGGTTGGGAGACTTTCTATGACCCTTTTTATTTCTTCGGGTGTTATGTGACTGTTTAGTTGATCTATTTGATCCTGATTTAGTTTTGGTGTCGGATATCTGTCTAGGAAACTGTCCATTTCCTCCAGATTCTCCAGTTGTGTTGAGTATAGGCTTTTGTAGTAGGATCTAATGATTTTTTTTGGATTTCCTCAGTTTCTGTTGTTATATTTCCCTTTTCATTTCTAAGTTTGTTAATCTGGATACTGTCTTTGTGCCCTTTGGTTAGTCTGGCTAAATCTTTATCTATCTTGTTGATTTTTCTCCAAGAACTAGCTCCTGGTTTTGTTGATTCTTTGTATGGTTCTCTTTGTTTCTACTTGATTGATTTCGGCCCTAAGTTTGATTATATACTGCCTTCTACTCCTCCTGGGTGAAATAGCTTCTTTTGTTCCAGGGCTTTCAGGTGTGTCATTAGTGTATGCTCTCTCCATTTTCTTTTTGGAGGCACTCAGGGCTATGAGTTTTCCTCTTAGCCCTGCTTTCATTGTCTCCCATAGATTTGGATATGTTGTGTCTTCATTTTCATTAAGTTCTAAAAAGTTTTTACTTTCTTTCTTTATTTCTTCCTTGACCAAGGTATCATTGAGTAGAATATTGTTCACTTTCCATGTGTATGTGGGTTTTCTGTTGTTTTTGTTGCTATTGAAGACCATTTTACTCCATAGTGATCTGATAGGAGGCATGGGATTAGTTTGATCTTCTTATATTTGTTGAGGTCTGTCTTGTAACCAATTATATGGTCGATTTTGGAGAAAGTACCATGAGGTGCTGAGAAAAAGGTATATTGTTTTGCTTTAGGATAGAATGTTTTATATATATATATATATATATATATATATATATATATATATATATATATACATCTGTTAAATCTAATTGGTCCAAAGCTTCAATTAGTTTCATTGTGTCCCTGTTTAGTTTCTGTTTTCCTGATTGGTCCATTGAAGAAAGTGCAGTGTTGAAGTCACCCACAATTATTGGGTTAGGCGCAATGTGTGCTTTGAGCTTTAATAAAGTTTCTTTTATGAATGAGTGTGCCCTTGCATTTGGAGCATAGATGTTCAGGATTGAGAGTTCTTCTTGTTGTATTTTTCCTTTGACCAGCAAGAAGTGTCCCTCAGAGTTTCTTTTGAGGACTTTGGGTTGAAAGTCAATTTTATCTGATATTAGAATGGCTACTCCAGCTTGTTTCCTGAGACCATTTGCTTGTAAAGTTGTCTTCCAGGCTTTTACTCTAAGGTAGTGTTTGTCTTTGACCCTGAGGTGTGTTTCCTGTATGCAGCAAAATGTAGGGTCCTGTTTATGTATCCAGTTGTTTAGTCTATGTCTTTTTATTGGGGCATTGAGTCCATTGATGTTAAGAGATATTAAGGAATAGTGATTATTACTTCCTGTCATTTTGATGTTAATTTTTTTAAATTTGATTGGCTAACTTCTTTTGGGTTTGACGAAAGAAGGTTACTATCTTGCTTTTTCCATCCTTAATGCCTGTTTTCCTCCTTACTCAAAGCATCACAAGGATGCATTCAAACATTAGTAGTAAATGACAACTAAAACTTGACCACAAGCAATATTACCCAATAACATGAAACAGAAACATTCATTATGGACTCATGTACCCCTCAGAGTGGTAGAAACTTTCTCTGAATAAAACTTTAAAAAGAGATGCAAGTGAGTAACTGTTGTGGGAAATATTAAAAACACCCAGCTATTCTCTGCCCAGCAGTCTTGCCACCTGTTAGCTAGCCCCAGCCAACCATCTTCCCAGCTCTATCTGACCTGCCTCAGGGGCCCCTGTACCTTCTCAGCTATCCACTCCCTGTCGTCATCAGTCCCAAATTCCAATTACATAGTAATCCAAAACTCTAGAAGCTTATAATTAATCAGTTGGATTTATATATCAATAAATTCTCAGTTCACAAGATGCCCACACAATAATTTCAGAACCAATTGGTAATGATACAAGCTTCCCACCTAGATTAGACAAGTTATCCCAATTAATCTATCCCTATATGATATTATAGCTTCCTGTGGTTATTTAAAGCCACATGAAATCTGAATTGTCCTGTTAGTCCTCCATCTTCTCATTCTCCTTCTCTTTCTCCTCCTTCTCCTTTTCCTCCTTCTCCTCCTCCTTCTCCTCCTCCTCCTCCTCCTTCTCCTTGTCCTCCTCCTCCTCCTTCTCTTTCTCCTTCTCCTGTGTTGTTCCTCTGTCTCTGCAACTCTCAGCTCTGCCTCCCTTTTCCCTGTCCAATCACAGGCTTTTTGTATTAATACTTAAATTAATTGGGCAGAATTAAAAATTCTGCTACAAGGAACTTTGTAGAATTCCTGGGTAATATGAGATACAGTTCTGATCTCTGTTAGGAGATGCTGACTGATCACCAGTGGGATTTTGTCTATGTGATTGATGCTAAAGGTACAATAGATAGGCCCATAATGGGTTTGAAGTTTATAAAAATCAAAAAGAAAATTAGTACACTCATAAAACCACTGGTATAAATGGTCACGTTTTAGTTAGGTAACCTCCAAGTGAGGATGAAATGTTCATCTAGACAGAGATCAGGTTTATGGAATGAAGAATATCTTCAGAAGATGGAAATTGTTCTCATATTGAACAAGTCTCTCCATGGAGAACCTCCATATATGCTGTCCTTCACTTCCTGCCTAAGTTTTCTCTCTCAAGTTGATAGTGTGTCAGCTCCTCTGAACTTTTCCTTTCAGGGAGAGCCCTATTCTCCATACTTCAAAGACAATCAGTTCACCCGGGGCACAAATCATCACAGGCAACTCCCTTCAGTGGCCAGAAGATGCTTGGACTTAAAATTTGTGGTTAAGAGCATCCTGTGGGCCATTGAAGGGAAGCAGCCCCACATTCCTGTGTTCTAAGCCCTTGTAAGGTCTTGCATGGGAGAGTTGTTTTTCTTTTATGAGGGATTGCAGATCATTGCGCAGTGCTACATTTGATGAAACTAATCAGCATAGTTGCTTGAAATGGCCCCCAGTGACCGTGAGATAATGATGATCTCAATGGACGTTTCTGCTCCTGCTTAAACCTAAACATGTAGTTGAGTGAAAAAATGCATAAAATAGTTCATTGTAAAACCAAGGCTAATATGGTGCTATCTCATTATCAAAGATGCCAAATTTCATATATTAAAAAAAATTAAGCCAAATACAGAGCAGCTCAGAGGAGTGAGAACGACTACCTTCCAAATATTTGGTCTCTAGGAAGTGTTTATTATGGTGGGGTTTGTGGTTCTTGGTGTTCATTTGTTTCTTTTTATTTTGCATTTAACAAATACAAAGGGGGACCTTGCATGTATGGGCAGCAAAAGGAACTAATCCAATATACTTTACACCCACGGGAATAATGCAGGGCATTGTAATTGCTGATTACATTTGGACATCTAGAAAGAATACTAAAATTTACAGGTTTTTTTCTTTATCATAAAGTAATAGGAAATCTGATCTTTATCTGATTAAAGGAATTATTTCATTGTGTAATTGAAAACTTTTCAGAATATGACTATGCGGGTCAGCCTTCTGAGTGCTGTATTTTAATCTGACATTGTTAGCAGTTCACATTTCCCCGAGTAAGTATAGTCCCAGTGTAGAACTATAGTCGTAGTATGGTTTAGTATAATTGGTCAGAAGTTATCTAGTTTAACAGTGTTTCTTTAATTTCTGCACCCACCACACCAAGTGTCCTTTACTTAATATGTTTTGAGAATTTTTATTTATTTTACGTCTGTGTGAATTTTCTTAAGCAATCCAGTTTAGATGTGCTGTTTGGATGAAGACGTTTTATAATCCCTCCAGAATAGTTCCACTTGGAAAACATCCTACAGACATGATATGCTGGAGGCAAGCTAACACTACAGATGAAAAGTCTACATCATACAAAAGGGGAAAAAATCATAGTTTCTTGAAATCAAAAGGGAAAGGTGTTTTAATCTTTTTCTTCACTGACTGAAAGTCCTGTTTAGTATTTTGTCGGAGACAAAACCATGCCGTGGCAAGCGTTATAAGATAAACCCATTTGTTTGTTTTATCTTCCATGTTCCATTTGCTCAGGAGTCTCAGGTGCACAGTGTGTTCTGAGAACATACTGAAAACCTTCCAGGTTAGACTGATTGATTTATGCTAAGCCACGATAGCAGTGATCGAACAAACCAAGGAATAGAATGATATAAAACAACCACATCTCCAAAATGGATGTTTAGTAAACTTCTCTTAGGTGAACAATATCTCTTGACATCTGCCTCCAGAAGGCCATCTCTTAAATATTTACACAAAATTGTAAAACCAGCAAGAGGCAGGCTGGCAAAAAGAACAGGACACATTGAGAAAGATCCCCAGAAGGAGAATTATGTTAATTGCTAATGCTGATGTTGTTGCATCCTTAGTAGTTTCAGAGTGGTCAGGAAAATACCTCAGTAAGCTCAAACTCGACTCCCTTAAATTGGGGAGAAGGATCATTGTTCTGACCTACATTCATACAAGCAAAAAAAGGCTAACATGTCATCTTCTTATCTCCATATTATCACAGATACCTCCATTTCAAGGCATTCTGTTTACAAACATACCTCGACTTGCCTTTAGGACAGGTGTGGCTGGTTCTGTCTGAAGAGTTTCCATGTAATTACTGTGTAGAGTAGCATTCACACACATATGCAAGTATCTGCTGAATCCAGAAGGTGGATGCTTAACTTTACCTTCTGTGTTCTGTACTTAGGTTAAATAAATAAATAGGTGATGTCAGATCAAAACAAATAGATTCTGACAGAATAATCTGAGAGCCCATTCACACATCTCTGTACCTTAAGCAACTGAGACACAGTATGAAACAAGACCAAAAGGTCAGAATCACCCCACAGGGATGAAGCTGATGATGGCGTTCTCTGTAGTGTTGCTGCATTGAGGAACAGAGTAGAGAGAAGCACACATAGGCATTAGATGTGAAGCACTTCCTCTTGGCAGCCCCCATGTCTCTCCTACCCTTTCTAACTCCCCTGAAATTCCTGTTATCAAAATCACAATAATCTGCTCTGTACTCTCTAATCAAGTAAAAATGTCAACTTGTTTATTCACCACAAAGATATTTCTGCTATTCAGCTGGCACAAACCATTGCAGCCATGCTAATAGTAAATGCTGAAGATCAGGTTTGAAACAACATGTCTCCAAAGCCTCCCCAAGGACTCCAGAATCCTAGCTCTGGCTCCAAACAATCAAGTCCACCCTACTCACTCTGAGGCCCTGCTTGAGCTCAGTGGCTGATACCATTCCTAATAACTGGTGGCCTGACTCTAAGCATTGGTGAATACCTTTGATGACATCTCTGAACAAAGGCAATCTTTTTTTCCCTCCAGAACATTTCATTTTTCTATCTCTTTGCTTACAAATCTGTAATCATGCAGATATTCCATGGATGTGGAGGCTAGCGAGATTTGACTCTAAGTAAAGGAGATTCTGATCAAGTGAGTTTTCATGAATTCAGCCTAAGATGATAGAACCAGGCCAGGCCACAAACCTGTTCCTATAGGATTCCAGATCACTGAATATCTTAGTCTGCAAGATGGCTTATAGACAGTAAGTCGGTACACATGTTTCACAGTTGTGGAAGCAGTGAGTGGATGATCAAGGTAGATGTGGTGTTGTTTTGTAGGGCTTCCATCTGTCCCTTCATTATAGTGGGAAGCACAGAGCTCTCTACCAGGAGCCATTGACAAAAGCACAAATGTCATCATTAGCTTTCCATCCTCATGACCTAATTACATCCCAAGGGTCTCACTTTCTTTTATCATGATTTCAGGGGTCAGGTTTTGACAGGTGAATTGTGTAGTCCCAATCATCCATGCCACAATTGGGATAAGGACAATTTGGCTGTGGAGTAGCTGATGTGGGGAGAAGGTGGTAGGAGACATGAGTGGAGAAAGAACAACAGAAAGACTTGTTACTTGCAGATCTGCACTGCTTTATTATTAGGCAGAGCTACCTAACTTCATGGGAACTCTAAATGATAGTCCCATTTGTTCTGATCTGTTTCCCTTCCAGCTTTAGAGCATAGCTTGTTCATTAACGACTCTTCCTCCAAAAATAATGAATATGGTCATGTATCATCAGCTGCCTATGAGCCCATGGCCTCTTTAGATGTTGAGCACCTTAAGGTTCAAAAATCATCTATTCGTATTTGTATATATCCAGATACTTGCAGGCAGAAGTCTGACATAAGCCATGGATAAGACATTGTATTGGTCAGAGTTCAATAGATGAACAGAACTGATGGACAAAAAAAAATACATGAATTATTAAGTGAGCTTTAAATTAGTAACAAAAGTTGAATCATAACTGAGAAGGCGAGACACTGATTTGATCCTTGAGGCCTCAGTAGTCAGAGTAGTCCCATAATAGCTGTCTCTCACTGTGGTCAAGAAGGAGTAGTTACTCAACCCACACAATGGGTACCTCAGTAGTTCCAGGCTGTTCAGAATCCTAGAAGATCCCTGGAGATCAACTGACCCCTTGTCCATGATGAAAGCTTAGTTCTGCTACCAGAAAAGGTATTGGCAGCAGGGGCTTCAGCCACAGGGTTAGTCAACTCAGCAAGGAAACAGTGAACAAAATGTCAGATGTTCTTCCTCCCTCCCTTTCCCCCTTCCTCTCTAACCTCCCTTCTTCCAATCTCTTCCTCCCTCCCTTCCCCCTTCCTCTCTAACCTCCCTTCTTCCAATCCTCTCTTCATTTCTTTCCCTCTTTCCTTCCCTCTCCCTCCTTCCTTTCCTCCCTTTCTATTTCCTTTCTGTCTTTTCTTCCCCTTTACTTCTGGGCTATTGCTAGAAGGTGCCACCCACAATCTGATGAACTGTCCCACATGAATCAAGGCAACCAGAAAACCCCTTTGAGTGAGGTCCCTATTCACTCTAACTATGGCAAGTAGACATTTAAACCAACTCTAAATAGAAGACATGGTAGACTGCATTTAAGGTAAAGAGGACCACTTTGAATGAATAGCAAATGTATACCGTCTTAAGATTTTTTGTAAAGAGCTTTCATTAGTGTTTTTATACTATTCTGTAAATTTGTTGATGCTTGAATTTGCACAACTAGACAGTGGTTGATGGGGTCATTTAATGCTTTTTACAAATTTGGAATTAGAAGATCATGGTCACATTGTTGCTGTGTGTTTGCATAGAGAACCCGAGTTTCCCTATCTTGTGCCGCAAAGCCTGTGTCATAGGTGAAAGAGCTTGTCCACAAGTTTTAGCAGGGCTTCAAGGTGTAATTAAAGGAAGTGAAAAGGAGATCCTAATAAGAATATTGCAATCTACTTTAGCATGGTACAACATGTCTCTTGAACTCATTTGGAAAAAACGTACATATATTTAACTTGCTTCTGTCAGGTTAAGTCTGAATTCTCCCAACACCAATAACCTTTTAGAGAAGACTGGGTCTAGTCTGTTTTCCATTGCAGTGTCTGTTGCTGGGAATGTGTCATGGAAAGAGATTTGTTTAGCACATACCTTTAGAGAGCAAAATTCAAACAGTATGGCACCATCTCTGGTGAGGACACTGGCTGAGTGAGTTGTGTCACAGTCAATGGCTTCAAGGAAGAACCACATGCTGGAGGGAAAAGTCACACTCAAAGCATAAAGCAATGAGGTGTGAGAGGGATCACACCTCCTCTTTCATAATAGTACTCTCTAGATAGCAAACCAGGATCCCTTACCTCTGCACTTCAGAGGTCTAAGTATCTCCTAAAACCACAAAGCTAAGAACCAGAAATAGTCTCTCCTAGAAATGGCCACACAAACAAGACCAGAACACTGGAAGTATCAACAGATTTTTTTTTTTTTTACTGAATATAATCTTCATTTACATTTTAAATGCTAAAACCTTTCCCAGTCTCCACCCTCCCTGAAAATCCCCAACCACTCCTCCCAAAACCTGCCCCCACCCGGCCCACTCCCACCTCTCCCCCCTCGATTTCCCTTATCAACAGATATGTTAATGCAGGATGAGAAAGTTTCTATTTTTCCCAACTCATGGGTAAAGAACTATAGACAAAAAATGAGTGTGGGGAGAGGGAGAATTAAGCTCTCCAATGGCTATCCAATATCAAGTGATCGGCTTTGCAACCATGTAAACAACAAAATAAAATTCATTGGGTCACGTTTATAAATATATATAAATGTAATCAAATGTAAAAAATTATCTACACATATGTAAAATAAACAAAAAAGAGTCCATCTATTTGAGGGTAGAGAGAGTATGAGAGAAGAGGGAGGGCAACCTAGAAGGGACTGGAGGTAGGAAAGAGAAGGGAAAAGCAATATAATTCTATTTTAATTAAAAATGGATAAAAATTTAAAACATAAATAAATAAGTAAGTAAAACATTATTAGAATGTAACAGAAACTTAAAGCACCCTGATGTTTCAATTCTCTGAGATTTAATTGAAATAAAGTCAATGAATCCAGGTTCTGCTTCCTTTATTAAGAAACAAGCCTAGCTGACTTTGAAGGGGTTAATTCTGAATCAGACAGTTTGCACAAATCCACACACACACACACACACACACACACACACACACGACTCAGTTTTAGAGTCCTAATCACTAGGTATCCCAATGCCATATAAGACAATTTCATTTTCAATAAAAACAATATGTTTAAAAAGAAGACAATGTTGCCTTCAGGCTGGGCTTTTCTCTTTCAATTAATTAAATGTACAAAATAGGAAAATGATAACAGTTACCATGCCCTGTTTTTACCTCCCTTTTGGCTTAGGTGTGGGACCTCTGTGAGCCACGCCTGTTGCTTTACACCCAGGTTTTATCATGGCTGCTCTGGGGCATGTCTACCTGACTGTTTTCTCAGCAGCAATTCATGCAGAAAACTATTTCAAAGCACTTTTCTGTCTTATACTTGGGGCTGTCAACTCTCCAGTGTCCTGAAAATTTTAGGAAATGTTCTTTTCAGCGCCCCTGTCTGGAGTGAAGGTGGTCATTAGTGAGCAGCAAAGAGAGAGCCTTTCTAGATCTGGCTGCATCCGGAGATGACAGGACTGCGTTTAGAGTCCGTCAATCATGCCCTGATAGGAAAAAAAGAATAAGAAAAGTGTGTTAAAGGACTGGTGAGGTGCTTCTGTGTGTAGTGATGCTTGTGCAAAGCCTGGCTACCTGAGTTTCCTCTCTAGGACCCACATGGTAGAAAGAGAGAATGAACTACTACAAGATGCCTCCAACATCTTGTACACACAGAATCCAACCACTTTTAAAAACAAGAGTCTGTGCCTTACTCTAAATTTTTTACACACAGAATCCAACCACTTTTAAAAACAGGAGTCGTGCCTTCCTCTAAATTTTTAGTGTATGGTCAGTAGCTACAGACAAGGAGTCCGTGTAGTCAAGAATCGTGTAGGGAGGATATACCTGCAGATCTGAGAGGCACCTAGAAAGCAAATGACCCTCATCCACTTGTGGCAATGCCTGGATGAAAGCAAAATTCCACAAGGTGACTCAAAATGGCTAAGAGACTGTCGAGATCCGTGGGCCTGGCCTGTGTGCGTTCTTGGTAGAGCTTTTTTCCCGTGTCCTTTTCTCCATTGCGCATAGGAATTTGGGTGTTGTCAGAGACTTTCTGGCTCACAGTGACATTGTTAGAAGTGGACGTTCACAGCTGCTTGTCACCTCCGTTCTGTTCTGTGTGAGGAATGAGTCAGCAAACCCTGACCAAAGGCTGCAGTGACCCAACACATGCGCAACTATAGCTTCTGTGGCTACTAACCCCTAAAGCCTGCCTGACACCCAGAGACAAATGATGACAGATCACATGATGAGAACAACCAATTAGATGGTGCCAACTACATAGAGTGATTGGTCATGGGCCAATGAGCTCTGGGTGGATGGTATAAAGGTTTTCCCAATCCCTACATTAAACAAGTCTGCTTTTGCCACTTGCCAACTCTTGGAGTCTGTATACCTCCGCCAAGGGTCTTGGTCGGGGATGCAAGCAGCGCCACTCCATTTTCTACCTTCTACTGTTTCCTTTGGTTCTTCCTTTATCCCCCTGATTGAAGTAATGGTTTCTCCTGAAGCTTGGAATGAATGATTAATTTTGTTTTTTTTTTAATTATCAATATAACAGGGATCACATGAGTTTTAGTCACTGTTAATGTAGAAATGAGAATAGGATGGCAAAGAAAAAATAATCTTCCCTGAATTAATTAATGGAATTTTAAAGACATGAATTTCCCTCTAAGTTTGGCAATTTCCATAATTAATTTTGGAGATGCATCATATGCAATCCTATTATTTTAAAAATAATCCAGAATTATACGATGATTACTTGTTTGCCCTACAATAATTAGAGTGTTATTTCTATAAATTTCAATGTGAAGTGACTATGATTATATTATTGGTTTTTTTTCTCAAAGAATACGATAATTATAACTTCTAATTCATACAGTTTTGGTACTTGGTTGCCTGGCAAATGATCAATTTTTATAAATTGCTTCACAGTTGAGGAAAATTGGGATTTGCATAGTCTTCTATCCTAGGAAAATCAGGATTTCAATAGTCTTCATATCCATCCCAGAATTTTTCTTTTCAATACAGAGAACTGTGCTGCATTCCAGGTGGAGAGACAGCACAGCCTTTGCCTTTGTCAAGTATGCAAAGTCGGTCTCAGCAAGAGTCTTTCCTCATATAGCACCCCAAGGTTTTAGACAATTCAGTGTCACAGTTCCCACAGATGCCCACCCTTGTAACACTTGGATTTTGTTTAAGTTCCAAAGCCAATGACATCCCCTAGATTTGCTTCAAGAGCCCCAACTTGGAGAGGACTGAGTCCTTTCGAGACTGAGGCAGTAGACAGGCAGAGGCTACAGTGTCGCAGTAACTTCTGTATGGCATGAACATACATGTTCCCATAGAATTAGGTGACTAATTTCTAGCACAGGTGTTATGGATAATCAAAATCCCAAAGTCATTTAAGAATCCTGGAGTCGGGACACTAAGTGCAGACAGAAAAACATGGAGCCCTGTTCATTCAGGTAGTAGTAGGGAGATCTCTGGGGAAAGCTCATAGCCATTGGCAGACTGAAATGGGAAGAAGGTGACAAATTTGAACATTTTACTAAAAGAAAACTTACTGCAGATCTTTGACTGGTATGCAACAATATACAAAAAACTCCAAAGCATAATGATGAATGAACAACAGCACAAAAAGTACAAATTACCATGTAACCTCTTAGGAAACTCTAAGGGAAAAACCCATGTACTAAGGAGGAATCTAACCTGAGTCATCAAGGAGGAGAAGAAGAGGAGGAGCAACTGCTAAAGCCCCTAAATGAAGGTTTCTGTATAGTGGAGATATTCTGAAGCTTGATGGTGGCAAAGAGTCCATAATTGTATATTCTCAAAGCTCATTAGTTTTCCTACTTAAAGCGGTGAACTTTAGTATATATAAGTCACAGTTCAGTGAGTCTTGTGTAAACACTCTAATAAAGTCCCTGCGAGCATACAGTGTGGGTGGTGCAATGTCTGGGTTAAGATAGTTCTGTTACTAGAGAAACTGGGCTCCCTTTGGGGTTCTGTTTTAGTTAGGGTTTACTGCTGTGAATAGACACCATGACCAAGGTAAGTCTTATAAAGGACAACATTAATTGGGGCTGGCTTATATGTTCAGAGGTTCAGTCCATTATCATCAAGGTGGGAACATGACAGTATCTAGGCAGGCATTGGTCAGGAGGAACTGAAAGTTCTGCACCTTCATCTGAATACTACTTGTGGAAGACTGACTTCCAGGCAGCTAGAATGAGGATCTTAAAGTCCACACCACAGTGACACACCTACTCCAAGACCACACCTCCAAATAGTGCCACTCCCTGGTATAAGCATGTTCTAACCATGACAGGTTTGTTCTTCTATTAATAAAATAAATTAGGAATAGCCTTTGGGGAGAAAAAGGCTAAAAGACAGTTGTATACATGTCTGAAAGAGAAAGAAATAGGGCAGGGAATCTGTGAATTCTAACAGCTCCCAAGAACAAGATGATGAAGATGTTGAAGAGGGAAGCCATGTCTTTTGAGTAAGGGTCCTAGAAAGCCAGGGTGTCAGCCATGGAGATCAGCAAGCAGCTGCATTGTAAATGGAAGGCAGGCTTCCAAGAAAGAGGGGAATACCTATAATGTCAGAGAAAGCACAGTTGGGCTTTAGAGGCATTATCCAAAAGAAAGAGCTACAAAGAAAAATGAACCATTACATGTCTTGAATTGGAACCCTAAAAGCATGTAGGCTCAGAAATGCTACATAGAAACTCTACAGGTGGCTGTAGTAAGGGAGGGACTTCTGGGAAGATGAGTTCATTACCTCACTAAGGGGATAATTATTCCTCCCATTGCCTTAGCATTGTTTCAAGTGAATCAGATATTCCATGATGTGGTCTCTTGGCCAGGTGATTGACAGATCCATCTGGATTAAGTCTCAAGGACAGGGATGGTAACATGTAATTTTATCATCTTTATAAAGTAGTAAAACTCAGATTCCATTCTTCTGACCAGGGAGAAGATGTTTTCTCTTAATGACCTCTACAAAGCACTGGAATCTCCACTTTCTTATAAACAGTTGTAAATCTTAAGAGAGAAATTGCAATTCTTCCATATCTAAGGTTACCAACGACAATGAAAATAGGGTCCAGAGTCCATTTGAAAGGCTACTATATCCACTACCTGGCAGAGTTACACTTTCAATACAAACTCTTAGTCTGCAAACTTGCCTTTGCTTTCTCCAAACTCCCAAATCATCTGATATTGAGGAAAGTTAACAAAGAGTGTTTGTGTCTGACAGTAAGCACTCTTTTGCTGGAAGGTGTATTGGTGAGTTTATATAAAGCACAAGGATGCTTCAGCAATAGGAGAGAACTCTCCAGTGACTATTGAAGTAATTCAGGATTTTATAAATTGGGGATGCAGAGAGAAAGGAAGACTTGAATATGTAGTGAGTTCCCTCTTTCATTGCTTTTACACCTGAAAAATAAACAATTAATCTCTATTAGACACTAAAATTCATGACAGCATTCTGTCTAAGCTCAGTAAGAGGCAGTATGCATAATGCCCATTGTAGAACTTCCTTAATTTTTTTTCAGAAATGTGCCAGAGAAGTACCATTATCAGCCTCACTTTGAGATGAATCTGACTTATGAGGTTGAATAACGCATTCAATAAAAATGATGCTTTCTGAAATACCAAGCAGTCCACCACAGGTGGGAGGGCTTGTAGCTGCGCTTCCACTGGGTCCCCAAGGATATCAGAAGACACAATGAGATTGCCTCTTTTGCTGGTATGTAATGTGGATTTTTGAGAGGGCCTAACAACTATGCTATGAGAATCCCAATGCCCCTTGGTCAGTACCAGTGAAATGTAACAGAATCTCATCACATGAGATATCTGAGAACATTTTATTTCCCAAAAGGGATTCCATCTAGAGAGTACTTTAAAAAAATAAGTTTTTGTTTCCCTTGATATGTGATTTCTTGAATGTGTTCTTCTCTTGCTGCTCTGCTGACCCTGGTAGTAGCAGATACAATTCATTTCTTATGCAGACTGACAAATAGATGCTCAGTATCTGGCAACGCATATCTTGACTTCATTATTTCCTCATAGCAAAGACTTGAAGCTGTAATGTGTGAGAAGGAAAAGGTGTCAACATGACATTTACTCCTGCTAAGATGAATCTGATTAATTCTACAAGAAACAGCATCTTAACTCTTTGTATTCTACAGAAGGGACCTTGGCTGCCTTTACCAAACCATTCACATCTTCCTTAGAGAAGGAACAAAAGCATAAATAATTACTGGTCAAATGAGTCTGTAAATTTTGATGCAGGAGACCCATTTCTGCCGAAGGGGTGAGGCAGAGGCACCTCTTAGACTACACAGTCCACATCAAGTCTGTCCAGCCTTAAGGGGGAAGTCCAATTCATGAAGAGAATACTAGCCAAGATGAAGGTCAAAGCCCTCCATGGGCATTGTTATTGCTTTCCAAAGAAAGGTAGGATGTGGTTTATTTTTATTTTATCAACTCTAGGGAAAATGCTCTCCATGGACCTGCTGCCTTGGGGTGTGTGTTGAATGGTGAGTCTACATCTCAGACATCCTATCCTTACAACTGCTACTAAAAGAAAATGCTAAGACCACTCTCAGTTGTCAAAAGGACTTCTCCAAAGAAATGCACCTGAAATGACAACCTTAGGATTAATTGAAAAAAGTCTCAACCAAATACGACTGGTAATTTGGTTCTCAAATGTAGGTCATATGAAACAAATAATAATAAGAAGAAGAAATAACTAAAAATAAGTTTAATATGGAATATTTTTCTAGCTAATACTTCTCATGGCGGAAAACTGATTTCTGCCAGTTTTCATCTTGAAATCTTACTTCCCTTATTCGTTTACTTCATGGTACCCACACATTTGTCAGACCTGTCTAAAAGAGCACCTGGCAGTCACTCTGCAACTATTGATACTAAATCTCTGAGTTCCCAAATTTTATTTTTAAAGGTGATCTTTCAAAATTTTTGTTCTCTGTATTTGAAAAAGTTTGTTAATCTTCTTTATTAGGAGACAGATATTGCAGTCTCTGGTTTGGTTCATCATTGTAACAGGATGAACTAAATATCAAACATGCAGACACTTTGGGGAAAATGCAATGAATACACTCAGTGCTGTATTACTAGAAAAATATGTTTGTGGTCAACCAGAGAGAGAGAGAGAGAGAGAGAGAGAGAGAGAGAGAGAGAGAGAGAGAGACAGAGACAGAGACAGAGACAGAGACAGAGAGGCGGGGAGAGAGAGAGAAGGGAGGATGGCTGAGAGATTAGAAACATGTCTTTCATGGTACATATAATATTTTCCTTATGTACACTGCAGATATGTTCCTAGGGAGATCAACAGCTCTAAAGAGCAAGATTAATTTGAAGAGGATGGTTAAAAAATTTGTCCTTTGCCGGGCACTGTAATCCCAGCACTCTGGGAGGCAGAGGCAGGCAGATTTCTGAGTTCGAGGCCAGCCTGGTCTACAGAGTGAGTTCCAGGACAGGCAGGGCTATACAGAGAAACCCTGTCTTGAAAAAACCAAATCCAAAAAAAAAAAATTGTCCTTTAAGTAAAGGGAGAAAGTAGCCATTTTTATGGCTTTGTAAGTAGCATTCATCTTAGAATATTGGTTTCTATCACATGGGGATACGTGGAGAGGGAGCATATTTAACTCCTGGTAGAATAAAAACACTATCATCTTCTTCCCCCAAAATGTGGTTGATGAAAGAAATAAGAGGGGATATAGCGTTGAGGGGAAAACCAGTTCTGCATCAACAGACCTCTTCACTGTCCTTCCCAGGTGATGGGTGACTCCATGAAGTCCTGGTGGCAGTTGCCCTTGCAAATGTCAAGAACTCAAATAAAGTTGAGGGTGGGCAAGTGACACACATGATGCAGGTATTTAATTCAAATACATGTTCTGGGGAGTCCAGGAATGCATGGAAATTGTTCTTGTTTGGTGAGTTTAGATTCTCAAAGAAGCTTTTGTGTGTGAAGACTTAGGGATGCTCTGTGACAGCTCTGTGCCCACCTTCTTCCCTGTCTTGCCTGGCATGCACAGACTTTTGTATGCCTGAAATGGCTCTTGCCAGAATGATCGAGAAAGAGACCTTTTGTACCTCTCTATGGAGGTCTTTGAAGAGGAGAGCAAGGGGCTGGGTGAGGTATTCCTTGCCTATGGCTGCTCACACACAGTAAAGAGCAGTTCTCTCCCTGTGTTATAAAACTCCTCTCATTGAACACCATCCAGCAATCTGCTGCTTCAATTTCTCCATCCCATCTGTTTCCCTCTCCCGGCTATATTTGTTAATATTTCCTCAAGCAGCAGGCTGGATTGCCCTCGCGACGCCACAGAAAAGGGACGTAGATTGATCATTTTTTGCGGAATAGAGAAACATTTATGTGGGTTGAAATAACAGAGAACGCATTGCCTTTCTACACAGTCACGAACAAGTTTTCCAATCAAATAGAAGGAAAGGAGGGAGAGAGGAAAACAGGAAGAAAGTCCCGGGGGGGGGGGGGGTAGAAGGTTGAAGGAATGGGGGCAGGGAGGGGAGAGACAGAGAGAGAGAGAGAGAGAGAGAGAGAGAGAGAGAGAGAGAGAGAGAGAGAGAGAGAGAGCGCACTTGGCCAGGCTGTAGGGTTGGAGGCAGTGGAGAGCCACAGTAGCTTAGCTGCTTAGCTGAGCTGTCTCTCTCCCTTGACACATGAAAGCTCCCAGCTCCACCCACCATGTGTCAAATCTATCATTTCATGTGTCAGCAACCATTATTCCCTCTTTTGTCACCAGTTTTGACCAAAGGATGAAAAATTGCCATCTTGCTCAGACAAAATTATTGCCAGGGAGGGGGCAGGTGGGGAGAGAGGGCAACTTCAGTGGGACAGAAGGAAGGAGTCAAGGTGAGAGGCAGGGAGGCTTCCGTGCAGCGTCGGGGTTAACAGAATATTGATCTGCCTTCTAAAAACTGTTGATCTCTCTGAGCAGGGGATGACAAATGGCGGCAGCACACACACAAATAAAACATAAAAAATAAAAAAGATGGTCTCCAAGGACATTAGGCCTGCTCTGAGTGTTTCGTTCCTATTTGTTGGTTTGTGGGTTTCTGCACTGGGGATTTCAACAACAACAACAACAAAATAAGAAAATATTAAAGAGAAATGAAACAGCCACACCAAAAATAAATGATCCAGAGTAAAACATAGGGGAAGATGACCAAGCCACAACCAGAAACTCCCACATAGTGCCCAGCAGGGCGCGGGGGACAGAAAGAGATGCACCCTGAGACCTCTGTCCCCGTGGGTCCTCAGAGCAGGAGTGTTACACACGGAGGGAGAAGATGTGGTTTCATACAAATAGGTATCTTTAATTCTGGAGAGCTAGGCGTTGCAAAATAAAGTAAACCACATAAGAAGTATGATGCTGACGTCCAGGGGGCTGCAAATGAAAAGAAATATAGAGGCCTGCATTCATTAGGCGAATACGGGATCATGAGGCATAAATCCAAATCGGAGATTTGAGTAATTTTTCCCAACTATAAAAACCAAAAAAGGCTAGGGCGCGGATGGGTATAAACAGCCACTATTTGCTTCCTGTCGGAGAAGAATGCAGGATTGTGACAGGGGCTGGGGACCTCGTGCCATATATTCCTGCAGAATTCGTTCTCATCAATCATCCTGTGTGTAACTTCCGGGAGACTTCAAACTTGCGATTTCTCATCTCTTCTTTTATCCCCTCAT
The DNA here is from genome assembly GCF_947179515.1 of Apodemus sylvaticus. Taxonomy (NCBI): domain Eukaryota; kingdom Metazoa; phylum Chordata; class Mammalia; order Rodentia; family Muridae; genus Apodemus; species Apodemus sylvaticus. The sequence continues at coordinate 111,960,084 of NC_067480.1, forward strand.
CTCCTAGTTGTCCATCTAAGAACCGATCAATTAGTACTGATAGAGTACTTAGGAAATGCTGCCCTAATATGGTAGAATGTGGTAGTATTATTTTTTCTTCCAGTTTTATAAATTCCCTTCTCTCTGTTCATGATAGCAATTTTTAAGCCTAGCAGACCTTCCTTATATATAACCCAATCCAGCATTTTCCCCTAGATGAAGTCACCTGCCCTGCTCCCTGAGCAGCTTCCAGTATAACTCTATGAACTGCATCTGTCACCGTCTCAGAAAATGCTGATCTTTCTCGTGATTCCTTGCTCCCCTCCCTAGATATTTATATACCTTCATACTAAAATTATATGTCTTCCTTTTAGTAAATTTCTCAATGCTTAATGGGACTGAAGTGCCACCATGTGAAAGTTATTCTGTTCTGCACACACAAGGGACATGCCTAATTTATGTTAGTTAAGGGAGCTAGCCCACGGGTGATTACATTATTCTAGTAAATCCACCCTGCCCCCAGTATCTACATATAATAAAGAGACACATGTGGAAAGTGTACTCCAGAAAGTTGGGAAGCCGAGGATTCACAGAAAGGTAGGTTCACTGTCCTCTCTGACGTCCACTCTGATCTGGTTCTGCACCTATTAAGCGACCGACCGTTTTCTCTCCCAGTGTCCAGGCTCCTGGAATACGCAAAGACAGTGCCAAGCCTCACTTCACATTTTAGCCTGTTCCTCTGGACTTCAAAGAGTTATATACAACTTTGGTTGTGTATTTTCACTCTACACATCCGGGTCATTTTGTTTATTTCTGCTGGTGTGTCAGACATTGCAATGCCAGGTTGTTAGTGACAGTTTCACTGGCATGTGCTGTGGTTCTCTTCTGTTGCCACCAAGCCTGCCAGCACACCAAATACCTTAAAACTTTTGCTGAAATGAAACTCAGAACTCTCTTGTTGAATGAAGGGTGTGATGAAGAATTACATTTAACTCAGAAGTAGACATCATTCCTGGCAGACCTAAAGCTCTGAGTTCAATTGCCACCATGATCCTCACCAAAATTCACCAGAACACAGGTCAGTTGTTTAATCTGGAGAAGTGGCAGTCCAGGATCATCTCTGTTCAACTGATTTTAATAACCCAAAGTAAAAATTAATACCAGGAATCTACATACTGCATATCTACATACTAGAAATCTACACACTGGATATCTACATTTGGGGTAATGGGCATCTACACACTGGGTATTTACACACTGAGTGTCTACACACTGGTTATCTACCCACTGGGAATCTACACACTGAAAATCCACACACTGAATGTCTACACACTGGGTGTCTACATACTAGTAATCTACATACTGGGAATCTACACAATGGGCATCTACACACTGTGTATATAAACACTGTGTATCAACACACTGGGTATCATCTACACACTGAGTATCTCCACATTGGGTATATGCATACTGGCAATCTACATGCTGGGTATCTACACTCTGGGTATCTACATATTGGGTATCTACACAATGGGCAGCTACACACTGGGTATGTATATGCTGGGTATTTATCTACACACTGAGTACTTATCTGATTTTCTCAATAAAGTAACCCTCACTCTTCCACTTTCCCAGGTAAAATTTGGTTCTTCTTTACTAAACAACTGTATTTCAAAACATCAGGTGGAGAAAAAAAGATAGTTTTAGTTTTGTTACTCAAAAAAAAAAAAAAAAACAGTTTTGACTATTTGTTTCTTTAAAAAAAGCAAACAAACAACTAAACACATAAATGCTTTGACAATGAATAGCAGTCAAAACAATGATAAGACTTAGACTATCCTACTTAGAAGCTTCAAGGAATCAAAATTCAGTTCACTTAAAAAATAGTGTTAGGCTTGGAGGGATGACTTCACGGTTACAAGTGTTTGCTGCTCTTGCATAGGATCAAGGTCATATATATACAACATACACACACATACACACACACACACACACACACACACAAACAAACACATATATGTTCATTGCAAAGAAAATCCAGATTCCAGTCATGGCCTCATGGTTTCTGCATCATAATTTTCTCCTGTGTGGTATTTGGCAAGTTCCTTAGTCACTCTATCTATCTAGTTGCTCAAGTAAGAAATTCATAACTTACATTCAACACTTATTACATCTCTTCATTTACTAAGTTAGTAGGTGCTAAGAGAAGTAGCTGTTGGTAGCAACTTGCGTTTTCAGCACCATGTTTTTCGGAAGGTTATAATGCAGTAAAATCATTTAGCACAACTTTTTAAACAAAAGCCACACTTACTGCAAACACTAAAGTGACATACAGGATAATATTTCTTCCTTCAATAAGAATACATACATGGTAATGCAAATGAAAATGTGACATACCGGGAACACAAGAATGTCTGGCTGGCAGAGTTGCTTTGTAGTAATAAGAAATGTTTGCTCAGAGCCGACTTGAGAATCCTGAGTCTCACACATTGTCAGGATACCAGGAGAGTTATTAATAACTCCACATAACTCCACATCTTAAAATTGTTAGCTACAAAGTTGAATTTTCAACCAAAAGTCCCTGTCTGTATAGTGACTTCAAAATGAGTAGAGTGTGAGGGACCAACCGGCTCTAGGTTCTGAGACGTCGATCTTTAGTCTTCTCCGTTGACAAGTGTGCTCCTTCAGGCTATTCCTAAACAGGTTTGTATCCACTATTTCCTTGTCACTGTGAGCACAGTTCTTGACAGAAGCAACTAGATGAAGAGACATTTATTTTGATTTGTAGTTCCAGAGGGTATTAGTCCATCAAAGCAAGGAAACTTGGTAAGTCAAGGCAGAAGGAATGTGTGGCTGAGGCTGCTTACATCATGGTGGACTAAGAAACAGGTAATAACTCAGGAACAGGGTTCATGCTGTAACATTCCAGAGACCTACTTCCATTATCTAGTCTTGAAGTTTAAAGGTTCCTCAGCATCCCAGAATAACACAACCAGTTGGGGAACAAAGAGTTAACTCAGGAGACGTAGAGACAATTTAGATTCATGCCACAGCAAAGTTTGTGTGCTTTGCTGTTCCTTGGTCTCCTTCCTCTACCTTCTTTATACTTTCTCTCTCTCTCTCTCTCTCTCTCTCTCTCTCTCTCTCTCTCTCTCTCTCCCTCTCTCTCCCAGAACAGCATTATATAAATTAATAAATTAATGCTAAGTAATTGATAACATGCAACAATTAAGAAAATTTTAGTGTTTAGCCAAATATCAGTAAATATGTGTGCTATAGATAAGATGTGTGTACTACAAGATAAGATCTAGACTTCTGTTAAGTGGAGTAATTCTTATTTATATCTCTGAATGGGCAGAACAAGGATGTGGGGAGGAAAGCAAGGTGGGTCGGGGACAACGTCATCATAAGTAGACTGACTAATGAGAACTGACTCTTTCAACAAAGACAAGGTAAGTTCAAGCCACTGCACAGACAAACGGGAACTTCTCTGCCATATCAGAATACCACATTGCCAGCTTGTTTTTTAATTGAGATGGGTAAGCCATCCCTGCATACAAAGCACATGGAGTAGAAAGCAGCTCCCTCAAGGAGAAACCACAATGATAGTGTTTTTAAATGTGAGCATGCACATACACACACGCACACACACACACACACACACACATGGTGTCACACTCACTGTAAAATGAATTAAAATAAATATGGGAAAGGAGCCAGTAGTTTCATATTGGAGCAGGAAATAGACATGATAGCCTGGAGCAACATGTCACACCAGAAAGGACGTATTCCAGAAAAAGGAAAATACCCACAAGTGTGAGAGAATGTTGAGAAACACAGGGTCAACTGAATTAGCAGTCAGTGGTCAGAGCAACAAGGTGGTATCCAGAGCATGTGTCCCCGGGCATCCCTGGGCCAAGGATAACTACATAAATAAATGAGGAGAAGGAAACCTACTTTGTAGAAAATTAATTTTTTGAGAGGCTTACTCTATAGTTCAAGTGACATTAACATGGAATTCTTTCTCCATTCAGCTCCTAAGAACTGGGAATACAGGCATATCCTCAGGCCCAGATCAATAGTACTTATGAAGAGTCATCATCCTTCAAACAATGAAGCCTAAGTTCCTGTACATGGCAACTTCTTCCCAAAGAACACTCTGACAAGATGAAGAAGGAAGATATCCAGCTTTCTCAGGAACCTGACAAAGGCTTCAGCTGGGCATTGAGGTCAACATTAGCAGTGAAGGGTGATAGTGGTCAATTGTGTCCTTTATATGATTTGGTAACAATGAAGCAGCTTCTATGTTCCTCCTCCTGATCATTCTGATCATAAATGAAAAACTCATATGTTCAAGGAGATATTAAGCCTTAGTGGAATATGGCAGATGGAAAGAGACCAAAGACGCCAACTAAGGACAAGAGATCATTCTCCAGGGTGACAATATTACGGAAAGACAAAGTTCATTACTGGTAACAGATGTTCTGACCTAATCTAAAATCTTGTGTTAGTTTGTATTTCTTTGTTGTAATGAAATTCCTGACCCTAGCCACAGTAAGAAGAAAAATGGGTTTATTTAGTTCATAGTTTTGAATAACAAAAGTCCCAATATCAGGACAGTGAGTCCAGTAAAGATCCCTTGTCCCAACCGTATCACATCATGGTAAGAAGCTTCATGACAAGAGTGTCTAAAGGAGAACTCACAGGGCATGACAGGAAGCCAGCCAGACGCTGGGGAGAAGCCATTCTTGCTCCTTCAGAGCAAGTCACTGGTCTCATGAGAATCACATGGTCCTATGCATGGCAGTATCCCAGTGGTTTCCAGAGATGCTCAACATCCTTCAGGTCACATCACCTGTTAATGTCATCACACTGGGGGACCAAACTCCCAACATCTGAACACACAGGCTACAAACCTCACCCAAACCATAGCAAATATTAGAAATAGGATTGTGAGGATGAGGCACATGGGAACTCAAGGCAAAATCCTTGCTGTTTTCACATTTAAAGCTATTCTACAAATATTTTTACCATGTCCTGAGCTGGAAAGTTAGAGCTGCATACTGCTTTCACAGAAGATTTAGGTTTACTTGCTAGCACCAACATCAGGTGGCTTACAGATGCCTGGATCTCTAGATTCTGGGGATCCCATAACTCTGGCTTTTGTAATAACTTGCATTTTCATTCACACACACACACACACACACACACACACACACACACCCTACATAACAAAAAATATTTTCAAAGGTTGTTAAAAAGAAAGACAAGAAGGAAAATTTAAAGATCCAAGTGTGAGGATGGTGGCTACAGGAAGTCTCAAGAAATGTCAGAGACACTGACTGCCTGGTGTTTGTTCATTCTGAAGTCTGAAGACTGCAGCAGCCTTGTTACTTGTCGTAAGTCCTACTGAAAGCTCAACTGCTCCCAGGAATGGTCATGATTTGAATCCACCTGTATCCTAAATTGGGTGTTAGCTAAAAACCTCATGTGCTTAACTGCACCTCCTCCCTCCTCACATAAACGTGTAGCTCATTGTCATTGTCACACTGAGCCACACACCTTTATCCAGTTCTGCACACCTGAGAAGCTAACTTTATCACGTTAAACCCTGGCTCTTGCCACAGCTTGTAATGTCTTTGGACTCATTTTGAAGCAGTTAAATTACAAGACAAGATTACCTGCTATACTTTCCTTTCAGCTTCTAAAAATTAATTTCCTAGGTTTAGCACACAAAGTAACAGACTTTATTATGAAATTTTCATCTTCTTACTTTCTGCCTCTCAAATAATTTTGCCCAAAGTAGCTGAGTGATTTATGCCACTGAGAAATCAACCCACCTTCCACCCAGTCTTTCCTGGCTCCATTTTGGAGATTAAGAAATGAGGATTCAAGGTCAATATCCTCACAACACCTCACTGCTTACAGACTAATGGTGCTTAATGGTTCAGTGAGGACAGCTCCATCTGTGTGCTCTTCCTAGACTTCCAGGACACTGGCTCAGTGTCCACGTGTGAACGTGTGGTCAGAAAATGAAACGAATCAAGATGTCAATATTTTCAACTAGGTTTAAAGATTATCTTTGTGTGATTGAGTGCTTTGCCTGAGTGCATGTCTGTATACCATGTGTGTGCAGAGTTTTCAGAGACCAGAAGAGGGGGCATCAGATCCTCTATAACTGGAGTTACAGACACTGTGAGGCACCATGTGGGTGCTGGAAACTGAACCAGGGTATTCAGGAAGAGCAGTCAGTGCTCTTAACTACTGAGGCATCTCTCCTGGCCAAGATATCAATGTTTGAAATTCTCCTTTGCGTTCCTTTACCTCATTAAAAGATTTGAGTTTTCCTAAACTACCTAGGCCTAGGATCTAACAAGAAAGAACGCTGTTTGAACTTCTAGCTCACATCTAAATCATATACAAATATAAAAGAATAGCCATAATTTTTCTTTCCCTCCCTAGACTACCAAAGCTCTCCTTTTAAATTCTTCACAACACTTCACTCACCGTAGCACTGTAATGAGGGAGTGTGCATGTGTCCTCCTCCTGTGAGCATCAGCTTCTTCCATCTGTAAAATGAAAGTTAGACTCCACCAATTGTAGCAATAACCAAGTCATTGACTCCATTGTGAAAGATGCCAATTATTATTGCCTATTTCTACCATTAGTGATTTTTTTAAAAAAATTTAAAAATTTAAAAAATTATTGATGTAGCAATTATTGATTCAATTATTATAATTTGTGGTATGAATGTTTATAATTGGCCTATAAATGTCTAGATTCGTCTAAATGAAGCAGAATCCCTGATTTCTAAAGTTCTTGTTTTCTTACATACATTTCACTTACAAAGCTATGGTGCTGAAATCAAGTATTGCTCATCCAAAGGGATTCTAAGGGTCAGCGTTATGGACATCTTTCAGATCTTAGTGAAAACTGTGTAGTATCTTTCCAAAAATAATATACTTTAATATAAATGTACAGTTAAAATTACACTCACAAAATAAGCTAAGGTCCTTAATGCATATATAATGTATTATATATAATATATAATGTAAATGCACCCTTAATTAATATAATACATGATATATAATATATGAGATATCATATATATATCACATATCACATTATATACACACATATATATATATGTGTGTGTGTGTGTGTGTGTGTGTACACACACACATACCCAGCATTCGTGAGGCAGAGACTATCGGAATAACTAGACTGGTAGTAATTGGCCACATTCAGTGAGAAACCCTGACTCAATAACTAAAGCAGATGGTGATTGAGGACATCATCCAACATCAGCCTCTATACCCTTGTGCACCCTCTCACACACAAACACATGTATCCACATGAACACAACATTATACCTAGACAAAAAGTAAAAGTGAAAAAATGCTAGGCTCAAGGCTCATATTCAGGAATCACAGAACATACTGCAATATTATTTTCTTCCATCACTCCCCAAGCCCCTTAAAGCATTCAACCTAAAACTTGTTATTTATACATTTATTTAGTAAGTATTTAAAAAATGCAATGGTAAAGGTACACATGAGACATTTAAACAATTTGTAAATTTCTCCCTCCCTCTCTCTCTCTCTCTCTCTCTCTCTCTCTCTCTGTGTGTGTGTGTGTGTGTGTGTATGTGTGTGTGTGCCTTAAATAAAGTAGAAGAGACACCAAATGTGCTAAGGGTAGTTACCCTTCATATTGGAGATAATGCAAATTCAATGAAACTACTTTATATCAATCCTGCACTTAAATGCAGAAGGATACTGGGAGGGTAACTTCTATTAATCAAGTAAAGTGAGCATGTTGTATAAGCATAGCTTGAAAGTCCCTTATAAGTTTTGAGACACCCTTTACATTGTATGTGACAGTGTCTAATCCCTAGCTATGACAGTTGTATATGACTATCTGCAAGGCACATTCTTTCTGAACTGAGAGCTGTGGACTGTGGAGTGGCTGTAGGTGACAGTAAGTGGCTAATGTGGGTGGTCAGTGTCAAGACAGGCAAAGGACATCCTGGATCAACCATCCACAGAAGACATCCCACAGCATACCCTCAGGGCAAAGCAACATAACCAATTTATAAACCAGCATCCTTTGTGTTTCTATCCCAGTACCAGGCCCAAAGGTACTTTTGGTGCCTTTTCCCTAACATCAAACAATACTAACTTAACCTAGACACCCTAGGTATTTAGATACACTGTCTCAAAATAATCAACTGCCTAGAGACAAACGAGATCTTTCTATTGAGATATGAAATGTATCTGTCATGTTTTACAAATGATTGTACAATCTTGATTGTATCCAACTCGAATGTACTGAAAATGTCTGGCTAAAATAAAACTTTGGGTAAATTTGAGGAAAGACCAAATGCCATCCCAGTTCTTTGAGTTCATCAGTAATATCTTTTTTGATTTCCCTTTGCGCTAGTATTTAGTTGAGAATAATGGCATGAATATTAAGCCTTGACAATTGTTATATAACATATATTTTAATCAGCTTGTGTTGTTAATTAAGAATTTAAGTGACAGTCTGCAAGAGGTGAATCTTAATTAAAAATATATATTAAGCACCTACCATTTGGCAATTACAGACCTAGCTTCTGTATGGGAATTAGTCAAGCTGAAGAAGTATGTAAAACTACTTTTCCAGAAGGCCATGATCAAAAATAAAATAAACTTTCTCTTGTAGAGTTGTATCAGTTCTGACAGAAAATATGCTGTTTTGAGATGAATTATAAAGTGTCAGTATTCATGGTTATGAACAGGGGTTTCCAGATACATATAATGACTTGGATTTTGTGTTTAATCTAACAAACCACACTGACTATTGAATTTGTGTGTCTGTGAATATAAAGATTTATTGTCCCTGGAGGTAATTATTGACCTCAACATCTTATCAGTCAATATTTACCTCTTGGGCCAATAAATCTTGATATAACCTCATGAAAGTCAATATCTGTTTAATGGTGTACGTGGAAATCTGTAATAGTTTGATAACAGGCTTCAATGTCACGCTGGCCAGTGTACCTCCTTGCATCTGAGGGATCCTGGAGCATTCTTTCTTTGTAGTGTAGACCAGACAGCTCTGGTGCCTGTGATCTGTTCGTACCCGTTCTACCTCTGGGTTCAGATTTCTGTATTACTCTTTCATTGTGTCTTGCACACAATGCAAACACAGCCCTTGCCTTTTAGAACAATTTGTAAGTCCCTTCAAAGCCTGGAACTAATTGAATGCTCCTTCAGCTTCATTTTCTGCTCCTGGCACAAGTGATCATCGTTACAAATCAAAAGCGCTTCTGTGGACAGGCAGCACTTTGAGACCCGGTGCCTCACAGGGTCACTAAGTCGGGCATTATTCTTCCAGAAGTATGTTAGTTCCAAAAGCATGCCCCAGACTCAGGAAGGACCCGGTGCTGTGAGATTTTTGGACAGTAGATGAGTATGTAATAACTAATATGATCATGTTCTTATTCTGAGAAGTCAGACTGTAGAGTCCCATTTGGGTGGTATGGAGTTCAAGGACCTGCTGCAAGATTTGGTAATGTAACAGCTTCACTAGACATTCTGGGTGTTGAATGCCTGATAAATATGTGTTGATTAGATCACCAAAAAAGCAAATATTAATTTTTGTTGTTTCGTGTGCACTTTTGGAAACATTAAAAATGACAAAGTATATTTATGCCTCTTGAACATGCAAAGCAGTAGGCCAACAATAAAATAAATCAAAGATCCTAGATTCCCAGTAGCAGCAGCCACCTTTAGTGGGTTTTGCACATTATATCAAGGTTTCAATACTACCCCAGGCTTCCTGCAGCCTGAACTAAGAAGTTCCACTTAGAATCAGAACCTGTACTGGATGTTTGTGCTAATAAAAATCTGCCTTCACTGCCTGCGCTGATCAAGTTTGGAATCTAAATTCTTTGTGTTTATGGATTTGTTCATATGGCTCAACAGCATGTAGTTCAACTTGATGGAGCCAAAACATCAATAGGAAAATGTAGATGCAATTGATAGTATGTCTGAGCTGATCCTTGCCCATTCATAAAGCATGGCCTTAGAAATCTACAGGAGTGGATGCCATCACTGAAGAGTGGACTAAGCCGTGGGCTGTGGAGCTTTCAGGGTGCATCCTTAGCAAAGTGACAACCCCTCTCAGGATTTGATCTAGTACCAGAAAAATAAGAGATAAAACCTAGGCAAACTTTGGTTCCTGTTTTCTTATCATCAGCTATGATTATAAGTACTGCATTATCTTGTTTTTATGGAATGAGTGGAGGGGACTGAGTCTCAAAGGGAGGAAATAAAGACAAGGGATTGGGACTATCATAAACATTAGACTAGAACCAATTAGCAGATTTCCATTCATTCTCCTGTCCCTCTGAGTCACTCTCCTGTCTCTCCCCACAGCAGACTCCCCATTCCCCTCCCTGTTCCAGTCCCCTCTCCCTTCCCCTCTCCCTTCTTCCCTCCACCCTCTTATCTCTCCCAGATCTCCTCTCCCCTCCTGTTATCCCTCTCTCCTCTTCCACCTAGATCTCTCCTTCCTTTGGTCTCCCATGATTCTATTGTTCCCCATTCTAAGTGAAATTCAACCCTCCTCCCTTGGGGCTTCCTTCTTGTTTAACTTCTTTGGGTCTATGGGGTGTATCGTGGGTATTCTGTACATTTTGGTTAATATCCACTAATTAGTGAGTACAGACCATTTATATCCTTTTGGGTCTCAATTTCTTTACTCAGGAAGATAGTTTCTATTTCTATCTACTTGCCTTCAAAATTCATGATGTCCTTGTTTTTAATAGCTGAATAGTATGCTATTGTGTCAATGAACCACATTTTCTGAATCAATTTTTTGGTTGTGGGACATCTGGGTTGCTTCCAGTTTCTGGTTATTATGAATAAAGCTTCTATGGACATAGTGAGGCACATGTGGGCCCCCCAACAACTGGAGTAGAGGCTCTCCCCTAAAGCTGTAGCCTGACTGAAGTATCTGTTCCCCCAACAGAGCTACTTTGTCTAGTCTCAGAGAGAGAGAGAGAGGATGTTCCTAATCCTGCAGAAACTTGAGGCTCCAGGGTAAGGGCATATGCAGGGTGTGGGAGGGTGGAGAACACCGTTTTAGAGGAGAATAGGAGTGGAGAGGGAGGCAGGGACTCTGTAAGAGGGGACCGGCCGATAGTGAGGCAACATTTTGGATAGGAAGGAAGGAAGGAAGGAAGGAAGGAAGGAAGGAAGGAAGGAAGGAAGGAAGGAAGGAAGGAAAAGGACAGAAGGAAAGGAAGAAAGAAGAAAGAAAGGAAGGAAGGAAGGAAGGAAGGAAGGAAGGAAGGAAGGAAGGAAGGAAGGAAAAGGACAGAAGGAAAGGAAGAAACAAGAAAGAAAGGAAGAAAGGAAGGAAGGAAGGAAGGAAGGAAGGAAGGAAGGAAGGAAAGGAAGAAGGAAAGGAGGAAGGAAAGGAGGAAGGAAAGAAAGAAGAAGAACCAGTTTGCACAAAGATTTGCAACATGCCTACACTTTTTCTTCTTCCCAAAGTCTTAAAGAATTATTATCCACATGGGTCTTAAATCTTTATTTTTGATTTTTTATGTTTTAAATTTTTCATATCTGTATACAGTGTATCTTGTTCAGTTCCACAACTATCTCCCTCCTTCCAGCTTCCTCAGTTCCCAACATATTTCAATAGTTCATCTCCCTCCCAACTTCCTATATATTTTATTTTACCAACTAACATTTTTGTATCTTTTTAAAATGCTTTCTCATTTAAAAAATTGTTTATTTATTTACTTTATATCCCAAAGTCAGCTCCCTCTCTCCTCCCAGTACCCCATCATGTAGAAGTCCCCATTATTCCCCCTACTACTTTCCTATCCCCTACCTCTAGCATATCAAGTCTCTGCAGGACTAGGCACATCCTCTCCCACTGAGAGCAAACAAGGCAGTCCATTTAGGAGGATGAACCCACAGGCAGGCAATAGACTAAGGGAGAGCCTCCACTCCTGTTGGGACCAAGCCGCTCATCTGCTACATATGTGCAGGGGACCTAGGTCTAGGCCATGTTCACTCTTTGGTTGGCAATTCAGCCTCTGGGAATCCCCAAAGTTTCAGGTTAGTTGGCTCTGTTAGTCTTCCTGTGGAGTCTCTGTTCTCTTTGAATCCCTTAATCCTTTCCCCAAATCTTCCATAAGACTCCCAAGATTCATCAGTTTTTGGCTGTGGGTCTCTGCATCTCTTTCCATTGGTTGCTGGGTGGAGCCTCTCAGAGGACAGTTATGCTAGGTTCCTGTCTACAAGCATAACATAATATCATTTATATTGTCAGGGATTGGTTCCAACCCATGTTTTGGATCTCAATTTGGGGCAGTCATTAATTGGCCATTCCCTCTTGTCTCTGCTCTGTCTTTGTCTTGTAGGTAGAACACGTTTTGGGTCAAAGGTTTTGTGGTTGGGTTGATTTATTTATCTCTCCACTGGGGATACTGCCTGGCCACAGGAAGTGGTTACTGGATCCATACCTTCCACTGCTAAGTAGTCTCAGCTAGAGTCTCCCCTGTAGACCCTATGGTGACTCCTCCTATCCCAGGTCTCTAGCACAACCTAGAGATTGCCTACCCACCCACCATCAATTTCCCTTTCATGCTCCCCTTCATCTGAACTCCCTCCTCTCATCTCCATCCTGTCTCCCACCCAATTTCCTCCTTGTTTCCCCGAGAAAGACTCAACTATCTTCTCCCTTGTACCTTCCCTGTTATTTGGCTTATTTGGATTTGTTTTTTATGGGATGGTCATCCTGTACTTTATAGATAATATGTTCATAGCACCTTTATTCGTAATATCAATAAACTGGACGTAACCTAGATGTCCCTCAAACAAGAATGAATAAAGGAAATCTGGTTCATTTTCACAGCGGAATACTATTCAACCATTAAAAACAAGGACATAATGAATTTCACAGGGAAATGGATGGAACTAGGAAATATCACCCTAAAAGAGGTATCCCAGACCTAAAAGGACATGAATGGTATGTACTCACTTATAAGTATATATTAGTTCACTAACTTAAATAACGCTACCTATGGCTCAAACCCAAAGAAACTTTAAAAGCATAATATGCTAGAATGATAAAGGCCTTTTGTTGGTTTCTACGCAAATGTCCTGTCTGCTCTCCGCCCTGCACACCGCGGGGATGCGGTGGAGCCGTGAGCCACAATGAGATACACAAGGCCAAAGAGTTCCACATGGGACTTATTTAAGATAGTTAAGGGGTAGCAGCGGGCGGGAAGGAAGGAGAGAAAGAGAGAAGAGAAAAAGAGAACGGGAAGAAGCGCTGCCTCGTTATATACTGGTGGTGACGTAATTACAGATAAAGGTAGGCTATGGAATTCTGGGTAAACGGCAGCTGTTGCCTTGGCAACAGACCTATACATGTCTTAATTGTCGCTTGTGTGGCATCACAAGCTTTGCAGGTCTCAGGTACCTACACCTTTATCACTGATATTTCTAAGATGGGTCAGTTTATGCACATAATGATAGAGAATACAAAATATAGTTACATATGGATATGTGGCTGTACTAGCACACAGCTGATAAGTGCTTGTAAGAACATACCTGGAAATACACATTTTCAAAAAAAAAAAAAAAGACAGTGTCACATGTCACAAGCCATGATCTCCAGTGTTTTAGGTGGTTTGGATTTCAATCTTCTTCTAGCAACTTAGGGGCTCGTGGGCAGTATGGAGCAAAGGAAGCCTTCACACCCACAGTCACTAATAGTATCTATAGCTTAGTGTTAGCTCAAAAGGTCACTGCAGTTTAAACTCCAGATGCTTGAGTTTGTGGAAAACAAACAAACAAAACAACAACAACAACAACAAGTCTTAATACTTGTTAAGTGTTAAGGCATACACTGTTTCCTGTACCTGATTCTGGAATCAGCAAAGAGGCAACTGAGAGAAAGAAATATAAACCTTTTCAATCATGGGCAAACAGTTGAAACTCATTTAATTTGGGTCAGATGACTCCTCTAGGTCACAAGTCTGCTGAAGGGTTTGATTTTTCCCTCACCCTGAAAACAATAGAGGCCATTGAGTTTCATGCTGAATAGTCCACAGCTTCACTACAAGGGCAGGGAAGAGTCCATTGTCTGATTGAATTACATCTGACTCCAGGTGAATGTGATAAGTGTCCATAGTTGAATATGAAAGGCCTGCCTTAGCCATCAGGTGAACCTTGATGCCTCTGGTGTTTTAGGAGGATGTTAATCTAACAACTCTCCAGAATCCATCTCTTCACATAATGTTCAACCACCTGAATCTCACAGGGAAAGAGTACAATTCTGGGTTCCTGCCATCCATCATGCTACAATTGGACACCTTTCTAAACGTGTTCTTCATATAAGCACTAAATTGGTAGCCAGATCACAAAAAGAATTACTCAAATATCACCCCCGCTACACACACACACACACACACACACACACACACACACACACACTTTCATATGCTGAATCCATCAAGATTGCTGCATCAGACTTCCTCTGACTAAAATCTTACTCATCAGAGGTGGCTCTCTTCAAGATTATCCATAACTGCTGAGGCACACTGCTGGGTGTTCAGGATTTCACAAGGTCCTTTGATGCTCAAGAGCAGTTGGTATCCAATTAGGCCAAAGACCACAAAATTTCTTTAATTTTACCCCTTCCAAGTAGAACTTTAATCTTTACGTTCTTTGTTTGCTTCCAAGTGGCCATGAGGGGTGGTCTAGCAGCTTTTTCTTCCTTAGAGTCTGGGAAAATTCTGAGAAGACCAGAGCCAGAACAAGCACTAGGCAAAACCCTGAGAGAATGTCTAGTTAGAGCACAGGTGGTCAGAGCCCACTCACTGTAGGGCAGCTTCCAGATATCTGTTAGATCCAGACTTTAAGCTGGATCTTGAGTTGGCTTGAATCCAAACTGGGTGGTTGACCAGGATGAGCTGTCTCAAGACTAATGCAATAGTGGCTTAGCATAGAGATTTACAGGTCAACATCCTCTTTGGAAGCCAGACTTCAAGTGATCATTCTTATCCACTTCTCAGATTGATTTAGAAGAGTTAGTAGCACTTCTGAGAGCGCCCTAAACTAAAAACTGGGTAATGTTACAGTTTTATAATTTTGATGATAATGTTGATAATTTGGAAAGAGAATTTAAATTATTTACCAAACTGTCTTCAAATTAATGCATCTATTTGCTCTTTAATGCATTTATCCAGCTGTGCTTTTAGTGAATAGCATTTATATGTCCATTTTCCAAATATGACTTTCAAACTTGGGGGCTTTAAAACATTGTTTGAGTAAAGAAAGAAAATATTGTGTGGCTGAATAAACTGGGAAATTTAGTAATGACCATTAAAGCTGAAGATATATGTTACCAAGTGATGTGAGATTAAGTGCCTGATGTGTGTTAATGTAGACAAATATACCCATTACTACCAGCATACTGAGTCTGAGCTATAGGAAGTCCCCCAAACTTGACTATTTACATCAGGCCTGGTCCCAACTCTACATCTAACCAATCCAACCACCTCTGACTATTGAACTTTAATGTAAATGTTTCAAGGGATGCTGTTGCTGAATAGACAGTCCTACCACCTCTGTGGTTACATTTATTTTCTGTTCATGTTCTTTTCAGTTCCAGGATCTTTCACCAGTTGTCACTATCTAAAATTCTCCTTTCTAACTGATACCTACTACTTAGCCAAAATTACCACATGAACAGAACACCTTTTCTACTCTTTATTCATCGTTTGCTATTATAGGTCCTCATGTACCTCTCCTTAATTGCTGTTGAATTATGACCTTCCTATAATTCTTTAATTGATGTTTGTCTGCTACTCTGGCCCATAAATTTCTTGAAGATAAAACCTGTGTCAGGTTTTTCTCATTCTTTCACTTATACTATCCATGATGGACATTCAAAAACTGAAAATATGGAGAGATGACAGATATATAAAGTGTCAGAAGAGCACCAGAAAAAACTGAGGAAAGTCTGTCATTGACTGGCTTTGACTAACAGGGAAGAGTTGAATTATTCTAACAGGGGTAAAGCTTATAAACCAAATCTGAGACCCCTGTAGGGTCTTAACATCTTCAAGAGAAGATCCAAGTTTCATACTATGAGTAGATAAAACTTGAAAATGTAAGTATGGCTGGTAGTCAGTGCTTTTATCCCCCAGGAAGAGGACTAGAGAATATTCAAACTTTTTGAGCATCTGAGGTTGCAATAGTCTGAATGTGTTTGTCCCAGGGAGTAGCACTATTAGAAGGTGTGGCCTTGTTGAAAGAAATGTGTCACTATGGGCTTGGGCTTTAAGACCCTTCTCCTACCCACATGGGAGCCAGTATGCTCCTAGCTTCCTTTGAATGAAGATGTAGAACAATCAGATCCTCCTGAGCCATGCCCACCTGTATACTACTATGCTTCTGCTTTGATGATAATGGACTGAACTTCTGAACCTGAAGCCAGCCCCAATTAAATGCTGCCCTTATTAGAGTTGCCTTGGTCATGGTGTCTGTTCACAGCAGGAAAACCCTAACTAAGAAAGAGGTTTTTGAGACATGTGCATCTCACATCTCCCCCATTCTTCTAGGACGAAATTATTTCATTTCAGAGGAATGAGCTACAGATACCTTCCATGTCCTGGTTGCTCTTGTAATTGAGGAAATGCTCCTGGTTAAGGAGGAAAGAAAATGAAGGCCTTGGTATGGGATACCATCTTCTATAGCAGCCACGGTCCCAGGTTGAAGATTAATTCATGTTCTGTAAAGGAAAGCTCTCATTTTATGTGCGTACGAATCATTTCCCTTTCAAGATCCATACCAAGTGTTGCCACACCCACAAATCTTTTGAAGTTTGAGTTTTTCTACTTTTCCTTCCATTTCCATCCCAGAAAATGTATTTTCTAGTCATGAGCTAGCAGGAATTCAGCATTTTTAATGTGTTGTTCTAAAGAGGAGCCTCCTCTGCTTTGCAGAAGAATTTGGTCCTTCACAGTCTTTTGTCTTTGTGCTATATTGATTATCACCTCTGTACCCTAACTAGGCAAGGTTTATGACTCCATAAAAGCAAGAGCTGTTTGTCTCTAGCATAGCTACTTCATTTCGGCTCAGTGTGTGATCCTCTGCCCATGGCTGCTGAAATCTGAGAACTAAGTTTTCTGCTATTTGAAAGCTTGTTGATTCAGAACATTGGTTTGCCCAGTTGTTTTATAGTGACTTTAAATAATACAAGGCTATTTATGGTTGATTTGGGAATGACCAAAGGAAGCACATCCAATATATCCCTTCAGCTTCCTCTGTGTTTTTCCCTTGTACTGAACCTTTCACATTTTTATTGAAATTAAAAAAAAAAAACAACATAGGTTTAAAAATCAAACATTTCTTGTCTTCTAAGCATTTAGTATAACTGTAGCTAAACATTTGCCCAAACTCTAACCACAAACTAGTAGATACCCAACCACTGAATCCCTCAGCACTCTGCCCAGCCCACGACCCTGTAACCATAGCTGGGGAATGCACCTTTTAATCTGAGCACATTTCTTCATTATGGTTCCTACAAGAGAAATCTGGGCAAAGCTGAGCTCTAGACACCAATTAGGTAGACTGTAACAGAGGTCTTATTACCCCAAGTTGAAAATGCCAGTGAGTGTCACAGCCATGGGATGGACTTTTGAACACCCACCAATTCTGTTGAGCTGCAAGTTAGAGGTGTGCTGTCAGCAAGTATGCCACTTGGACGCAAGCATTATCATAATGACTGTTCATTTTACCATTTGCTTCTTTTTAGCAAATGGTTACTATTTAACTAGTTTATTTGTAGACACTACAAAGCAGTTACTTGTGATTTTAACATTAAAATTCTGTGCATATTAATCTTGGTCTAATCCAGTTAATAAGTTTTGGATGGTTTAAATGAGATACAGGTGTATTTTGTAGAATGTGGAATTTCTCATTTAATGTTCACAACATCTGCTTTTCTGTTCTCCATGTCAACCACATGTCACAGAGTGAAAGATTAATTCAGAGAAAATGCAAATTTGATGGGAAAAGATGTTGTAAGTTTAGACTAAGATGTGTGTGCTTCCCACGGTTGCTTCCGTGAATCAACCACTTTGCTTCAGTTATTTTCCTGTGCCGAGTTCTCAAAAACGAAACTAGACAGCATATGTTTGCTGTTCATTAATTTATCTATTTCCATTCAAGAAACATTTATCGGTATAACATTTACTGTTTTATATTGGTGTCATAATAGATGATTATGTAAAAGTGATATTATGTTCTGGGATTCAAAATTACCACTAGAAAAATGTCACAATGAATAAAATATTTGATTAATAAATTATAGTGTATCTTATTTAATTTAAATTTCTGCCAGAATCTAACACACTAATCTTTTAGGTCAGTCTTCAGTTATAACTTACTTGCTTGCAACAAGACAGTGCGTGCTGTCACTTGAGAACCATGAGAACATAGTAAACACTTCAGTCAAAAGCTTGTTGAAAAATGCTAGGTAGGAAAAAAAGCTCCCTGGCACCTTGTGAAGACACATCTGTTTTTTCCTCTTGTGGTTCAAGGATATATACATATATATATACATATATATATGTTCATTTTTATCAATATAAAATATTTAAGTTAAAATTCATATATTTACTACTGTTCTTTCAGTTCACTAGATGAGGAATTGGAGTTATCTCTACATCGCATTATGAATATTAGGGGAAAAGCTCACTGTTCACTTTAACTATGACATCTTGAGTAGGGATGTCATTTCTTGTGCACTATGTAAAGGCATCGCCTGTCAATAAAGAGCTGCACAGCCTATAAACACACAAGAAAGAATGAATGGGATATCCAGCAGATAGAGAGGCACTCTCAGAAAGAATCAGGCATGGGAGATTTGCCACTGAGACTTGGGAGACATCAGACATATGAAATTGAGGGGAGGTAACCAGCCATGTGGAAGACATAGAATAGTATAAATAGGTTAACTGAGTTAGGACCTAGTTGGTGAACAAGTCCAGCTTAAAGCCTAGTCATTAATTCATAAATGAATAGGCATCCATGTTATTATTGAGGAATTGGGACAGACTTTGAAAAACACAAATGGTTTTCTTGAGCTATAGACTATTGCCATCAAGTTCTGATTGGCAAGCAGGAACAATATCAATATCCTGAATATAATGTTCAGGGAGCATCTAGGGTCTGGCTCACCAACAGCTCTCTGGGATTTGGGTCTAAAAGTCTTTGGTTTGGGGAAGCAGCATTATGAAGCCATGAAGTGATCTCTGTTCAAGCTATCTTATGTATCATACATTTAGCTAGCTATAAAGTGGTGTCTATATGGCTTTTATATGCTGCTTAGTGTCTTAGTCATGGTTTTACTGCTGTGAGCAGACATCATGACCAAGGGAACTCTCATAAGGACAACATTAAATTGGGGCTGTCTTACAGGTTTAGAGTTTCAGCCTATTATCATCAAGGTGGGAGCATGGTGGCACCTAGGCAGGCTCCTAGGCAGGAGAAACTAAGAGTTCTACATCTTCATCTGAAAGCTGCTAGTGCAATACCAGCTTCCAGGAAGCTAGGACTAGGGAATTAAGCTCACACCCACAGTGACACACCTACTGTAATAAGGCCACACCTCCAAATAGTGCTATTCCCTTGGCCAATCATATACAAATAATCACACTTAGTTGTTGGTTAACCATCCCTTTGCTCCATATCTGTGTTCCTCTCCCTATTCCCTCCCTTTTATAATCTTCCCATTCCTAGTGTCCCCTTAGTACTTTTATATTACACATGCATTACTACCCTCCTTCTACCTTCAGACCCTTCCCCCTCCTCTCATTTCCCCTGGCCCCTTTATTGTTTACTTGCCTCTACAGACACCAGCTTAAACACAGTTATTAAAAATTCAAATGCATGATCCATGTATGTGGGAGGACATTTGTCATTTGAAACAGGGCTACCTCGCTCAATGTAATGTTTCCTTATTCAATGCATTTTTCCTGAAAATCTCACAACTTCATTTTTCCCTGGTGCTGAATAGCATTCTCCATGTGGACGAGTCAGTTTCATTATCCATTTTCCAGCTGATGGGCCTGTAGACTGATGCCTTTTCCTTGCAATTGTGAATAGAGCATCAATGAACTTGGATGAACAGGACTTTCTGAGACCCAGGAGTCTTTGACCTAGTTATGTGGTAGTTATATTTTTGACTTTTGAAGACATCGTCATCTTTAACTTTTAACATTGTGTTATATTTGTGCAGGATAATTATTGCTTAGAAATTTGTTCTTAAAAATTTAGCACTGGTTTCTGTGGATCCCTAACTCTACAACACACAAAACACATGCACATGCGTGCGCACACGCACACATACACAGACACAAACCACAAATATGCATACACACATACACACACAAACCACAAATATGCATACACACACACCATAAACGCACATATACATACATGCATACACCAGAGAAGAGAGAGAGAGAGAGAGAGAGAGAGAGAGAGAGAGAGAGAGAGAGAGAGAGAGACTGAGAAAACCATAAGGAGCAATCCAGGAACCAGTGTTCCTCCACAGCTTCTGCTTCAAGATTCCTGCTTTGAGATAGCTCATGACAGCAGATTTTTGTTTCCAATAGCCATGTAGTTTACTGCCAGGAATTTCAGTTTTAGGATATCTGATGAGCTTATATGGCATCCTTGGACACACACACACACACACACACACACATATGTATATATATATGTATATATATATATATATACATATATATATACATAGTACACAAACTCATACAAATTTATATATATTATATATATGCATATGCCTGTGTATGTATATATACAAATAAAAATAAATCTTTTAATGATGATTTTTATTAATTATTTGAGAATTTAACACAATATATTTTGAACAGATTCACACATCTTTCCAAGCTCCTCTCATACTCCCATGCCACATACACATACCTCCTATAATTTTCCATCAAGGCTCAGGGTTTTTTCTGTTTTCTTTTTCTTTTTTTTTACCAATTAGGTGCAGTTTGTGTTGACCAGCTAATCTCGGAAATGGAGCCAGACAGACCTCCACGATGTCCCTTCACTGAAGAAAACTAACTCTTCTTTTCGCAGAAGATACTGAATGTCAATAGCTTCTCGGGTAGTGGTGGGTGGATGTTCTTACCTTCCACGGTCTGGGAGGATTCTTGCCCAGCTTGAGCATGCGCAAGTGTTGGACATGGTATGACAATCACCAGAAGTTCATATGTGCAACTTCCCTGCTGTTTCTGACAAACATTATTTCCCTGGTGCTATAAACTACCTCTGGCTCTCATAAGTTTTCAGTCATTCTTGCACAAAGATTCCCTTAGCCTTTTAGGAAGGAATATGATATGTGTGTCTTATTTAGGGCTGGGCATTACACAGATATATGTGATATCACTGATCTGACAAACTTATAGAAGGATGCACAATTTAGAAATTGGCTGGATCAGGGTGAGGAGGTGTCACAAGGCAAATTCATATGCTTATGAAGTGACAAGTCAAAGGATTGTTGTGACAAAAAATTCTTGACTGTGGTTGTTGGCATCAGACAACATGTGGTTCTTGACATGTGGTTCCTGGCGACCACTCAGGAAAGCTAAGTAAACATTATACCTTTTTAACACTATATCTTGCAATGCACACAATGCTATAGTTATTTCACAATTAATAGTTCATAAATTAAGTAGATGGATGGAGCTCTTTTCTGAGATGATACCACCTGCAGTGAAATGATTGTGAACAGGGTTTTCTGCATATTTTTATGTTCTTTGCCTCCTTGACTGGCACTACTACATTTTAGTCCAGGCAGTCTTGGATTCTTCTTTGCCTCTTTAATGCTCCCCAGGTTAGCAGGGGAGACAGAATCCTAAGCAGACGCCTCTTCAGACTCGAAGCTCTGTCTTCCTGCACCAGCCCAGCATGGAGCTATATTTCTGATCACCTTCATCTTTTTCTCGGACAATTTCGATTTTCCACTAAGAGACCTGTGAATTTGACATTGGTAAAGTTCAGGTCACACTTGTGCTACCTGTGACCCTTTAAAGTGCCACAGTGCCAAGAGAATACCAGGAGCATCAATGAACTCTGAGGATCCCAAAGCATTCTTGGGTGCTGGATTTGTCCTCCACAGTGACTAGGCATCATAACCATCTCTAAGTGCTAGATCCTCCACGTCAATTCTCCATTCCCAGATGTCCTGGCTTGGCAGTGGAGTTTATTATTGCATGTAGAGTTGGCTTTGCATATTCGTCTGTCAGAGTCACTAGAATTTATCACAGTCTGTCTTTGTTGCTCCTATTTTGTTTTGTTTATCTTTCTGCAGCTGGTATGCCTGGGAGGAATATCATCTCTTCTATTTACACAACAAACTGAAGGTGTATAAAGGGACACAAAACAGGTGCTGCCATCCCAGAATAGAATTACCACGCTTGTGAGCAAACTGACTCTCTTTGGGAAGCAAACTGTGTGCCTCAGTTTACCACAGTACACGGATTTTCCTAGAGTCACCTTTATGGGTCATTGAGCATCAGGGTTCACTCTGACTTCATTCCGTATCTGTAGTTTCCAATACTAAAATAGGCAGCCAAGACTTAACTGTGTACTTCCTTTGTATTTCTCTCCTTATTTTGAATGAACTATGTCATGTATTTTCACAACTTCAATCTTCGTGTATATTTTATTCTCAGCTAGGACTACGTTTCTCACTACCTTTTCCTATTACTATTACCTTTGACTATTTACCACTTAAAACTTATTTCATTCCTCCATATATAAGCCAAGTGTTCTCTTACATATTAGTAGAATATGCTCTGTTGTACACATTCTGTCTATTCTGTTACTGCTTCTCTCTTCTAAGACTTAGTGAAATGCTCGGGAAAGGAAGAAGGGAGAATATTGTTATTGGAAGAACTGGTGTTTTGGTTGAATAAATTTAAGGAGTTGGACTGTTGTCCTACTATATCCAGGGGTCTGTGCTACGTAAGTGTATTTGGATAGGCTTCCTGATATATTTTGATGTTGCATTAAAAATGTGATCCTGTTCTTTCCTGTATTTTTAAAGCAAAACAAAATATTTATTTCTTTCTCATAGATATATAGAAGAATTAGAGATTTCTCTTTTTTCTTTTATTTGATATACTTTTTATTTACGTTTCAAATGACTTTCCCTTTTCTGGTCCCCCACTCTCCGAAAGTCACATAAGCCCCCTTCCCTCCCCCTGTTCTCCCACCCACCCCTTCCCACTTCCCTGTTCTGGTTTTGCCTTATACTGTTACACTGAGTCTTTCCAGAACCAGGGGCCACTCCTCCGTTCTTCTTGTACCTCATTTGATGTGTGGATTATGTTTTGGGTATTCCAGTTTTCCAGGCTAATATCCACTTAGTAGTGAGTGCATACCATGATTGATCTTTTGAGTCTGGGTTACCTCACTTAGTGTGATGTTCTCCAGCTCCATACATTTGCCTAAGAATTTCATGAACTCATTGTTTCTAATGGCTGAATAGTACTCCATTGTGTATATATACCACATTTTTTTGCATTCATTCTTCTGTTGAGGGATACCTGGGTTCTTTCCAGCTTCTGGCTATTATAGGTAGGGCTGCTATGAACATAGTGGAGCATGTATCCTTATTACATGCTGGGGACTCCTCTGGGTATATGCCCTGGTATAGCAGGATCTTTCGGAAGTGACATGCCCAGTTTTCTGAGGAACTGTCAGACTGATTTCCAAAGTGGTTGTACCAATTTGCAACCCCACCAGCAGTAGAGGAGTGTTCATCTTTCTCCACATCCTCGCCAACACCTGCTGTCTCCTGAGTTTTTAATCTTAGCCATTCTGACTGGTGTGAGGTGAAACCTCAAACTCCATGTTAACATTTTCAGTTCTAAGAGCACATTACCAAAGAAAATAATAAAATATACACAGATAAGTCTAATAATTTGGCAAGTCCAGGGATCATTTATTTCATTCTCTAGACATTTCTCTAGACTCTCTCTCTCTCTCTCTCTCTCTCTCTCTCTCTCTCTCACACACACACACACACACACACACACACAGGTTTCCAGGTTCTGTCTGAGCAAACTCCACTATGGCAACTCACTTCAGGACATATTTCTAGAAATATTGCTTGTATTGGTTTGGTCTGCACTGCAGTGATAAAGTTTCTGACAAAAGACAAATTCAAGAGCGAAGAGATTTATTTGTCTCATATTTCCAGGTCCCAATATGAACCGGAATTTAAGTAGGCACTAGAAGCAGAAACCACGGGGTAATTTTGATTGTTGGATTTCTACCATACTCAAGCTCAGGTAGTATTGTTCTACAGTCCAGGATCACCTATCTAGGGGTGGTTTTGCCCATTGGTGGTCTATACCATCCTGCTTCAGTTATCATTTGAAAAGAAAAGTTAGTTATGAGTTGTGACACTGTGGTGATTTAAATGAGAAACATCTACCATGGGCTCATGTATACAAACATTTGGTTCCTGTTTCGTGGAAGTGTTTGTGGTGTTATGGTACTTTTAGGAATCAGGGCTACAGAAAGTCTCTCTCTCTCTCTCTCTCTCTCTCTCTCTCTCTGTGTGTGTGTGTGTGTGTGTGTGTGTGTGTGTGTGTGTGTCTGTATCTGTGTCTGTGTCTGTGTCTGTGTGTTTGTTCTCTGTCTTAAGAAATGTTATCAATCATCTTTCTATTTCTTCCACCATGACATTCCTTTCAGATTGTAATGGACTCTATCTCTTAGAACCCATAAGCTAAATAAACTTTCTTTTAAATAACTGGCTTTTAATCACAGTATTTTATGACAGCAACAGAGAAGTAATCTTGGACAGACACTGTGATCGTTGAAGGTACACATTCCTTCTTGATTTACATAAAATCTGCTAGGACCTTCTGGAGTTGGGTCTAAAGTATCTATTCCAACATCTGTGCACCAAACCTAAGAACATCTAAGTTCATAAAAAAGACATGCTACACATAAAATCACATATGACCTTCCCACACCTTCACACAGTGATTGCATGTGACTTCAATACCCCATTCTTACTAAAACCCAAATAATTCAAACAAAAACTAAACAGAGAAATGCTAGAGCTTAACAGTGGTAAAAACCAAATGTACCTAACATAAGAACATCTAAGTTCATAAAAGAGACATGCTACACATAAAATCACATATGACCTTCCCACACCTTTACACAGTGATTGCATGTGACTTCAATACCCCATTCTTACTAAAACCCAAATAATTCAAACAAAAACTAAACAGAGAAATACTAGAGCTTAACAGTGGTATAAACCAAATGTACCTAACAGATGTTCACAAAACATTTCAGCCAAACACAAAGTAATATACATTTTTCTCAGCACCTCAAGGAACATTTTCCAAGATTGACCATATACTCTGACACCAAGCAAATTTCAACAATAAGAAAATTGTTTCACAGGAAAATTGAAATAACACCTGCATCCTATTTTAACACTATGGATTAAAACTTCATATCAGCAACAACAGAAACAACAGAAAGTTTACAAACTTAAAGAAACTGAATGACTCACTATTAAATGAAAAATGGGTCAAGATGGAAATTAAGAAATAAGTATAAAACTTTGTAGCATTGAATGAAAGTTAAAACACAACACACCCAACTCAGGGGACACAAAGCAAGTCGTTCTAAGAGGCAAGCTCATAGAACTACGTGCCTATGTTTTATACATACAAACAGAGAAACATCATATTAGTTACTTTGTGGTAATCCTGAAAGCACTAGAAAAAAGAAAAAGGAAGAAATAAGTCCCCAAAGAGTAAACAGCAAGAAATAATCAAACTTGGGGATGAAATCAATGAAATAGAAACAAAAAGTATCACAAAGAATCAATGAAACAAAAATATATTCTTTGAAAAATTATTAAGATTGACAAACCCTAAAGCCACGTTAAATAAAAGGTGATGGGATAAGATTCAGGTTAAAATCAGACACAGGAAGAGTTATATAACAGAGAATCATAAGGATATTCCTTTAAGATCTTTAAGATTAGGAGCTGGGCAGCACCACAGCCCTATGTGCACCTACCCTGCCAGGGAACATCTGCCCTGCAGGGAGTCCCACAGTAAGAGGGAGTCCCAAATTTAGAGGTGAGGCTGTCATCTCTGTGACCAAGCAGACAAGTGCAGCCAGATACACAGGGAACACCAGAGTGTAAGATTGCTCAGGACAAGGCCTGCCAGGGCACCACCTGCACCCAGGAACTGGGCAGCACTACCACAGTAGTATGTGCACCTAGTTTGCTAGGGGACATCTGCTCTTCAAGGAGTCCTGCTGTTAGAGATGAGGCCACTGTCTTCACTCCTGTGATTTAGCAGGCCTTTACACCCAGGAAAGCAGAGATCACCAGAGTGTAAGATCACTTGGGACTTGGTCTGCCAGGGCCCCACCTATACCCAGGAGATGAGCAGCCACAGAGCACTCTGTGCCAAGGGAAAGCCAGTCACCCAGGGGTGCTGAGATAGACTTGCAAGCACACAGGAGGGACAAGCATCAGTCAGTGACAGTAGGACCAAATAACACCAGAGATAACCAGATGGCAAAAGGCAAACGTAGGAACATTACTAACAGAAATCAAGGCAATGTGGCACCATCTGAACCCAACTCTCCCACAAGAGCAAGTACTGGATACCCCAACACACCTGTAAAGCAAGATTTAGATTTAAAATCACAGCTCATGATGCTGATAGAGGGCTTCAAGAAGGATATAAATAACTCCCTTGAAGAAATACAGGAGAACACAAGTAAACAGGGAGAAGGTCTTAAAGAACCACAGGAAAACACAACACAACAAGTGAAAGAATTGAACAAAACTATCCAGGATCAAAAAATGGAGGGAGAAACAATAAAGAAATCACAAAGGGAAACAACTCTGGATATAGAACACCTAGGAAAGAAGTCAGAAGTCATGAATGCAAGCATCAACAACAGAATACAGGAGATAGAAGAAAGAATCTCAGATGCAGAAGATACCATAGAAAGTATTGACACAACAGTCAAAGAAAATGCAAAGTGCAAAATGCAAAAAGCTTCTCACCCAAAACATCCAGGAAATCCAGGACAAAATGAGAAGACCAAATCTCAACATTAATAGATATAGAAGAGAGTAAAGATTTCCAACTTAAAGGGCCAGAAATGTCTTCAACAAAATTATAGAAGAAAACTTCCGAAACCTAAAGAAAGAGATGTCTATGAGCATAAAAGAAGCCTACAGAACTCCAAATAGATTTGACCAGAAAAGAAGTTATTTCTGTCACATAATTAAAATGTCAAAAGCACTAAACAAAGAAAGAATATTAAAACCAGTAAGGGAAAAAAGTCAAGTAACATATACAGGTAAATGTATCAGAATGACACTAGACTTCTCACCAGAGACTATGACAGCCAAAAGAGCCTGGGCAGATGTCATACAGACCCTAACGGAACACAGATGACAACCCAGGCTGCTATACCCAGCAAATATCTCAATTACCATGGATGCAGAACCCAGGGTATTCCATGACAAAATGTACACAATATCTTTCCACAAATCCAGCTCTTCAAAGGATAATGACTGGAAAGCACCACCAAAAAGGAGGAAAACCACACAGTTGAAAAAGTAAGAACTTCCAGATGAATTTGAGAATTGCTCTTTCTAACTCTATGAAGAATTGAGTTGGGATTTTGATGGGTATTGTGTTGAATTTGTATATTGCTTTTGGCAAAATGACCATTTTAACTATATTAATCCTGCCGATCCATGAGCATGGGCGGTTTTTCCATTTTTTGAGGTCTTCTTCCATTTCCTTCTTCAGAGTCTTGAAGGTCTTGTCATACAGATCTTTCACATGTTTGGTAAGAGTCACCCCAAGGTACTTTATACTGTTTGTGGCTATTGTGAAGGGTGTCAGTTCCCTAATTTCTTTCTCAGCCTGCTTATCCTTTGAGTATAGGAAGGCTACTGATTTGCTTGAGTTGATTTTATAACCAGCCACTTTGCTGAAGTTATTTATCAGCTGTAAGAGTTCTCTAGTGGAGTTTTTGGGTCACATAGGTAGACTATCATATCATCTGCAAATAATGATAGTTTGACTTCTTCCTTTCCAATTTGTATCCCTTTGACCTTCTTATGTTGTATAATTTCCCAGGCTACTACTTCAAGTACTATATTGAAAAGATAAGGAGAAAGGGGGCAGCCCTGTCTAGTCCCTGATTTTAGTGGGATTGCTTCAAGTTTCTCTCCATTTAGTTTGATGCTGGCTACCAGTTTGCTGTATATTGCTTTTACTATGTTTAGGTATGAGCCTTGAATTCCTATTCTTTCCAAGACTTTAAGCATGAAAGGATGCTGAATTTTGTCAAATGCTTTTTCAGCATCCTATAAAATGACCATGTGGTTTTTGTCTTTGAGTTTGTTTATGTAGTGGATTGCATTGATGAATTTCCATATATTGAACCAACCCTGCATCCCTGGGATAAAGCCTACTTGATCATGGTGGATGATCGTTTTTATGTGTTCTTGGATTCAGTTGGCAAGAATTTTATTGAGTATTTTTGCATCGATGTTCATAAGGGAAATTAGTCTGAAGTTCTCTTTCTTTGTTGGATCTTTGTGTGGTTTTGGTATCAGCGTAATTGTGGCTTCATAGAAGGAATTGGATAGTGTTCCTTCTGTTTCTATTTTGTGGAATAGTTTGAAGAGTATTGGTGTTAGGTGGTCTTTGAAGGTCTGATAGAATTCTACACTGAAGACATCTGGTCCTGTGCTTTTTATGGTTGGAAGACTTTCTATGACCCCTTCTATTTCTTTAGAGGTTATGGGACTGTTTAGATGATCTATTTGGTTCTGATTTAATTTTGGTATTTGGTATCTGTCAAGGAAATTGTCCATTTCCCCAAGATTCTCCAGTTGTGTTGACTATAGGCTTTTGTAGTAGGGTCTGATGATTTTATGGATTTCCTCAGTTTCTGTTGTTATATCCCCCTTTTCATTTTGTTAATTTGGATACTTTCTCTGTGCCCTTTGGTCAGTCTGGCTAAGGGTTTATCTATCTTGTTGATTTTCTCAAAGACCAGCTCCTGGATTCGTTGATTCTTTGTATGGTTCTCTTTGTTTCCACCTGACTGATTTAAGCCCTGAGTTTGACGATTTCCTGTCTTCTGCTCCTCCTGTGTGAGTTGGCTTCTTTTTGTTCCAGGGCTTCCAGGTGTTTCAGATTTGGGTATGTTGTGCCTTCATTTTCATTAAATTCTAAAAATTCTCTGATTTCTTTCTTTATTTCTTCTTTGGCCAAGGTGTCATTGAGTAGAATATTGTTCAGCCTCCATGTGTATGTGGGCTTTCTGTTGTTTTTGTTGCCATTGAAGACCACTCATACTCCATAGTCATCTGATAGGAGGCATGAGATTAGTTTGATCTTTTTATATTTGTTGAGGTCTGTCTTGTGACCAATTATATGGTTGATTTTGGAGAAGGTATCAGGAGGTGCTGAGAAAAAGGTATATTCTTTTCTTTTAGGGTGAAATGTTCTATAAATACCAGTCAAGTCCAATTGGTCCGAAGCTTCAATTAGTTTTATTGTGTCCCTGTTTAGTTTTTGTTTTCCTGATTGCTCCATTGAGGAGAGTGGAGTGTTGAAGTCACCCATAATTATTGTGTTAGGTGCAATGTGTGCTTTGAGCTTTAGTAAAGTTTCTTTTACGAATGAGGGTGCCCTTGCATTTGGCACATAGACGTTCAGAATTGAAAGTTCTTCTTGGTGGATTTTTTCCTTTGATCAGCAAGAAGTGTCCTTCTGTATCTCTTTTGTTGACTTTAGGTTGAAAGACAATTATATCTGATATCTGAATGGCTACTCCGGCTCATTTCCTGAGGCCATTGGCTTGTAAAATTGTCTTCCAGCCTTTTACTCTAAGGTAGTATTTGTCTTTGACATTTATGTGTGTTTCCTGTATGCAGCAAAATGTAGGGTCCTGTTTCTTTATCCAGTGTGTTGGCCTATGTCTTTTTATTGGGGAGTTGAGTCCATTGACGTTAAGAGATATTAAGGAATAGTGGTTATTACTTCCTGTCATTTTCAATTTTATTTTTATATTTGAGTGGTTGTTTTCTTTGGGGTTTGATGAAAGAAGGTAACTATTTGCTTTTTCCAGGGTGTAGTTTCCCTCCTTGTATTGGAGTTTTCCTCCTATTATTCTTTGTAGTGCTGTGTTTGTAGAAAGAAATTGTGTAAATTTGGTATTGTCATGGAATATCTTGGTTTCTCCATCTATTGTGATTGAGAGTTTTGCTGGGTATAGTAGTCTTGGCTGACATTTGTGTTCTCTTAGAGTCTGCATGAGATCTTCCCAGGATCTTCTAGCTTTCATGGTCTCTGGTGAGAAGTCAGGTGTGATTCTGATAGGTCTTCCTTTATATGTTACTTGGCCTTTTTCTCTTGCTGCCTTTAATATTCTTTCTTTGTTTAGTACATTTGGGGTTTTGATTATTATGTTACGAGTGGTATTTCTGCTAAACTCAGGATAGCTAAAACTATTCTCAACAACAAAAGAAATTCTGGGGTAATCAGTATCCCTGACCTCAAGCAATACTACTGAGCAATAGTGTTAAAAACTGCATGGTATTGGTACAGTGACAGGCAGGCAGATCAATGGAACAGGATTGAAGATCCAGAAATGAACCCACACACCTATGGCCACTTGATCATCGACAAAGGGGCTGAAAACATCCAATGGAAAAAAGATAGACTTTTCAACAAATGGTGCTGGTTCAACTGGAGGTCAGCATGCAGAAGAATGCGAATTGATCCATCCTTGTCTCCTTGTACTAAGCTCAACTCCAAATGGATCAAGGACCTCCACCTAAAGCCAGATACTCTGAAGCTAAGAGAAAAGAAACTGGGGAAGACCCTTGAGGACATCAGTACAGGGGGAATGTTCCTGAAGAGAACACCAATAGCGTATGCTCTAAGATCAAGAATTGACAAATGGGACCTCATAAAATTACAAAGTTTCTGTAAAGCAAAGGACACCATTAAAAGGATAAATCGGCAACCAACAAATTGGGAAAAGATCTTCACCAACCCTACATCAGATAGAGGGCTAATATCCAATATATACAAAGAAATCAAGAAGATAGACCCCAGAAAACCAAATAACCCTATTAAAAAATGGGGTACAGAGTTAAACAAAGAATTCTCACCTGAAGAACTTAGGATGGTGGAGAAACATCTTTAAAAATGCTCAACTTCATTAGTCATCAGGGAAATGCAAATCAAAATAACCCAGAGATTTCACCTTATACAAGTCAGAATGGCTAAGATTAAAAACTCAGGAGACAGCAGGTGTTGGTGAGGATATGGAGAAAGAGGAACACTCCTCCACTGCTGGTGGGGTTGCAAATTGGTACAACCACTCTGGAAATCAGTCTGGCAGTTCCTCAGAAAACTGGGCACCTCACTTCCAGAAGATCCTGCTATACCACTCCTGGGCATATAACCAGAGGATTCCCCAGCATGCAATAAGGATATATGCTCCATTATGTTCATAGTAGCCCTATTTATAATAGCCAGAAGCTTGAAAGAACCCAGGTATCCCTCAACAGAAGAATGAATGCAAAAAAATGTGGTATATATACACAATGGAGTACTATTCAGCCATTAGAAACGATGAGTTCATGAAATTCTTAGGCAAATGTATGGAGCTGGAGAACATCATACTAAGTGAGGTAACCCAGTTTCAAAAGATCAATTATGGTATGCACTCACTACTAAGTGGATATTAGCCTGGAAAACTGTAATACCCAAAACATAATCCGCACATCAAATGAGGTACAAGAAGAATGGAGGAGTGGTCCATGGTTCTGGAAAGATTCAGTGTAGCAGTATAAGGCAAAACCAGAACAGGGATGTGGGAAGGTGTGGGTGGGAGAACAGGAGGTTGGGAAGGGGGCTTATGTGACTTTTGGGGAGTGGGGGACCAGAAAAGTGGAAATCATTTGAAATGTAAATAAAAAATATATCGAAAAAAAACAAAAAAGAAAAAGCAAGAAATTAATCTTCTTTCAACAAATCCAAGAGAACAACCACACAAACATAAAAATTACATCAAAAATAACAGAAAGCAATAATCGCTATTCCTTAATATCTCTTAACATCAATGGTCTCAATTTCTCGATAAAAAGACATAGACTAACAGACTGGATATATAACAGAACCCAACATTTTGCTGCATACAGGAAATGCATCTCACTGTCAAAGATAAAAAACTACCTCAGAGTAAAAGGCTGGAAAACAGTTTTCTAAGCAAATGGTACCAGGAAACAAGCTGGAGTAACCATTCTAATATCCAATAAAAATAGTGTTTCAAACAAAAGCCATCAAAAAAGACATGGAAGGACACTTTATACTCATAAAAGGAAAAATCTACCAATAAGAACTCTCAATTCTGAACATCTATGCTCTAAATACAAGTGCATTCACATTCCTAAAAGAAAATTTAATAAAGCTTAAAGCACATATTTCACCTCACACAGTAATTATGAGTGATTTCAACACCCTACTCTCCTCAATGGATAGATCAGCAAAACATAAACTAAACAGAGACATAGTGAAACTAACAGAAGTTTTGGACCAAATGGATTTAAAGATATCTATAGAACACTTCATCCTAAATCAAAAGAATATACCTTCTTCTCAGTACCTCATGCTACATTCTCCAAAATTTACCATATACTTGGTCAGAAAACAGACCTCAACAGATGTAAGAAGAACAAACTCATCCCATGCCTCCTATCAGATCACTATCGAGTAAGGATGGTCTTCAATAACAACAAAAACAACAGAAAGCCTGCATAGGCATTTAAGCTGAACAATGCTCTACTCAATGATACCTTGGTCAAGGAAGAAATAAGGAAAGAAATCAAAGACTTTTTAGAATTTAGTGAAAATGAAGGTACAACATGCCCAAATTCATGGGACACAATGAAAGCACTGCTAAGAGGAAAACTCATAGCTCTAAGTGCCTCCAAAAAGAAGGCAAACCCAACCTGCATAACAGCACAACTTAAAGCTTTAGGACAATCCCACCAGCAGTGGAAGAGTATTCCTCTTTCTCCACATCCTCACCAGCACCTGCTGTCTCCTGAGTAAGATGGTGCAACCACTTTGGAAATCAGTCTGGAGGTTCCTCAGAAAACTGGGCACCTCCTGAGGACCCTGCTATATCACTCCTGGGCATATACCCAGAGGATTCCCCAGCATGCAATAAGTATATATGCTCCACTATGTCCATAGCAGCCCTATTTGTAGTAGCCAGAAGTTGGAAAGAACCCAGGTGCCCCTCAACGGAGGAATGGATACAAAAAAATGTGGTATATTTATACAATGGAGTACTATTCAGCCATTAGAAACAATGAATTCATCAAATTCTTAGACAAATGGATGGAGCTAGAGAACATCATACTAAGTGAGGTAACCCAGTCTCAAAAGATCAATCATGGTATGCACTCACTGATAAGTGGATATTAACCTAGAAACTTGGAATACCCAAGAAATAATCCACATATTAAATGATGTCCAAAAAGAAAAAAAATGCTTTAGGACAGAAAGAAGCTAATACATCAAGAGAAGTAGAAGGCAGGTAATCATCAAATGCAGGGCTGAAAAAAACTAAGTAGAAACAAAAAGAGCTATATAAAGAATCAACAAAACCAGGAGCTGGTTCTTTGAGAAAATCAACAAGGTAGATAAAACTTTAGCCAGACTAATCAGAGGGCATAGAGACAGTATCCAAATTAATAGAATCAGAAATAAAAAGGTAGATATAGCAACAGAAACTAAGAATTTAACTAAGAACAGAAACTCAATTTTTTAAATTTCAAAAAATCATCAGATCCTGCTACAAATGCCTATACTCTACACAACTAAAAAATCAGGAGGAAATGCACAATTTCCTAGACAGATACCAAATACCAAAATTAAATCAGGATCAAATAGACCATCTAAACAGTCCCATAACCCCTAAAGAAATAGAAATGGTCATTGAAAGTCTCCCAAACAAAAAAGTACAGAACCAGATGGTTTTAGTGCAGAATTCTAACAGACTTTCAAAGAAGATCTAACACCAATACTCTTCAAACTATTCTTCAAAAATAGAAACAGAAGGAAAACTATCCAACTCCTTCTATGAAGCCACAATTACCCTGATACCAAAACCACACAAAGATCCAACAAAGAAAAAGAATGTCAGACCAATTTCCCTTATGCATATCAATGCAAAAAAAGTCAATTAAATACTTGCCAACCAAATCCAAGTATACATCAAAACAATCATTCAACATGATCAAGTAGAGTTCATTCCAGGGATTCAGTTCAATATATGGAAATCCATAAATGAATGCACTATATAAACAAACTCAAAGTCAAAAACCATATTATCATTTCATTAGGTGCTCAAAAAGCATTTAACAAAATCCAGCATCCTTTCATGTTAAAAGTCTTGCAAAGAACAGAAATTCAAGGCCTATACCTAAGCACAGTAAAAGCAATATACAACTAATGAGTAGCCAACATGAAACTAAATGGAGAGAAACTTGAAGCAGTCCCACTAAAATCAGGGACTAGACAAGGCTTTCCTCTCTCTCCATAGTTATTTAATATAGTACTTGAAGTTCTAGCTAGAGCAATTAGACAACAAAAAGAGGTCAAAGAGATACAAATTGGAAAGGAAGAAGTCAAATTATCACTATTTGCAGATGATATGATATGATAGTATACTTGAGCGACCCAAAAATCTCTAACAGAGAACTCCTACAGCTGATAAACAATGTCAACAAAGTGGCTGGTTATAAAATCAACTCAAGAAAATCAGTTGCCTTCCTATACTCAAAGGATAAAGAAGCTGAGAAAGAAATTAGGGAAATGACACCCTTCACAATAGCTACAACCAATATAAAGTATCTTGGTCTGACTATAACCAAACAAGTGAAATATCTGTATGACAAGACTTCAAGTCTCTGAATAAAGAAATTGAAGACCTCAGAAGATGGAAAACTCTTCCATGCTTGTGAACTGGAAGGATTAATATAGTTAAAATGGCCATTTTGCCAAAAGCAATATGCAGATTCAACGCAATACCCATCAAAATCCCAACTCAATTCTTCATAGAGTTAGAAAGAGCAGTTCTCAAATTCATCTGGAATAACAAAACACCCAGGACAGCTAAAACTATTCTCAACAGTAAAAGCTCTTCTGAGGGAATCAGTATTCAGGGCCTCAAGCAGTACTACAGAGCAATAATGTTAAAAACTGCATGGTTTTGGTACAATGGCAGGCACATAGATCAATGGAATAGAATTGAAGACCCAGAAATGAACCCACACACCTATGGTCACTTTATCTTTGACAAAGGAGCTAAAACCATCCAGTGGAAAAAAGATAGCCTTTTCAACAAATGGTGCTGGTTCATCTGGAGCCTAACATGCAGAAGAATGCAAATCAAGTGATCTTACACTCAGGTGTTCTCTAAGTTCCAGGCTGCACCCAGTCACAGGAGTAAAGATGGCAGCCTCCCCTCTAAAAGCAGGACTCCCTCTAAAAGTGGGACTCCCTGCAGGGCAGATGTCCCTAGCAGGATGGGTGCACAGATGGCCATGGCGCTGTCCAGCTCCTGGGTGTAGATGGGGCCCTGGTGGACTATCCCAAGCAATCTTACACGCGGGTGTTCTCTGTGTTCCTGGATGCACTTGTCTGCTTAGTCACAGGAGTAAAGATGGCCGGCATTATATTATTGACATAAGTTAGTGAAAGGTAATGAAACTAACCTTCATGAGATGTTCTTTAATTGCTCTATGGGAGAGTGAATAACTGCTGTTCTCTCCTCACTTTCCTGTGGTCTCTTCTGAGATGTTCATAAATGTTTCCTGATTTTTCAAAAAAAAAAAAGTGCTTTTCCCCTGAAGTCCTACAACATGTCTTATCTATAAAACATTTATGAAATCCCACAAGGGTGTGGGGTTTGTATTTGTTGATATTGCTCTCTTCATCTGTCCATATCCCCCACTGAAGTCTGAGCTTTTCAAATCCTGCAGCATGGCATCTGCCCTTTGTACTCTTTATAAAGTACTGTGCAATATCTGCATAAAAGCTTTCTAAATACCTTTATGAACAATAACCCTACAAACTCAAGTGAAAAGGTGCTGATGAAGCCTTTCTTCCTAGGAAGGAATCAAAACTGCAGGTACAAGGATGCATCAAGTTCATGTTAGAGGCAGGGAAAACCCAGCTTTACATGTCTGTACATCTCACTGTCCCCAAGTATAGCAGCAATAGCAAACATATTGCTTGCTGTGTGAATTGCCTCTGAGAGGTACCAATATCTCAGACTTCCTATGTCTTGGTGTAGCTCCCTCTCATGGTGACTCTATGTCAAAATATGTCTTACAAATTTGACTTCAACAAAGACATGTAAGTCTTTGTGAGATACATTTATGAGATACTGACACCAGTTTTTAAGAAAGAAGGGATCAGACTATCTGGCTGAAGAAAACACAGGGAGAAAGACAGACATCTCTAGCAGACAGTCTTAGTTAACTTCTGGACGCATGAGTAGAGGTTTTCTTAAACTATCTAGCCTCAGGAAAGGCACTAGTCAAAATCAATTGACCCAGAAATACCTAAAGCAAAGCAGAAGCTGCCCATCTAACTGCAATTAAAAAATAAAGAACCACAGCAAATAGGTAGCTGTACCTTGAAGCTGCTAGCCTTAGAGTGACCTATTGTGACTAACCCAGAAATCTATGTGCATTTCCTTCCTACCTGTTGTTCTGCTATGCTCCAAGTGTGCCTAAAGACAGTGTAGCACTGCTCCTCCTTGTCTTGGGTAAAATTAATTCCCTGGACATGACCA
Source organism: Apodemus sylvaticus (assembly GCF_947179515.1). Lineage (NCBI taxonomy): Eukaryota > Metazoa > Chordata > Mammalia > Rodentia > Muridae > Apodemus > Apodemus sylvaticus. The sequence continues at coordinate 111,997,091 of NC_067480.1, forward strand.
GCCACTACCAACAGTAAGAGACAGCAAATAAATCTCATTGCAATGACTGCTAATATGATTCCCTTTCTGATCTACAAGGGCAAATAGGAATAACCATTTCAATCCTGGAGAAGAGTTAAATTCTCTTAAGGGATAAATGGAACATGATGATGCTGTTCCTTCCATCCATTCATATTCACACTGGAAGGTAGAAGGCATGGTTCAGCAGTCCTACCGCCTTAGGATGGCTGACCTGGTAAAAAGTTGACAAATTCTATACATTTTTGAAGCAAGGGGGAAAAGTGTCAGTCAAGTGAGCCAGGTGGCAGTGGCCATTTACCATGAATTATATACATTCACCCTCTAGCTCAAGCAGACATCAACATCAGCATCATAGATGCCGGCACGGTAGCCCACCTTCTCGGTAGGCAGGTGTGGCCATCTGCACTTCACTTTCTTCATCCGTAAATTGAAGGTTGTTATATCTGTCCCTCTCAGCAGCACTACAGTAACAGATGAGATAGCAACTATGAAAACATAGTCTTTTGAGGAAAGCAGCTATAATTATCATAATTTAAGAGAACATGGGAATCACCTTGTGTTTACCAAAATGAGACACACATTCCAATTGTTTGTCAACTGAATTCCTTCTAGGTATGCGAATGTAGAATTTTTGTTTACACTGATTTCACTGAACCACTAATTTAGCAGTGCTAATGTGAGTCCAGCTGTTTCAACATCAGTAAAATTCTGTTAAGATAGAGTTCTATTCAAATAAAGCATATGTATGTTGGAAAATTGTATTACTCCTGGAAAAATAACTTTTATTCCCAAATAGGAAAGTAATCTTTAAATGTGATATCTTCTAATACAATATACATATACATCTAATATAATGTATAATATATGCAAAATATTGTTAGTAAAGTTGCATATCTAAAACTATGTCAGATGTATTTTTAGCCTGCATTAAAACATTACCTGGTCTATTGGGTAAATTCTACCGCTGCCTGTGACTTGGAAGAAGCCTCTTCATAAACAAAAACTCTGATGTGAAAAGTATTTCTATTCATTCACAAGTCTCTTATCTGTAGGTGCCGATCGTCTCCAAAATACTAAGAGCTTCTTGAAGTCCAGAACGTGGTCAGCAAGGAATCCTCTAGATTTTAGTAACAAAATAACTAAATGTGATTTTAGGGTTCTCTGGTTTTCTCCTCAAATAATGATAAATAATGACAATGATTTTAAAAGGAGCACTTCAAATGTCATTTATCATATCAAATGTCTAGTTTAATTCATAAGCTAAGCAAAATTAAACAGTAATTAAGGTGCAATATAAATAGTTTAGACTTGGCTTTTCTTTTTTTCTTCTTGTTTCCTTTCCACAAACACATGACTCATTTGTGCCATGTTCATAAACTCTCATGTTGAACACTGGGATAAAGCTTAGCTCTTCAGCACACACATGACCCATGTAAGGTCCTGGGCTCCATCCCCAGCAATGAAAGAAAAAGAACCTTGTGTTAACTAAGGTAAGCTATACTTTGTATTTCTTCATTAAATGTGTGTGTCCATGTGTGCATGTGTGCATGTACACATATGCAGTTGCACATGTGTGCACAAACAAGTAGAGGATAGAGGACAGGCTTGGTTATCACTCTGGTAAACTATCTATGTCCTATAGGACAGAGTTCCTCTTTGAACTGGAAGTCACCAATTCAGCATCACTAGCTGGTTAGTGACTCCAGGGATCCCCTGGTTCACTTCCCCAGTGCTGAAATTTTAAGTGCTCACTACCACAACAATAATTTTACATTGATTTATGGGATCAAACTCAGGCTCTATGCTTGTGGGGCAAATGCTTCCCTAGATAAGACAACTGTGGAGTCCTTCTGCCTTTTTATCCTGTACAAGTATAGATTCTCGATCACAGTTTTCAAAATATCAATAGGTGTTTTTTTTTTAAGATTTTATTTATTTATGTTTAGTTATGCATGTATGTGTTTATGAGTTTATGTGCACTATGGGTATTCAGGAGACTAAGATGGCCAGAGTGTGGCCTTATGCTCTGAAATTGAAGGTAGAAGCAGGTTCTTGTGAATTACCTGGTGTAGATGCTAAGAATGGTACCTCCCCCCCCTCCCCCGACTCCAGGCTGAGTTCTGGAAAGTCTTCTGGTAGTCCTTGGCTCTACAGCTCAGGCAGCTGGGTGGGTCACCTGCTTAATTCAGGAATTCGTAGACCTGGAAGAACAATGTACTTAACCTTCACTCTGAGCTTCTCCACCCTAGGATAAAAATCCCTACTGTAACCTACTTCTCTATTATGCCCTAATGTCAGATTCCTGCCCAAAGCCAGGAATTGTCTTTGGCCAATGTCAGGTTCCTATCATGTGGCATGATACTCCAATATGGCTCTGTTCAGTTTACTACTAAGCCACCTCTCTAGTGCCCCAAGGCAATTTTCTTGAATCTTTCCACATTAACACATCCATTCTCCCTCCTTTGAGTTCTTTAATTCTCCTTCCAACCCTGAGAGAGCAGTTAGACAGATTATCAGTGCTGTCTATAGTGTGGGGAGGAGGCATTCCAAGCCTGGAGAGATTGCTGGAATTATTTGAAATCAATACAATCCCATCTGTCTGGGCCTCTATGAGACATCGTTTGCTATTTTAAGCTCTCAGAAAATGCCTGAAAAATGGAGTAATAGAAACATGCATATAATTCTTCCCAGGAAGAAGTGCTTAGCCCATGACTATTAGACCTCACTGGTGTGGCAGAGGCCAGTATTAGTCTAGCCACAAACCAGCTTTCCCATGGACCAGCATCAACAGCTCACCCCAGGAACTCATGACCACATGTAAACTCTTTCCCCAGACATTACTTCAAAACTTTTAGATCACTCACCTACTTATAATTTTTTAGGCGTTATTCCCAAGACTACTCATAGCTGTGCATACTTTCTATCTGTTTTGTAAGTGAGAACTGCTGAGGCATTTTCTTAAAAAATCTGTTTCTATTTCCAATCAGAAACTCTCTGGCCAAAGCTCATAATCATATAGGACACCATTCATGGGGATGTGAGTCCAGCCCCTGGGGTTGAGTGGTATTTCTACTGTATTCTAAAGTGTGGGAACCTTTCCTGAGCAATGGAAAATTGTGGAGCAACTAGGTCCTTTCAGAGAAGTAGAAATCATTTTATATTAGAGTAGATGCCACATGCTGGGTTTGCCATGCTAAGCAGTTAGGTCCTAACCAAAGGAAGAAAGAGGAAATGTGAAAAAGGAAGCTTGGAAAAGAATTTAGTAGGATACATTTTTAGTAAGATGTGGGTAGGACAAAGAACAGGAGCCTGCCCTGCCCACTGTGTCCCATGCAATGAGGAAACACAAGGATACACGTCTGCTGGCCATGCCACAGGTGCACACACTCTCCTGTGGACCTGATCAGAGTTAGTAGCCCACCAAAGGTGTTCTGAGACCATGAACTCCAGCTGAGCAATTTGAAAGCCTTTACCTACTACCCAATCCTATCCTCCCTCTCCAGTACATTATTTCTTTTCCATCAGAGGTTAGTTCATTTAAAACTAAAACAAAGGCATGAGCTGTTGAGTAAGGGAGTGAGTATCCTTGCTCCCATTCAACCCTGGATCAGGGCTGGGGTCCTGCTATGAGGGGTGTGAAGAGGAAGTGGTGCTGTCTGAGTGAAGGAGTGAATTCTGGGAAGCCTATTGATCAACAAAGCGTGCTGAGTGGGGCTCTGAGCTCATTGCTCAGTCCCCAGTGCTGTGTTGAACGCACACAGGGAACCAGAAGAAAAGAACCATATAATTACCAATTATCATACCCCAAATACAATGTTTCTTTTCTTACGTGGAAATTATTCTGTGGGTGAGGTAGGAGGAGATAAATACATAAGAGTTAGTCAACCAAAACGAGTAACTGAGATAATAGGGTTTTTAGTGGAAAATAATTATAGTTAAGTACAAGTGTTCACCCAAAAATAGGTCATTCTCTCAGGTCCTGATTGTAAAAAAATCACCCTGGCAAAAGCCAGGACTGGAAATTAGGGTTTTTAATCTGGTTCTTCTCTTCCTGGGCATGGATCTGCACAAGATGAGTGCAGTGAGACAGGGCATTAGTTTTGAGGGGCCTGACACAAGAGTGGAAATGTGTCTGAGGGATGTAAGTGTGGGAATGTTGATGCACGTTATCCTGAAGCTTTTGGTCTTCACCAATAAACCAAAATCTATTGCAATGAATTATTTCAAACTCAAATATCAAACTCAAATCATATTTTCTTTTTTCTTTAAAAATTAAAAACCATTTAACTATGTTTATGTGGGAGAAGGCTTTGGGTGGGGATATGTATGTGTGAACAGATGCCCACCAGGATCAGAGACAGTGGATTCCATGGAGCTGGAGTTGCAGATAGTTGTGAGCTATCTGGTGTGAGCACTGGTCTATCTTCAGTCTTCTAGAAGCACAGGAATATCTGCTCTTATCCACTTAGCTATATCATTACCTTCTCAATATGTTAATTCCAATCATTGTCATGGTTAAAATATGAATAAATAAAGTCAGAAGTATGGTTCTGAATAGTGGACTACCTTGGGTGGCCCTGGTTCAGCAAGTAGTTACTCTGCTCTTTGAAAAGGAGAACTCTGACTCCTTCTTTCATCTTCGAAAAACCTGACTCCTCTAATAAACTCTCATCATATCAAAGCTTCAAAGAGCTGTCAAGGGAAGTTCAAATCAGGCCATTTTGATTCATTTTCATTGGGAAAGACCAATAAATCAAACCTGAGAATTGTGAAGCCCTTAGTTCAACTTTAAACTCTCTAGTGTTGATATAAAACATAATGGGGTGTCTGCTCTTTCTACTTTCCTGTACAATCCCATCCAGTGGAAAAATCAATATTTTTCCAGGATAGGCAGCATTTCTCACCTCTATCAATTACCTCAAGTCTTGAAAATCCTAGAATGCAAGACTTAAAGTCACCAGTTGTTTCTAAGAGTTACCATCTTTAGCCTAAGCTCACCACACAGAAATTTAGCATCCCGTGGTTTCCCCTAAGTACACAGTGAGGCTCAGTCCCAAATACAGTTGACAGAAACCTATAAATCACTTTATACTAGAGTGGTTTGTTTCCAAGTCTCAAGTCACTGGGTCAGATTGTGGTTATGATTGTCAACTCCTGCTTCAGAAGCATTGCCCAAGCTTGTGGCTTCTTGTTCTATGACATGGTCCTCTTCAAATATCAAATTCTGCTCAAATCCAGCACACCTCTAAAGTCTGAATGAATTTTCCATTGACTTCATAATATTCAATGTCCTTGTTCATGGAAGTCTATGCTTAAAGTTCTAGGAGCATGAAGTTGATGGAAGCTATTCTCTCTCCTTGTTCCACAACTTTTAAGTATGTCCTCCTCCTGCATTGGCCTTGAAAGGAGTTGAGGAAAGCTTTTCTTGGTACACCTGACAATCTAGGGAAATGAAGGTTTATATATATATATATATATATATATATGGATAGATTGGTTTTATAAGTCCTGTTACTCTAGAGAACTCTGACTAATCTAGAACACTTAAGTAAAATCGCATGTGTAACCCTGCAGCCTCATTATCACCTCCATAATAATTGAGATATCACCACTTGCTCACATGTTTCTGATTTGGTGGTACTTTTGAAGCTCTCCACACACTGATGCACATAACTCTGTACTCTTCTCCCCTTGGACAGTATTTTAACCCTTAACTGCCTGGAGCTCATTTTCCCCACTTTCTTTATTTGAAATTTTTCCCAAACAAAAGTGAATACTGAAGTAGTTGTCCACAAAAATGCCTAATGCTTCACTAGGACAATAAAAATTTAGAGCTTACCAAAATAATATAAGAAGACCATAAAATAGTTTATGATCATGTCAATAGATGTAAAAATACACTTCATCTGCAAACCAAGGGATTGTGTGTGGCTGAAATTGGGATAAAACTCATCAATTTCTTTTTTTAAAAAAAAGAAGGAAAATTTAATTTTAAAACAAAAGGCAAGTTGAGCTCAAGGTTTTGAAACATCTTTGATGCTGACTTTTAATTAGTAGTATTTTAAAGATTCTGTGAAATAGCTCTGTGTAAACTGCCAACAGATCTATCTATACCTGGGACAAGCGCTCCCTACAGTATGAAGATTTTTCAATTAGAAAACAGCTCAGAAAGTCTCAGAAAGCATTGGAAGAAAAACACTTGGGAACTGGTGGTATTTTTCATGATGTAATTATAGCTGACAAATTTTTATCTGTTGCATTAAGTTAAGGTCAGATAGGTAGACTTTCCTTTAAATTGATAGTTGAGATGTTTCATTTCCTAGAAGAGAAGGTATATTATTTAGAAGACTTTATTAACACATTTTGTCTGGGTTGGAAATGCAAGCTTCTCTGTAGCCAAAAAACAGCATTGCCATGAACCTGAGGAACAAAAGGTATCTATGAATTCCCCATCAATGTAATATAAAAGTGTAAAAACTCAAATTTGAATTATTTGGGCCATAGTGATTTTTAAATCCCAGGATGCTATGAATAAGAATGATGTAAATTCTGCTCATGTGGTAGATTGTCCAGTCAGCCTAAAGGATCGTCAAAGTCTGCTTTAATTAAAGAATAACTCCGTTGTGGGATGCTGAAGACACAACTGTCAGCGTTTGGGACAGCATGACAAACAATATGGAACTTAGCTACTGAAGACCAAAAGTAGTAATATTAATAACATTTTGGCCAGGTGTGTATTAGTATAGAAATAGTAGAAACACCAGTAAATTCTAATAAGAGATAAACACAAAATACTAACTAAACATCAATACTAGACCATTTTTCATTACTGTAATAAAGTCCCCAAGACAGGTTAATTTTATAAATAAAAATGTTAATCTTGAAAAGGGGTCTGTGCATGTGATAACTAGAGGAGAGACCCTTACTAACTTAGATAGTATCCTGGACCAGATCCAGTGCTTTGAGTTGGGTGACTTCAACTTCTATTCCATCTAAAAGTTCCAGAGAACATGGAGGCACTAGTCCGGTAGAACCTGGTGTCATTACTGAATAGGGCCAGTCTACATCCATCAGCCAGCCCTTAGTATGGAGCTGCTGTGGATGCAGCCCACATAGTTTGTCCTGCTAGGAGAAAACATGTGTGGAGTAGTGGTGCTACTTATAGGCTACAAGCACAAAGGTCCAGCTTGGGAGCCTCAGTGCAGCCAAAGTAAAGAGTGGGAGGTTGTAGCAACCTGGAGCTCACAAGGAACCTGTGCCCAGATGCCCTCCCTAGCTACAAAATCACCCTGACTCTGGGTAACATCTGGGTATCTATCCAGCAGCAGGGTATCCAAGACAAGTCTGAGGGATGGTTCAGATTTTATGGTGTGTCCTAAACCAGAACCTTGAACCAGACCAGTGATTTCTTGCAATGAATATTTGCAGGTAAAGCTCTTTGGACCCCATATACATGCATGGTGTGTGTGTGTGTGTGTGTGTGTGTGTGTGTGTGTGTGTGTGTGTGTGTGTGATGGGTGCATGTGTGTGTGGAGTCTGTGTATGTGTGTGTGTGTGTGTGTGTGGTGTGTATATGGGGTGGTGTCTGTGTGTGGTATGATGTGTGTGTGAGAGGTGTATGTGGTATATGTGTGTGTGTGGTATGCATATGCATGTCTGGCATTGCATTGTGTGTGTGGTGTATGTGTGGTGTGCGGTATATGTGAGTGTGGTATGTGTATATATGGGGTACATGTGGTGCATATGTGTGTCGTGTGTGTGGTATGTTCGGTGTAACATACTGTTGGCTTCAATGGCACTATGATGAACTAATATGAGATGCAGAGATGACAAGAAGTGGAATGAGAGCTATGACAGCAGAGAAAGGTTTGCCAACAGGGGAGCACACCATTGATTACTAGGGTTGCCAGACTGGTGTACAGAAGTCTGGAGCATGCACATACTCAGTCCCTGAACATGCTGCCCAGGAGCTCATGACCTCTCTGAGCAATAACAGGACATTCAAAATGAAGAATGGTTCATTACCTGGATTGGACACCCTCAAAATGCTGTTCTAGAGGCCATATTGTCATCTGTGGTCCATTGACTCAGGCATTGTTGAAGCCCAAGGTTCATGTGAATGTACTTTGTCTGTGCTGCCTCCTGAAGCCATGTTGCTATCCATGGTCCATGCTTTCACCAAGGGCCATGTCTGGGTCCTTCTTGGTCTTACTGTAGCCATGCTGATATCTATGGCCCATGTTTTTTCTAAAGGCCAGACAGAGATCTGTGCCTGTTTGAAGTCATGTTAATGCCCGTGGTCCAGGATATCACCAGGAACCATATTTGTGTCTGTATCCCATGTTGCCTGGGCTTTCATGGCCTGGTGTCTGTGGGTCATGCTGTGGCAGAGGGTGTTGTTGATATTTATGGTTGGTACTGCCATAAGAGACCATGCTGAGGCCTGTGGCATGTGCTGAGGCTGGAGAATATTTGTCTGTGGTCCATAATGTTGCCAAAAACCAGTGAAAATCCATGATCTGTGCTCCTGATGACTATAAAGGGCAAGAAAGCTACTTTTGTAGTGACATCAATAGCTACCAACTCACAGTTGAGAAAGTGAGATAGAGAAAGTTTCTGTGACAACTGGTACCCCCATCCCACCACACATACCCCAAATAACAACCTAGTCAGAAAGCCATTGAAAAGAACTTTTAAACCTAAGGATACTGAAATGTGGCTTCCTGCAAGGATATGGATGGAGAAGAACTCAGTTTTTTTAAAGGACTTGCCACTGGAAGTTTGACCGTGTTCCACTGAGTATATGGGCAACATAAACTAGATATGTGGTTTCTTTTCTTTTTGTGGGATATCAAAAGGGTGTGGACTTGGGAGAATTGGGAAGTAAGTGTGATCAGGGTGCATGATACAAAATTCCAAAATAATTAATATTACGTTAGAAATTTTTAGCTCATAGTTCTAGAGATTCAGAGGCATGATGCTAGGTGCAGTTCAGCTCTGATGAGGATCTCGTGACATATGATGACATCACAGCTGTGAGAGAACATGAAGTGAGAGGGAGCTCTCACATCAGTAGGCAGGAATGACTAAAGTGTCAGGCAGTCTCTTAGTAACCCTTTGCTGGGTTGGGGGGAGGGTTCAGTGGGCTGCTTGCCCCGTAAACGTGAAACTTGATATCACATATGTGGCACCCATATAAAAAGCAAGGCTCGATGGGACGTACCTGTTGTAATTCCATTACCGGAGAGTCTGAGCCCTGATATCATTGACCAGGCAGCCTGACAGAATCAATGAGCTGCACATGACATCAAAGCGTCTGTCACAAAATTTAATGTGAATAAAATGGAAAATACATGTCAAACTCTGTGTTCCACATTTATACACACACACACACACACACACACAGAGAGAGAGAGAGAGAGAGAGAGAGAGAGAGAGAGAGAGAGAGAGAGAGAGTTCCAAGAGTTCAGGAGCTACCTTAACCCTCTGAAGACAGTTCATTCCTCAACCTATGGGCTCCCATCTCCATACTGAGAACCCCTCTTCCAACATGAACCGTGAGGGTACCCTCCAGCCACATGAGCATCACTTGACGTAGCAGCATCACTTGCTTTCAGAGCATCCTTTCCTTTTAGCAGTAAAGTTTCTAAAAGCACACACAAACTCTCTTTTCTTGGTTGGTTGCACTACCACAAATATGTGTGCAGGGGTGGCGATGGTGAATGTTTTCAAGGAGGAGAATGTTGTTCTCTATTTCTCCACACACCACAGCAGGCAGCCCATCATTAGGAGTCATTAGCCTTATTAATTTAATTAACATAGCAGATTGTGATGAATCCTAACTACTCCATACTCTATGGACAGGGTTTTTTATTCTTTTCCTTTTTTTCATCCAAAAGGAGAAAAGGATATATCTTTATTTATCATCCAACAAGAATAATCAATATGACAAAATCATTTTAAATAGAATTTTAAAAAATTGAATGCCTGAATTCATAACCAGCAATATCTGGAGAGTTTCAAAGTTAAAAAGATCCCATGAGAAGAAAAAGAAAGAGTTCAACACAAACTGCATTGTGGTCATTAGATAATGTGAGTATTTCTTCTTATAGGAGGTGTCAGAAAAGGAGGAGAAAATATAAAGCATTTTACCAAACACCAGTGCATAACAACTAAATTGAAATATGTGTTTTGGAAAATGAATTCAGCAAAAAGAAACACAGATTAGGACTACATTTAAAAAAAAATAGAGTAAAACACATTAACCAATGGCCAGTCCAATCAAAAACTACATAAATTTTATATGAATTTTGGAACTTTTTTCTGTGCCTATGAGATCTGCAGCTGCTGGCTTGTTCTGCTCTTCACTGTCACATACATTTTGCCCCCAAGCAGATATTGCTTTGGATTTCCAAACTCAAGAATCCATTTACTATCTTCTAAGTCTCCAAAAAGTTATGTAGCAATCATAGTGAGACAGTGAGACACTCTTTTGAACAAGTGTGGATGTACACATACATGCACACACGTGCACAAACACATGTACACTGGTAAAACTATGGGACTGTGAAGGAATTGCCAATGTTGCCCCACAGTACCATGGAAAAGAAGGACGCAGCTTCATAGACTACATCTTGCCCAAGCATGCTATCATGTTTTAAATTTCCAACTTGAAATTCCAAGGCTTCGAAATAGTTATAGTTGACCATGAGATTGGCAATTTTGTTGGCATGGCTTGATGGGTAATAATGTGACATTTATGACAGTGTCCTTGTATTGTTCCTGAAGAAAGGCCGTGTATAGTATGTCAGCTGCCTCTAGTTATAAAACTCACTTGCTTAATAAATTTTTTCATATAGAAATCTCAGTGCCCATGGCTGACTAATTATGTATGCTTCTCCCAACCTCAGTTATGCTCTGCTTAGGAACATGGCAAAGTGTTAAAAAAAAAATGCAGAGCTAGCACCTGAATCAGGCTATAGTCTTGAGTTTCTGTTTAGATAAAAATAAGGAAGTGTTATGTGCATGCAAAATTTATGTATCTACTTTGTCATAAACTGAAGCTGAATTGAAGGTGCAAAGTGCAAGATGAACAACTGGTAGACAAGAGAGCACCAAGCTGTCTAAGACCAGCCTCCTTAGCTAACCATCACAGCAGGCACAGGGTACATGGTACATTTACATGATGTGCCCAGGTGAACAAATAAAACTGGACTTCCATATCATTTCAGCTTAGCAGTGACCTTATTTTCCTTCTTCATTAGATTCTTAGTACAAAGAGTAGGAAGTGTCACCTCTTTGCTCTGAGTGTCTTTGTGCAGAATGACTGCCTGGCTCAGATAACTAGTCAGTGAAATAGTTAAATGGGACACAAATAGTTCACTATAAACTGACTTGTTTTTCATTACAAAGTGACATCTTGAAAGTCAGGATGGAGTTTGGCTGGTAAGAAAGGAAGTTGAGAAAGCAGAGCATATATCTGAGCAAAGAACTAGTTGCCTGGGCATGAGATAGCTTAAGAATAAATAGACTAAACTCCTGAGAGAAACAGAGAGAAAACTCCTGCAGATTGGAGAACTGTGGGGCTAGGGAGACACAAGGCATAGGAAAGCAATTTCAAAGAAAACCTAACGTATGGGTTTAGGAAAAGGAACAAACATGGTCCAATTTGCATTGGGAAAGTGAGTTCCTTTGGCATGGAAATATATGGAGAAATGAATGTCCACCACAAGAATCAAAGATGACTTTACTAGTCCAAGAGTGAAGATGCTTGCAGAGTGGACAGGAGACTCATTCAAAAAAAAAAAGTGTACTACAGTGGCTGCTTGGATAGATTTGAAGGGAATAAAGGATAGCTTAAGAACACCCATTCTCTTACTTCAGAACTCCCTGGATGCCTTCGATAGAGAGGTAAAATGGAGGGGTTCTTCCCATTTTCCTTATGTTCTTTAGAATAGAAGAAATAATGATAACTAAAAGGCAACAAGTTGCCTCATTGGATTAAGATACCTGATGCCAACCATGAGACACCCTGAGTTCACTCCCCTCCCAGGGGACCCCATGATAGAGGGACTACTGAAAACATCACTCCAGAATTCACACATGCAGCATGCCATGCCCTGTTCCACCCACAGCAAATATAAGTTCTTAATAAAATAAAATGTATAATGCAGAAAAAGAGGTATGCAGAGCTGTAGGCAGGTCTAACCTGTGGCCCACAGGCTGCTTGAAGCAAAAAACAGCTGTAAATTATGTCCTAGCACAAATGATGCATTTACTTGAAATGTTCTGTATCTTTCCTTGTAAGATGATTGCATGGTTATCCAGAGTGAACCTTGAAAATGACAATGGCATTGTAAGGCAGTATCAAAGTGTTGGGCATAACCAATAGAGGATTGGGTGCATGGAAGGACAGTTAAGTGGGATGCTGGGTAATTTAGTCAATGTTGGAGCATGTGCCTGCTGTGCACAGCTCCTGAGTTCATGGGTGGGGGGGAGAACACAAAAGGGAAGAAAGAGAGAGGTTGGAGAGAGATGTGGAAGGAAGGGGAAGAGAGGAAAAGTTGAAAGGGAGGGAAGAGAAGAGGAGAGGAGAGAAAGGAAGAGGAGAGAATGGGGTAGGAGGGGAGTGAAGAAGGGGAGAGGAAGAAAGCAGAGTAGAGGAGAGAGGAGGGAGTGGGAGGGGAGGGGACAGGAGGAGAGGGAAGGAGAAAGCAAAGGGAAGGGGCGAGTAGAGGAGAGAGGAGAGGGAAGAAGGGAAGGAAGAGGGCAGAGGGAAGCAGAGGGAAGTAGGGAAAGGGAAGGTAAGAGGGGTAGGAGGGGAGCAGAAGAGAGAAGACAGGAGGGTGGAGAAGGAAGGGTCAAGGGCTGGGTTCAGAGGAAGAGAGGAAAATGGAAGAGAGCTGAGGCAACTGGGAGAGGGAAGGAGAGCAGAGATGCAAAAAGAATGAAGTACACATGAGGCAGCGGAGCTCAAGGGTGCAGGGTCCTGTGTTCCCATAGGAGGTCAGGGGTTTCCTTTCCAAGATCTCATTTAAACCTAGAAGAGGCTATAATTACTTGCATTCTAGGAGGGATGTGATCCTATCATATGAACAGAGAAATCCAAGGGCATAAAGGCTTAGAGATACTTCTTACTCCTGTCCCTGAAATGTAGACACCCAGGAGCTCACAGGCATGGTCTGTTACAGAGACCCTGCACTGTCCTAGGACTCCCATGCTCCTTGCCTCAGCTCCTGGAGTGTACCCTACAATGTGCCGGAAGGCTACTTGCAATATATCAATTCAATTAATCAACTGGCCACTGAGTAGCTACTATGCCTATCAGGAGCTGTAAGTGTGAATGAACATTAAACACTGAGCCTCCAAAAGAACCAGTAGAAGAGAGAGAGAAAGGATTAAACTATTTGAATGTAATGTCAATGCAAAATTCTGAAATAGCAAAGCACGGGCCTTGCACCAATCAGGGCAGTGAATGGAGAACCCCAAAAGGCGAGTGAAGCTGGGTGTCTCCCACACTTAGAATTCAGAAATGCTGAGATAGCATCCCACAGGGAAGAAATGAAGAAAGGAGAGACAAACTCCAAGTTTATGTAGCGTCTACTAAGGCTGAAGAGCCCCACACAAGAACAGTTTACAGAACCTACCTCCATTCCTTACTAATTAGCAACGGCCATCAGTCTGCTCTTCAGCAAGGCCAGCTCAGCCACTCCCACTACCCCCTCCCTCCATTCTGTTCCACACCCTGACAACTACAGACCACTGCATGCCATGCAACCAGGGGTTTGATGAAGTCCCTTAGGTGCCCATGTTCTGCAGTGACTCTGTCTCTGGCAACATATATCACACAGCTTTAAAAAAAAACAAAACACATTGTCATCATTACACCAATTACCCCCTTACAGTCTATTTTACACTTTCTCAAACCTGGCCTTTTATCTTGCTACTTTTTACTGGCCACAGCTTAAACTATTGACAGTGCTCTGTGGGTTGGGGGGAGTTCCTGGCTATGTACAGAAGATCCTTTGTGCTCTTATAGATTACATCCTTCTTTTTTTATTCATTCATCATTTATTTACTTTGCATCCAATCACAGCTTCCCCTTCCTCCTCTCCTCCCTTTCTCTTCAGAGAAGGGAAGGCCTCATTTGATATCAACCAGCTTTGACATATCAGTTTGCAGTAGTCTAGGCACATCTTCTCTTATTGAGGTCAGGCAACGCAGACCAGTTAGGGGGAAGGGATCTAAAGGCAGGCAGTAGAGTCAGAGACAGTCCCTGCTCCTGATCTTAGGAACCCACATGAAGACCAAGCTGAATGCCTGTTACATATATGTAAGGGACCCATTCATGTTCTATGGTTGGTCAGTCAGTCTCTGTGAGTGCCTGTGGGCCCAGGGTAGTTGATCTTGTAGGTTTTCTTGTGTCCTTGACTCCTCTGGCTCTTTTTATCCTTCCCCATCCTTCCACAAGACTCTCTGAGATACACTAAACGTTTGGCTGTGGGTATCTGACCTGTTTTTTTCATGAATTGTTCTTACATGTATATGTGTGTAAATCATTATATATGTATATAAATATATAGTATAATATATTACTTTTTCCAAATAGATAGCTATAACCTGCTCAGTCTGGATTTGCATGTGTATGTTTTTCAGGGTTGACCACTGAGTGCTGGAAAAAGAATTCAACAATTGACGTGCTATTCCCAGGGCAGATAATTTTTTCCACTCTCAGCATGCATTAATTGCCTGTAGTTCTTCGTGTAGGATCAAGGTCTTATGAACTGTCTATGCCTGTGTTAGCATATCAATTATTGCCATCCTTTTTGGCTCATATTTAAGCAGTCATCTTAGTGAGACTTTTTTTTGTAGCATCTGACATTCCTAATAGAAACTAGCAGACAATATTATAGTAGAATCCCTGTTCCTCTTGCTTTTACAATGCATCTGCCTCCTCCTCCAAAATAATCCTTAAGCCTTAGGTACAGAACTTGTGGATATATCCATTGGGACCAGGCTTGTCAACTCTGCATATTGATTAGTTGTGGTTTTCTGTAATGGTCTCCATCTGTTTAAAGAGAAGTTTCCTTGATTGGAGTGAGGATTATAGGTAACTGTGGGTATAAGGACAAATATTTAGAATGTAGCCGGGGATTATGTTGTTTGATAAAGTGGCACTTAGAGATTCTTCTCTGAGATCCATGACATCACTAGTCCTGGGTGTTCAGCTAAGTTTCCTTCTTGATGAGCAAGTAGAATTAGAGATCTTTTGGTTACTATCCAATTCCGAATGACACTATTGCACCCTTAAAATTATAGGTCCATGCTAGTCAGTATTTGGCTCATAAGCAGTATGACTCTCCATTATGTTCCTACTTTGGAACTTTGAATGGTCTCTGCAGGTATTATGAGAATTATTCCTCAAGGAGTAGGCTCTCAGGTCAGTTCTGGCTCAGGGAACTCTGGTCCTGTGTGTGAAGTGCACAGTGTTTCCAGCAATAGAAATGTGCATTCTACCAATGCTGGGAACACAGGGATGGGCAATAAACAAAGCTAAGAGTAAAAGGCTATAATATTTTGGAAGCCTTTTAGATAACTCTGACCAACAACTCAAAAGAGGGCTTTTTGTGCCTGGTTTTAGAGATAGCATTTAGCTCTTTGAGGGAGCCTTGTCATTGTCAATGTGACATTTTCCTTTAAAATACCAACTTATGTGTATTATAGGTGTTTTTAGGTAGATAACTAATAGTATATGGTTTATTGTAACTTTTTCTAAGGCACTTATTTATCCTCCCTTTATCCATTTATCTCCCTCTTCCTGAATAATTAGAGTGCCCTATATTTCCACTCTGCTATTTCCCCTCCCTATGGTTCCTACATCCACACCCACCCACTCCCCCACAACAGTCTCCTTTTACTTTCAAGGATTCTGTACTTAACTTGAGGCTAAGTACTCTCAGTTGATGATTAGGATCTAGGATCTTTCAATGAGAAAACATGCAACATTTCTCTCCCTAGTTAAAGGTTACCATAATCAATTTGATCATTTTCAGTTCCACCTTTTTTATCTGCAAACTTCATGATCTCATTTTTTTTTTGCCACTGAGCAGTATTCCGTCCTATATATGTACATTTTTACTATCCATCCATCATTTGAAAAGCAGTTACATTGTTTTCATTTCCTAGCTATTATGAGCAGACTAGCAATAAGCATGGCTGGTCAGGTATTTGTAGAGTAGATATGTGTGCAGGTGGGCCTCAAACTTGGATGTGATGCAGGTGCACACAAGTCACTGGGCTGTGTATACAGGAAATGAATTCTGGAGCAAGCCTGGAGTATGGAAATAGATCTGACTGGTAAGAAGGATAAGTGGAAGGATTAGGCTAGACTCAGAGAAGGTATGAAGGATCTGACTGGTAAGAGAAGTGGATATGCTGTGAGAGGGGCCCATTGGTCAAGGGTAGGTTTGTGGATCTTAATGGAAGCCCAGCATTTTATTGTGGTACAGGGAAGGGTTGAGAGACTAGGCTAAAGCACTTGATACAGGATTAATCCTAGATATGGGGTTTGATAGAAGGGAGAATCAGTTAGACTTACCAGGCTAGACCATGGAAAATGATCTACTGTAATTTGACACACAAACACACACACACACACACACACACACACACACACACACACTGAAAACAAAGTCTTAAAGAGCCATTCCAACATCCATGCCAACTTCAGCATTATTCACAGTTAACAAGATGTAGAAGTCCACCTGTAATGTGGATAGACATACATACAATTCTATGCTGTTTGAGTTCAATTAGGCAGCAGATTTTGACATGAGCCACATGGCTAAAATTTGAGGACACTGTGTTAAATGAAATAAACCAGCTAGAAAGAACATATGTTGAGTGATTCCACTTATATGGGGCACCTAGAAAAGTCAGGCTTGTAGAAACAGAAAATAAATTGCTAATCACCAGTGACAGGGCAGAGGAGTGAAGACCTGGAGTGTAACAGAGTTTCTGTTTTACAAGATACTACTAATAGATCAGTAGTAAGTGCTGGCCAGGCATGAGGATGCAATACATGCTTCAGAGTATATGCTTAAAAATGGCTGCAGTTGCAAATTCACATTGCTCATGTCTTCATGCTATAAAATGTAGTAAGGGTAAACCTGATACTCATCATCCAAAAAGATAGTGCCTGTGACCTTCCACCCACTTCCTGTCCTGTGCTGTGGTGTGGTTGCTCCATGGTGGCAAATACAGAGACCAAATATTATTTGTTGGACAGCAGTAAGAGACAATGTGTCAGGTGAAGCGCTCCACTCCCGTGTCTGGCTGCTGAGAAGCCCACAGGATGTTTTGACTCATTACCCTAAGCCTTCATCAGCTGATGAAACTAATTTTTTTCCAACAGCTGATTAAGATTCAACATAATGAGTCAAAACATGCCAGTAGTAATTCCCAATAGCGCGCTGAAGACAGGATGTTACCTTTTCCACACACATGCACGCATGAAGGAAGACGTGAACCAGCTCTGCCTTCCTACTTAACAGAAAGCAAAGTTCTTGTCACTAAAGAAAGGGACAATTATCACGAGTCTAATGATGACTTAATATAAAGTGAGTTGACCCAGTTAATGGAATTGATGGCTAGTAATTTTTTTTTAGAGAGCAACAGCTTGAAATTAGTTCATGAACAAATGCGAACAAATGCATGCAAAGGCAAGTAGGGGGAAAAATGGCACCGGAAATTGCCATGCTCAAATCTGAGCAGATTCTGGGAAAATAAAAGTTCCAAATACTCTGTGGGCTTCCTCTTAAATCAACAATGTGCCTCAGAATGTTTTTGATGACAGCTGTATTTTAGCTGAAAGTTCCAGAATTTTTACCCAACTATTCTGCATTCTTTAGGCCTCTTGTCTGATGGTGGAATATTGAGTTTTAGCAGCAAAACCGTTTGATTGAATACTCTACCCGTTAATATCAGATATATATGTATTTTAAATTCCATCAGGACTCCATCAGGAAACCACCTAATATTTGGATGTATTGCTTAATGTGCTAACTGATCTTATTTTGGTGTGGGGCTCACTCTCAGCGATACCAAAAGCAGAGTGACAGTTATTGCTACTGAAAGCATTCTGTGGCAGGTGAGCAGAATGGCTGATGTATCTGGAGGCAGGGGAGTTAAATATTTCCTCAATCAGCACTCCAAAGCCAGAGGAAGATTGGACATAAAATCGTCTACATATCTACCTCGGTTTATCTCCTCCCGTAGTTTGAAGTAAATCAACTTATAA
This sequence comes from Apodemus sylvaticus, assembly GCF_947179515.1. Lineage (NCBI taxonomy): Eukaryota > Metazoa > Chordata > Mammalia > Rodentia > Muridae > Apodemus > Apodemus sylvaticus. Next base: position 112,015,410 of record NC_067480.1, read on the forward strand.
GATCTGCTATGAAAAGTGTCCCTCTAAAAATACAATTGATGCTAAAGCATGGCAAGAGATGGTCCCGGTGGCAGATGGAGAGCAAGCAGTTTGCAGCCCTGTGAACAATAGCTGTGATCTTATTATCTTTGAATTTCCTCACCTGAGCAAACAATGCTTTGGAACACAAGAAGATAATGGCGTAGTGTACTCCCATCTAGGATGAAAGGAGCCTTCCATCTACTGCTAGCCCTGGGGATCACCAAGGACTGAAAATTAAGCACTGTTCCAGTTCTTGTCTGGAGTTTTAGGGAAGGGAAATGTGTGCTGCTTAAGAAATAAAACAGTCTCTTCTCATTCTTGCCCAATTTTCCTTTCTTCCCCTGACTGCTGTCTCCTTCAGCATCTGAGTGCCTATTACGTTCAGAAATTACCATTACTAACTTATTAGAAAAACATCACTAGGACTCCATTTGTATCATGCTACTTAAAGGTACTACTTATTACAGAGTAATCCACACATACTAGCACATGCACCCATATGCATATGCATACACACACACACACACACACACATGCACAATACACTCTCAGAGAGGGTCTTAAGAGAAACATGGTTTACTGCATAAAACAAAATTTCCTCTGGACATGCTGCAACCCTATGCTGAGGACAACAAGGCCTTCTGGGTTTTATGAGCTCATGTTCCATGACATGTTTTGTCAGATTGTTTTCCTTATTTATTTATCATCGTAAAATTCTACTTGGTGAGCTGCAGCTTCTCGGCCCTCCAATAATAATATAAATCAAAACATAAGATTTTAGTCTTCATGCAATTTCCTTTTGGTCTGAAAATATGAAACCAGATGTTTTTGGCATGCTAAAGATGCTTTTCATCTTTTTTTTTTTAAGATTCTTTCAGTGAAGTCAAAGTAAATGCATTTTTAAAACCAACTTATGAAAGTTAAATTCCCTTTGTTCATCTATGTGTAGTCTGTTTTGCATTGAGGCGGTGGCGTTGAGAGACCTTTCAGATAACATACTGAATATTCTGGAGGAATTACACATGTGGGGCTAAAAGCTCAAAGGGCAACAGAAATTATATTAATAGCAGATCAGCAGCCCGTGAACTGTAATTCACTAGAGGGTCTTCCCAAGCAGAATTCCTGAAAGGAGAGATTCAAGTTAGACAGCAGTCAACATGATCTTGAATATCTAACCATTATCTTCATGATGTGCCTAATTTGTTCACATAGTTATCACATACTTGAACCAGTTTGAAGAACAGAGGCCTAGGAAAGCACCACCATTGGAATTTCCTGTGACAGTGAATCTCATTTCGGTAGATATTACCATCTATCTCAGCCTAAGGCTATCACTAAAATGTCTAAACACTCCCAGATGGAACCTTCTCTACAGATATTAAAGGGATTTGATGTTCCTGGAGAGACCTGGGGTCAGTGAATGGAGTGACACAGGGGATAATCTCATTTGTACTCAGCCTCAGATGGCCTTGACATCCCTAGGCTATTTTGTGGTTTCAGTGTGGAACTCTTCGGACAGCCTGAAATACTTTGGAATCTTGGTGGGGTGGTGGATGGAATTATTTATAATGAAGTTCGCTATCTCAGCTTTGATGTGGCTGCCCCATCCTCACCCTCAGCTTCACTGCCAATGCACCGGACATGTCTACCAGCTCCAGACCTGGACGTCTCTGCTCCGGAGGAGGGCCTCTCCTCTGTGCTTGCTCTGATTTCCACGCAAATTCTTGCAGAGACCTATTCCAAATACAGCCTCCGTGAATTTCTCTGTCATCTATTTTCAATTGACTTTACATTTCTGCCACTCCACTAAATGTTCTGTGTCCCAATCTCCATCAGTCCCTCCAGACAAAAACAACATGTTCTTTCGATCTTCAACACAGTCACAGCTGATGTGTTTGCCTTTGCCTCCCTTGCAGGCGTATCTACCCTCACGTTCACTCCCAGTAAATGGTTTGGGTATTTTTTATTTTTGTTTTTTTTATTCTCCTATTATTCTGTTCTTCCCTCCCAGTCTTTTCTGTTCCAAACTCTCTCCTTCTACCTGGTAGTAAACACTGTACCCCCTATGGCTTTACTTTAGATCACTTCCATTTTCATTGTCTCTAATCTTCCAGGACAAATGGAGACAGTTAATCTTCTAATGTTACACTCAGAATTCTACTTCAGTCCTCTGCAGAAGAACCCATGTCTTAGTAGGAATCATTACAGAGAAGTCCCAGAGACACCTCAAAAGGTATGAAAATAACCAGACTCCCCCTGCTATTATTATTTTCCTAAAAAGTCAAACTTAATATCACTCAGATGCCGAAGTTGGCAATCTGTGGCCTGTCTATGATTGCATCAACAATTCCTCCCACATATATCTGCATCAAGCCCTCAAATTCTACCTTTGAACTACTTTTAATATCCTAAAAAGAAAAAAGCTAAAAAAAAAAAAAGAAAAAAAGACAACAACAACAACAACAAAAATCCCCTAGTGTTTGAAGATACAGGGAGTATTGGCTTACCTGGAATGGAGTGATAATTACATTTGGATAAAGACTCTCAACATCCCAGTCATGTAACATAAACTACCATTCTCTTCCAAGTCTGACTTTGAAGGTTGTGAGAAAACAGGAGAGATGAGTTGAAAGAACGGAGGAAGGGAGACTGCAAAGGGAGAAAATGCATAGAGAAGAGGAAGAGGGTCTCCTTCCTCCACCTCATCCTTTGCTTCTACCTTCTTACCTTAATGGGTCCTGCTAAAACTCATCTGGTGCCTCAAGTTTGAGAGCTTGGATTTGATTTTCCACTCTTGCTTTTTAACTCTATCCCTAGGTTCTCAGATACAGTTAGTTGAAAACACTGTGGTGTGCACTTCTGTGGGATCTCTGTAGACAACATTCCTGTAATTGGCCCATTGCCCGTTCATAATTATCATAGCTCCTGTTATGGAATTGACTTTATTCATTAAAGATAGGAATCAAAAGCAAAAGAAATCTGGGCTTCCTCACAAGCCACACACTGAGGATTTAGGAAACTACTCAAAATCAGTAAGATCTTTGTGTGTCTATCCACGTCCCACATCTGCTAAACATCATCAAATGCACTTCACTGCAGGCTTCATCTTCTGAATGAACTAAGAACCCTGGACTAAACTGTATCCTCCCGATCCAGAAGGAATGGGAATAAAAACCAGGTTATTATACAATCCCTTCATTTTTCAAGATTTTGATATGTCCAGCACATTTTCTAGGTGTTCTGAGGATCACACATGAGTGCACACACCTATTAGTCCAGATACTTGTGAGGCTAAAGTCAGAGAATGGTGAGTTTGTGATAAGCCTAGGTAAAATAGTAAGAGGAAAGGAAGCAAGCAAGCATGGAAGGAAAAAAGGAAGGAAGGAGGGAGGGAGGGAGGGAGGGAGGGAGGGAAGGAGTGAGGGAAGGAGGAGGGAAGGAAGGAAGAAAGGGAATAAAAGGGTGGGAGAGAAGGAGGGAGGGAGTGGGAAAGGAAGGAAAAGGAAGCAGGAAGAGAAAGAGAGAGAAGGTAAGAGGAGAAGAGAGGGGAGGAGGAGAGGAGGAGAGAAGAGAGGAGGGAAGAAAAGAGGAGAGAAGACGAGGGGAGAGAAGAGGAGAAGAGAAGATGGGAAAAGAGAAGAGGGAGGGGAGGGGAGAGGAGGACAAGGGAGGGGAAGAGAGGACAGGGGAAGTGAGGGGAGGGAGGAAGAGATGATATCTGAAGGTCAAGGTGGAATCTAGCCTGTAGGATTATCTTTCAGCCTCTGCTATTAAGCAACAGACCTTTGTCTCTATTATACACACTGCTAGATGATAACAATAGTATGGCACCCCTAGTAGTAATGGAGGAAAAAATGAAGAACAGAAGTGTCATGCCTTTAAGTAGTGCCTAATACAGAGCTGGAGGTATGTCTCAAAATGTTTTAGAATGCATACTGCTGTTGCAGAGAACCCAGGTTCAGTTCACAGCACCACCAATATCTGGTAGCTCACAACTGCCTGTAATTCCAGATCAAGATGCTCCAACACTTCTAGTGTCTATGGGCCCCTGCACTCATGTGAATACACCCCAGACGGAAGTAAGCACTTATACATAATTAAAATTAACAAACAAAAAAGTAGAATACCACCTTATATATAGCAAGCTCTTAAATATGTTGCTTCTCATACTCAAATCATCATTGAAAGCTTAGTAAATGGGCAAATGCTTTGAAGAGTTCAGGAAGATGTCAAGATTGACATCCATGACAGTGAGAATACCTCAAAGTTATTTGGAATTTTTGCTTTCTCTTTTCCCTCAACATAGAGTCAAATGCAAAGGAATATTCCATACATATAGCAGAACATTAAATTACAAAGAAAAGATACTCCAGATTCAGATTCAAAGAGGGGGAAGTAAATAAACACGAAGAAAAAAATCATTCAAGTACAAAGAGTTGGGACTAGTCAGGAAGAAAAGAGACCATGGAAGAAATGGAAGGTCCTGAAGTAGATATGAACTTGGAGGACCAATGACTAGGCTGCTGGGAAACTAATCTTGGTTTCTTTGACAGACAATGGGCTAAGGTGTGTGTTTAAGTCTGACAGCCATGTTCTCCTCATCCCTGTGGTTGTTCCTCTTCTCTGCAGGTGTGAGGAGTGTTTCCTCTCTGAAAGTTCCACTGTGTCAAGGACCATAGCTCATACACGAGGGACAGTAGCACCTCTTCATAGATGTACTTTTTTTCTGCCTCCTTGAAATCCCTCCCAAGCCTCCTACTCATCCAAAGCTTAGTCTTTCCCCAATAATGAGATCAACTCTGAGGAACAAACAAAGCAGTTTGAGAACTGGTTTATGAAAGGAGCTAAAGGAACTTTTTTTCCTTCAGAGAAACTTCATTGTTCACCCTACATGCATAAAAAACACAAGTGTAATTCCCACAGAATTAGCTACATTTATAAATTAGTAGCATATTATTAGGCATTCAGGAATTCTTTGATCCTCGTAAAACCTCCAAGAGACACCATGTTTTCTTATCTTTGGAAACAGATGGATGAGCAGGCTTGGGAGTGTTTGTTAACCTGAGGAACTAGAAGCCAAGACCAGTTGAAGAGGTAAGTCCTCCCTTTCTGACCCTATACCTCCCTCAAGAAGCCTTGCTATGCTGCTTTTGACAATGCTGGACTGGTAACAGCAATTATACTTCCCAGAATTCCCTGTTCATTGCTTTCTGGTAGGTTCAGCCAATGTCAGCATTAGCAGTTGATTTAATAGAAATGTGGAAAACCAATATAATGTCCATGATGTTTTTGCATTAATGCTGTGGGACTTTTTTGATTGTTGGTTGGTTGGCTGTGTTTGTTTGTTTGTTTGTTTGTTTGTTTGTTTGTGTTTGACTTTGCTTAAAGTCCATCCTAACAAAGCAGACATTCCTCAAAAACTGAAGTTCGGGAACCTCTTACAGACATATGTGCTCATGCAATTTACCCTCCCCAACTCTGGATAGACACAGTTAATATGTGGATCCCTTTCATCTCTACCCATCTGTGACTAACCTTTATTCTGCTTGATATTCTCTGTCAAAATTCTACTGAGGTGCGCCACAGGGGAAGGTTAAGCAGGGGCCCCATTTAAGGATCCTTCTTGGAACCTTGGCTAGTGAGGATCTCTTCTGGAAGTTTCTTTGTGATAAAATACCATTTTGATCTCATTATCTTTTGATAAAACCATACCATCTGCTTGCTGATCATGCATTGTTTCCTTGGAGGATTGGTGAGGGCAGAATCATGGTTTGTCTTATGCTACACAACTTTCAGGAAAAAACAAACACACAAGCAATCATGAAGACAAAAGGGCCTGTGGAACCTATGGGTATCAACGTCCAGATCTCTGAAGGAAGCAGGCCTGTGTTGGTTATTGTTTATGAATCATATAGTCTTTTCAAATGGTTTATCCAAACAACTTTCAATTCTGCTCCAACTTGATTTCTTTAAACCTAAAGTTGACTGCCTCCCATCTTTAAAATTCTATTGGACTTTGATTGCATTCAGGATGAGGACTAAATATTTTAGTATGAAATCATACCTGGTATGCAGTAAAAGTTGTCCCTCTTTCCATTCCATTGCCTGCCAATTTGGACCTACCAGGATTCCATCTGGCTGCTTGGCATTCCCCAAATCTGCAGCACTCTCTCTTGAGCTGTCAGGCTGCATTTGTGTATGATAGTATCTTGCCTTCCACTTTTCCCCCAACTTGTTCCTTTCAATCTTCTCAGAGTCAACAGATAAGTCAAGAGAAACCTGTCTACCTGTCTTCTGTCCTTTCCTTTGACTTCTTTGTACCTGCTGGTACCACCACCCACTTTACACAGCCGTGGAAACTATCAGCATTACTTCATCTCAGTGAATTTCCCAACACATCAACCTTTCACATAAAAGGATATCATTCTTTCTAATGCTCTTCACCCATATCAGCATCTAATATAGAAGTCCCAATATAACAGGCACAAAATATATCATTATTACATAAGAGAACCATAAACATTCTGAGTTCTCATTAACTCGTAGTGTTCTCGAGTTATTTAAAAATTAACTACAAGAACAATACATTATATTTATCATGGTTTTGATCTGCACTTTTCTGGTAACTTAAGATATTGAATATCTTTCACATATTGTTAACCACTTATATAGCCTTTTTGATCAAGAGTTCATTCAGGTCTTTTGTCTATTTTAACTGTTTTATTATCATTGATTTATAAGCATTTAATTAACATTAATTGGATAACTTGATAAAACAGTTGTGAATACTTGGTGAGTTGGCCTAAACAGCTCTGGTCACATTGTCTCTGCAAATGGTTTTTATTCCTGTTACAATGAGAAAATAAATCATTACTTTGAGCAATATAAACTATTGACTTTCCTACTATTTTTTATCGAAGAGAATTTTCAAAAAATAACTGACCACAAAATACAATTTGCATATAGAAGACATTTATAATATGATCTTGGTAAACATATAGGCTTGTTCTTTAAGGAGGATCAAAATGTAAAGAACACAGAATAACATTACTTTATAAAAAGGAATTTAATTTAACAAGAAATGTTTCTCTCCCATTTTAGTAAAATACACAATGGAAACAGGCTTGACTGACACTAACCATTTTCAGCTAAAGGAATTTGGATCTAAGTTATTTTTTAATATGAAATAGATTTGTTTATCACAGGTCCTGAACATCCCATCCAGATAACAGAATTGCTTCTAAATGTTTGATCATTACCAGAACAAGCACATTTCCGGATTTATTTATTTTTTTCCCAAAGGTTGAGTTAAGACATAACAACCACTTCCTGCCACAGGCAGGGCTTGGCGGTAGGTCTGATACCTGGCTTATATAAATCTTTGTGCTGAGTGTTTATGACATTTCAACTTAGAGGTTCACTCAGTTTGATGATTGAGGAGACAGCAGGCAATTATGACATTAAACAGCTCACAGACCTTCACTCAGAACCCAAATGGTTTAATTTTTCCCCCAATGCTTACTCTGCCTCTTCCAATGTGCACAGACCAGCATAGAATTTAAAGCCTTCACCCATACTAATTGCCCCTGCTTTGTGGTAGCACCACTGACTGTCTTGTAGAGTACAAAACATCTACAGTTATTAAAAATTATCAATACAAAGTAATAAAAATATTCCAGACTTAATCGGGTAGTACATTTGGACACATATGCCCTAGTAGAGCATAAAATAAGAAAGATTATTACTGTGAGCACAGAAGTATTGTATGTAAGGCTATATTTGGAAAAGAATCACAATGTGCCCATTCAATCAATTATTTCCACGTGTAAAGGAGAAAAGGCTCTTCCCAAAGTCACTTTCCCTTTTTCAGGTGTAGACATCTTAGATTTCAATATGTAGTATTCAGTAGAACGATTAGAAAAGGCAAATAGAATAAAAGCCACATAGAACTTGACTCAGTGACAGATATATTTGTATCCAACTGTTTTCTGCAGCCTTGACTTCCCTACAATAAAATCATTTTTAAAGATATAAAGCACTTACACTGAGTATAGTGGTACACAGTTATAATCCCCAAACTAAGGAGCCTTGTGCTACAGCAGAAAGGATCTTGAACCAGAGACCAGAATGAACTTTCGGCTACACCATATCTTCCTATCTAGCAACACCATATCTTCCTCATTACTCAGTAGCTATTCCATCAATCATAACAACAGCCAGTGATGACTTAGGAATGCTTGAAAGTACCCTCTCCCAACTCCTTTTCCACATCCTTCCTTAATGTCAGTTCTTTACCTCTTGAGCCTGGATTATATGCTGGGCCTGCAAGGAAAGAGCAATCCACACAACATAATCACGCAGAGTAAAATTCACAATTACCAATCTTACATAGAGATTAAATATCCAGTAATCCACTCATTTTGTTCCAAATGTTATAATGGATTATTTTTCCATTTAAAAATGTTCTAGTATTTTGCCTATCATTCTGGCACTTGGGAGTCTGAGGCAAGATGGTGCCTAAGAGTTAGAGATCACCCTGGTCAATACAGTGAGTTCTAGGCCAGTTTTGCCTAATGAGGTTATGCCAAATAACTTCATATGGTGTGACCTAAAACATATTGAATGTCCCTTGGATACTCATAGTGTGTAGTATCCTAGCACCCAAGTATAATATATTATGATCTGATAACAGAAGTTGTGAAATATGAGTCAATCAGAACCAGGTTTGTCATCAAAGAACCTCTACCACGTTTTCTATCTGGTTTTCTTAGTCTAGTCCAGCTGTGTTCCTATAAGAGTTCATTCTACTTCTGTCTGATTACATGCCTCAGCTATCTTGGGCTGATTCCTTCCCTTCTCTTTATCTGAGTACTTCTGTGTACTCCAACAATACTTCTCTATTTGTTTTTACTTTATTTTCTATATTCTTTGTTTACATTCCAAATGTTTTCCCTTTCCCGGTTCCCCCATCCCCATAAGTCCCATAAGCCCTCTTCCCTCCACCCATTCCCCAATCAATCCCCTCCCACTTCTCTGTCCTGGTAATCTCCTACATTGCTTCATCAAGCCTTTCCAGGACCAGGGCCCTCTCCTTTCTTCTTCTTGGGAATCATTTGATATGTGAATTGTGTCTTGGGTATTCAGAGCTTCTGGGCTAATATCCACTTATCAGTGACTGCATTCCATGTGTGTTCTTTTGTGACTGGGTTACCTCACTTAGTATGATATTTTCCACTTCCAACCATTTGCCTAAAAATTTCATGAATCCATTGTTTTTAATTGCTGAGTAGTATTCCATTGTATAAATATACCACATTTTCTGTATCCATTCCTCCATTGAGGGAAATTTGGTTTCTTTCCAGCTTCTGGCTATTATAAATAAGGCTTCTATGAACCTAGTGGAGCATGTGTCCTTAGTGCATGCTGGAGAATCCTCTGGGTATATGCCCAGGAATGGTATAGCAGGGTTCTCTGGAGATTTCATGCCCAGTTTTCTGAGAAACCACCAGACTGATTTCCAGACTGGTTGTACCAGCTTTCAATTCCACCAGCAGTGGAGGAATATTCTTCTTTCTCTGCATCCTTACCACTACCTGTTGTCTCCTGAGTTTTTAATCTTAGCCATTCTGACTGGTGTGAAAGCATTTGAGCAAATTCAGCATCCTTTCATGCTAAAAGTCTTGGAAAGAACAGAAATTCAAGGCCCATACCTAAACATAGTAAAAGCAATATACAGCAAACCAGTAGGTAGCCAACATCAAACTAAATGGAGAGAAACTTGAAGCAATACCACTAAAACCAGGGACTAGACAAGGCTGTCCTCTCTATATATATCTTTTCAATATAGTACTTGAAGTTCTAGCTAGAGCAATTAGGCAACATAAGGAGGTCAAAGGGATACAAATTGGGAAGGAAGAAGTATTCACAGATGATATGATAGTATACTTAAGTGACCTAAAAAAAACTCCAACTGAGAATTCCTATAGCTGATAAACAACTTCAGCAAAGTGGCTGGTTATAAAATCAACTCCAACAAATCAGTAGCTTTCCTATACTCAAAGGATAAGCAGGCTGAAAAAGAAATTAGGGAAATGACACCCTTCATAATAGCCACAAGCAATATAAAGTATCTTGGTGTGACTCTAACCAAACAAGTGAAAGATCTGTATAACAAGAACTTCAGGTCTTTAAAGAAGGAAATCAAAGAAGACCTCAGAAAATGAAAAAAATCTTCCATGCTCATGGATTGGCAGGATCAATATAGTAAAAATGGCCATTTTGCCAAAAGCAATATACAGATTCAATGCAATACCCATCAAAATCCCAACTCAGTTCTTTATAGAGTTAGAAAGAGCAATTCTCAAATTCATCTGGAATAACAAAAAACTCAAGATAGTTAAAACTATTCTCAGCAGTAAAAGAACTTCTGGGGGAATCAGTATTCCAGACCTCAAGCTGTACTACAGAGCAATGGTGTTAAAAACTGCATGGTGTTGGTATAGTGACAGGCAAGTAGATCAATGGAATAGAATTGAAGACCCAGAAATGAACCCACACACCTATGGTTACTTGATCTTTGGCAAAGGAGCTACAACCATACAGTGGAAAAAAAGATAGCCTTTTCAAGAAATGGTGCTGGTTCAACTGGAGGTCAGCATGCAGAAGAATGCAAATCAATCCATTCTTATCTCCTTGTACTAAGCTCAACTCAAATGGATCAAGGACCTCCACTTAAACCAGACACACTGAAACTAATAGAAAAGAAAACTTTGGAAGAACATTGAGCACATAGGCACAGGAGAAAATTTCTTGAACAGAACACCAACAGCTTATGCTCTAAGGTCAAGGATTGACAAATGGGACCTCATAAAATTACAAAGTTTCTGTAAGGCAAAAGACACTGTCAAAAGGACAAAAAGGCAACCAACAAATTGAGAAAAGATCTTCACCAACCCACATCTGACAGAGGGCTTATATCCAATATATACAAAGAACTCAAGAAGTTAGACTCCAGAGAGCCAAATAACCCTATTAAAAATAGGGTACAGAGCTACATAAAGAATTTTCACCTGAAGAACTTTGAATGGCTGAGAAGCACCTTAAGAAATGTTCAACATCATTAGTCATTAGGGAAATGCAAATCAATACTTCTCAATTTGTAGAAGGGAAGCTGAAAGAAAGGAGTCAATAAATGCTTGAGAAGTGAGTCAGTTAGTGGGTGGGTGGCTGGGGGAGTGGGTGGGGGTCTGTGACTGTAAGGTGTTGAGATGACACAGTCGACTCATTTTTCATGAAGATCCAAACTGAAATTTTAGCCAGTGACAAAAAGAAGTCAGAAATAGCAGCTTAAACTTAAAAATCAAAAGTGTTTCATAGATGTGTAGAGACCAGTAAAATTATGGAAACCTATTTACTGCCCACTATTCAGATTTCTAATTTAGTCAAAGCCCAACATTTCATGTAAAATTCTATCTTCCCTTGATACCATAAATCATGGACCTGTCCCTACCATGTCTTTCCACTGAATCTCTGCCACCTGTGTTCTCACAGAAGTATGTCTCTACACATCTCCACCATGAACCATGTTATTTTTCATCCTTAGGTCTTCTTTCTTCTTAAACATGCTTGGTTCTGCTGATCTATATCTATGTTGTGTAGTAGTAACAGTGAAGAGGGACGTGATGTATCTCCATTTCTGAATGTAGCTTCTGCCAATAAGCTAATGGCTTTCATCAACCACTTAATTTCTTTAACAGTTTTTTAAAATTTGAAATGTTTAAAGTTTCACAGTTTTACCTTTTCATCCACTGTTCTTAATTGAAATCTACTGGAATTTTCTGTAGGAAATTTCTTCTGACCTTGGAGACCCTGATAGGTATGTTTCACAATGTGACTAATCTCACTTGTTTCTGTATATCATGGAACTCCACACATACTCTAAGCTGCATGAGAGCTAGTTCTCCACAGAGCTAGTCCTCCATGAGGACTCTGTTTCACTAGTTATTATAATCCTAGTGTCAAGAACAGTATCTGAGCTGTGGTGGGGACTTGATATATAAATATCTTGGTGTGTGTGTGGGGAGGGGGGGCTATTCTTTCTTTACATTATGGTTCTTGGTTCTTCACTCATGTCTTCTTCTCTGTGTGGAATCTATCCAGATAAAATACCCAGCATGAAGGTCTCACCCTGGAGGTAATTTCCACTTCTTTCCATGCAATGTACTCCAAGACAGAATAAAACCACCAACTTGCATCTGTGCTTTTGCTTCCAGATGATAGAGGATGCTGATGAAATACCCTCCTTAAGCGACTTCCCTGATACAGACTTTCATACAGCAGGTGCATCAAGAGTGACTAAAAGCAAAGCTTGTGGGCCACACTTTTCTAGCACATGTCTCAGCCCCACAACTTAAGTCAGTTGGGAATGGGAAACACATTCACCCCCTTAGAATGTCTAAGTCATCATTAATACAGTGAGGATTACAGAAGGACCTGCCATACATGGAAAGTTGGAATAAGAGTTGAGCTGTTGCATGATAATATATGCAGGCTCTTTACAATAACATGTGGTATACTCATAGTTATAATGTAATCACATTGTATACAGTATTCAGAACCTAAAACCTCACCAAAGATACTGAATCAGTAAATACTGACGCATTGTTCAGGAGATTTGTGGTTATATACTTTACACACTGATAATATATACACGCTTACGCAGCCCAGGGATTAACTACCTGGGGAGAGAAATAGATGAAAGAACAGATGTGTGAACACAAGTACAGAAAAGCTGGAATCAGGTGAGCTGAGCACCCAGATGGAGAAGCCTCAACACCCATGTTCCTTATATAGAGTTGAACCGGAAAGTGGGGTTATTGCACACAGCTAAACAAGGAGGCAGGTTTAGGTCATTTCAATTGGAATAGCCTTTCTAGGTAACTTAAACATAAAGCAGGAAGACACAGTGGACATTTTCTGATCACACTGGATTCATACTTGGACCCAACCGTAGGCTGGTCATCCGTCCTTGCTCAGTGAGTTTTGCCTCTCCTGTGGGGATGAGGAATTAGTCGATATTGAACAATGCGCATTACTTCAGGACTATGCTCACTCCCTGCAAGTGCCTCTGAGACTCCGGTTGTACTTTCATGAGTCAATCTGGGCTAAATTGGTTTCATGCAAGTATGTGCAGAGACAACTTACTATTATCTATTGTGGATTTGTTTATTTTTAATTCATGGTCAGCATCATAAACCATGCTAAAAGGTTTCACACACTGCATGTACTTACCATGTCATAGACTTCCTGCACATGGGAACGTGTGGTATGCCATAACTGTAGCCCAGCTCTTGAGGGTCATTGTAAACAGTGATGCCACCAAGTAAGTTCTACCAAATTGGAAAAGCTTGTCAATGAACAGACTTGTCTACCATCTGAAAGTTAAAACAAGAAGCCTGCCCAGTCTCAGATGAGCACTAACACATTGTTTCAGTGATTCAAAAATGTTGCCACTGTGGGTACGTCTAAGTGGTCACAGATGCTCAGGAGCATTGACTTGCTAGAAATCAACTGAAGGGTTGTAGGGAGCCCTTCGGTCTGAGATCACCACCACCTTGGCTCCTGTGACCAAGCAGCCAGTTCAGCCAGGTATGCAGGGAACAACAGAGTGAATGATTACTCAGGACACAGTCTTCCTGGGTTCCTTCTGCATGCGGGAGTTGGGCAGCTCTACAGCTGTCTGGGCATGTATCCTGTGGGGAGTATCTGACCTTCAGGGAGTTCCAAGTTTGGAGGGAGCCCTGCAGTCTAAGGTCATCACCATCTTGGCTACTGTGACCAGTCAGCTGGCTCGACCAGGTATGCAGGGAACAACTGGAGTGGGGATCGCTCGGAACGCAGTCCGCCTGGGTTCCTTCTGTGTGTAGGAGCTGGGCAGCTCGGGAGCTGTCTGGGTACGTATCCTGCAGGGGAGCATTTGTCCTATAGGGAGTCCTGCACTTAGAGGGAGTCCTGCTCTCAGAGTCCTGTGACACATCTGACACGGGGAAGATCCCACTTCCTGATACTCTCTAGTGAACTGGCAGGAGCAGATTATTTGACCTATGCCCCTGCTGATACGGGGAAGAGCCTACTTCCTGATGCTCTCTAGAGAACAGACAGGAGCACAGCATTAAAGAACTGGCAGGTGCAGGTCATTCAAGAACTGGCACCAGTAGGTATATTCAAACTGGTAGAAGCAGGGCATTCGAGAACCAGTATCAGCAGAGCATTTGAAATCCAGCAGCAGCAGAACATTTGAGAAATGGCAGCCTGCAGGGCATTCGACCCTTGCTGAGTCTGCCACAGGAAAGCCCCCATCGCCTGATACTTCCTGGAGAAGCAGCTGTTTGCAGGGCATTGTTGAGAAAAGGAATCCCAGAAGTACAGAAAAACAGGCCAGCAGGACAGAGAAGATAGAGACAGCAAGACCAGCTAACACTGGAGATAATGAGATGGCCAAAGGCAAATGCAAGATCATTATCAACAGTAACCAAGGCAACATGGCACCATCAGAACCCAGTTCTCCCACAACAGCAAATCCTGCATACTCCATCACATCAGAAAAACAAGAGCTAGATTTAAAGTCATATCTCATATTGTTGATGGAGGACTTCAAGAAGGACATAAATAATTCCCTTAAAGAAATACAGGAGAACATGGGTCAACATGTAGAAACACAAAAATCTCTTAAAGAAAGACAAAAAAAATATTGAACAAAAGGCAGAAGCCCTTAAAGAGGAAACACAAAAATCTCTTCAAGAAATACGAGAGAACATGGGTCAAAAGGTAGAAGCCCTTAAAGAAGCAATACAAAAATCCCATAGGGAATTATGGGAGAACATGAGTCCACATGCAGATGCCCTTAAAGTAGAATCTCAAATATCCCTGAAGAAACACAGGAGACCATGGGTCAACAGGTAGAAGACCTTAAAGAGGAATCACAAAAAATTCTTAAAGAATTTCAGGAAAAACAAACAAACAAACAAACAAACAAGTGAAGGAACGGAACAAAACTATCCAGGATCTGAAACTGGAAATAGAATCAACAAAGAAATCACAAAGTAAAACATCTCTGAAGATAGAAAACCTTGGAAATAATTCAGGAGTCATAGATATAAACATCAACAACAGAATACAAGAGATAGAAGAAAGAATCTCAGATGCTGAAGATACCATAGAAAACATTGACTCAACAGTCAAAGAAAATGCAAAATGAAAAAAGCTTGTAACCTAAAACATCCAGGAAATCCAGGACACAATGAGAAGACCAAACCTAAGGATTGTATGTATAGAAGAAAGCTAGGATTTACATCTTTTTTAAATTTGATATTTTTTTATTTACATTTCAAATGATTTCCACTTTTCTAACCCCCCACTCCCCGAAAGTCCAATAAGCCCCCTTCCCTCCCCCTGTTCTCCCACCCACCCCTTCCCACTTCCCTGTTCTGGTTTTGTCCTATACTGCTTCACTGAGTCTTTCCAGAACCAGGGGCCACTCCTCCATTCTTCGTGTACCTCATTTGATGTGTGGATTATGTTTTGGGTATTCCAGTTGTCTAGGTTAATATCCACTTATTAGTGAGTGCATACCATGATTGATCTTTTGAGACTGGGTTACCTCACTTAGTATGATGTTCTCCAGCTCCACCCATTTGCCTAAGAATTTCATGAATTCATTGTTTCTAATGGCTGAGTAATACTCCATTGTGTATATATACCACATTTTTTGCATTCACTCTTCTGTTGAGGGATACCTGGGTTCTTTCCAGCTTCTGGCTATTATAAATAGGACTGCTATGAACATAGTGGATCATGTATCCTTATTACAGGTTGGGGAATCCTCTGGGTATATGCCCAGGAGTGATATAGCAGGATCTTCCAGAAGTGAGGTGCCCAGTTTTTGGAGGAACCGCCAGACTGATTTCCAGAGTGGTTGTACCAATTTGCAACCCCACCAGCAGTGGATCTTAAAGGCCAAGTAAATATCTTCAAAAAATTATAGATGAAAAAGTCCCTAACCTAAAGAAATAGATGCCCATGAACATACAAGAAGCATACAGAATTCCAAACAGATTGGACCGGAACAGAAATACTTCCAGTCACATAATAATAAAAATAAAGAAAGAATATTAAAGGCAGTGAGAAAAAAAGATCAAGTAACATATAAAGGCAGACCTATCAGAATTACACCAGATTTCTCACCAGAGACTATGAAAGCCAGAAGAGCCTGGGCAGATGTCATACAGACCCTAAGAGAACATAAATGTCAGCCCAGATTACTATACCCAGCAAAACTTTCAATTACCATAGACGGAGAAAACAAGGCATTCCATGACAAAAGCAAATTTACACAATATCTTCTCACAAATCCAGCTCTGCAAAGGATAATGGATGGAAAATAACAACACAAGGCAGCAAACTGCACCATAGAAAAATCAACAAGGTAATCTTTCAACAAACCCAATAGAAGATAGAAACACAACCAGAATTTCACCTTTAACTACGAAGATAACAGTAAGCAACAATCACTTTTCCTTAATATCTCTTAATATCAATGGCCTCAATTCCTTTATAAAAAGACATAAACTAAGAGACTGGATATGTAAACAGGACCCAAAATTTTTCTGCATAAAAGAAACCCATCTCAATTACAAAGACAGCTACTATTTAAGAGTCAAAGGTTGGAAAACAACTTTCCAAGCAAATGGTCCCAAGAAACAAGCTGGAGGGGCCATACTTATATTGGATAAAATCGACTTTCAACCAAAAGTTGTCAAAAAAGATAAGGAGGGACACTTCATACTGGTCAAAGGAAAAGTCTACCAAGATGAACTCTGAATTCTGAACATCTATGCTCTGAACACAAGGGCACCCACATTCATTAAAGAAACTTTACTAAAGCTCAAAGCACACATTGCACTCCACACAATAATAGTGGGCGACTTCAACACTCCACTCTCAAAAATAGACAAATCATGGAATCAGAAGCTAAACAGAGATACAGTGAAATTAACTGAAGTTATGGACCAAATGGATCTAACAGATATTTATAGAACATTCCACCCTAAAGCAAAGGAATATACATTCTTCTCAGCACCTCCTAGAACCTTCTCAAAAACTGACCATATAATTTGTCAGAAAACGGGCCTTAACAAATACAGAAATATTGAAATTATTCCATGTATTTTATCAGATCACCACCGCATAAGACTGGTCTTAAGCTCACACACACATACACACACAATGGAAGACACATATACACATGGACCTTGAACAATGCTCTCCTCAATGATAGCTTGGTCAAGGAAGAAATAAAGAAAGAAATTAAAGTCTTTTTAGAATTTAATGAAAATGAAGACATATAATATCAGAATTTATGGGATACAATGAAAGCAGTGCTCTGAGTGCCTCCAAAAAGAAAATGGAGAGAGCTTACACTAACAGCTTGACAGTGCACTTGCAAGCTCTAGAACAAAAGGAAGCAACTACCTTCCCCAAGAGGAATAGATAGTAGGAAATAATCAAACTTAGGGCTGAAAGCAACCAAACAGAAACAAAAAAGAACTATACAAAGAAACAACAAAACAAGGAATTGGTTCTTTGAAAAATCTACAAGATAGATAAATCCAAATTAATAAAAACAGAAAGGAAATGGGAGACATAACAACAGAGACTGTGGAAATTCAAAAATCATCAGAGCTTATACTCAACAAGGTGTGAAAACCTGGGTGAAATGGACAACTTTCTGAATACATACCAGGTGCCAGCGTTAAAACAGGATAAATCATCTAAATAGTCCCATAAGTCCTGAGGAAATAGAAGCAGTCATTAATAGTCTCCCATCAAAAAAAAAAATCCCAGGACCAGATGGGTTTAGCAGGGAATTCTATCAGATCTTCAAAGAAGAGTTAATACCGATACTCTTCAAACTTTTCCACAACATAGAAACTCAAGGAACACTACCCAACTCATTCTATGAAGCCACAATAATGCTTATACCGAAACCAAACAAAGACCAAACAAGGAAGAAGAACTACAGACCACTCTCCCTCATGAACATTGATGCAAAAATACTGAACAAAATCCTGACCAACTGAATCCAAGAATGAATCAAAACTATAATTCACCATGATCAGGTAGGCATCATCCCAGGGATGCAGGGATGTTTCAATATACGGAAATCTGTCAATATAATCCACTACATGAACATACTCAAGGAAAAAACCACATGGTCATTTCATTAGATGCTGAAAAGTCTTTTGACAAAATCCAGCATCCCTTCATGATAAAAGTCTTGGAGAGATTGGAAATCCAAGGCTGATACCTAAACATAGTGAAAGCAATATACTGAAAACTGGTAGTCAACATCAAGTTAAATGGAGAGAAACTTGAAGCAATCCCACTAAAATCAGGGACCAGACAAGGCTGCCCACTCTTTCCTTATCAATTCAATATAGTACTTGAATTCCTATCCAGAGCAATCAGATGGCCAAAGGAGGTTAAAGGTATAAAAATTGTAAATGAAGAAGTCAAAATAGCACTATTTGCAGATGATATGATAGTATGATAAGCAACACCAAGACTTCCACCAGAGAACTCCTAAAGCTGATAAACAACTTCAGCAATGTGGCTAGATATAAAATTAACTCAAGCAAATCAGTAGCCTGCCTCTACTCAAAGGATAAACAAGATGAGAAAGAAATTAGGGAAATAACACCCTTCACAATAGTCCCAAATAATATGTCATACCTAGGTGTGACCCTAATGAAGCAAGGGAAAGATCTATATGACAAGAACTTTAAGACTCTGAAGAAAGAAATCAAAGAAAGTCTCAGAAGGTGGTAAGACCTCCCATGTTCATGGATTGGCAGGATCAATATAGTAAAAATGTCCATCTTGCAGAAAGCAATCTACAGATTCACTGCAATCCCCATCAAAATCCCAAATCAATTCTTCATTGATATAGAAAGAGAAATTCTCAAATTCATCTGGAATAACAAAAAAACCCAGGATAGCAAAAACTATTCTCCACAACAAAAGATCTTCTGGGGGAATCACCATCCCTGACCTCAAGCTCTACTACAGAGAAGTAGTGATAAAAACTATTTGGAATTGGTATGCAGACAGGCAGGAAGATCAATGGAATAGAATTGAAGACCCAGAAATGAACCCACACATGTACAGTCACTTGACATTTGACAAAGGAGCTAAA
This sequence comes from Apodemus sylvaticus, assembly GCF_947179515.1. NCBI lineage: Eukaryota > Metazoa > Chordata > Mammalia > Rodentia > Muridae > Apodemus > Apodemus sylvaticus. The sequence goes on from NC_067480.1 coordinate 112,034,683, forward strand.
AACATCCAGTGGAGAAAAGATGGCATTTTTAACAAATGGTGCTGGATCAACTGGAAATCTGCATGCAGAAAAATGCAAATCGACCCATTCTTATCTCCTTGTACAAACCTCAAATCCAAGTGGTTCATGGATCTACACATAAAACCAGACACACTGAAGCTTATAGAGGAGAAAGTGGGGATGAATCTTGAACACAGGGGCACAGGGGGAAAGTTCTTGAACAGAATACCAATGGCTTGTACTCTAAGAACAAGAATTGACAAATGGGACCTCATAAAACTGCAAAGCTTCTGTAAAGCAAAGGACACAGTCAATAGGACAAAACGGCAACCAACAAATTGAGAAAAGATCTTTACAAACCCTACATCCGATAGAGAGCTAATATCCAATGTATACAAAGAACTCAAGAAGTTAGTCTCCAGAGAGTCAAATAACCCTATTAAAAAATGGAGTACAGAGCTAAACAAGGAATTCTCAACTGAGGAAAGTCATATTGTTCTAAAGCACCTAAAGAAATGTTCCTTAAATTTCTTAGATCTCAGTGTGGCATAGTAAGCATAGTTTCTCAGCATCCTTAGTTATCAGGAAAATGCAAATCAAAACAACACTGATATTCCACCTCACACCAGTCAGAATGGCTAAGATGAAAAACTATTCAGCTATTAAAAACAATAAATTCATGAAATTCTTAGGCAAATAGATGGAACTAGAAAGTGTCATCCTGAGTGAGGTAACCCAATCACAACGAACACACATGGCATGCACTCACTACTAAGCAGAAGTTAGCCCAAAATCTCAAAATAAACAAGTTACAATTCACCAAGTTCAAGAAGAAGGAGGACTTAAGTGCGGGTGCTTTGGTTCCTCTAAGAAAGGGAACAAAACAGTCACAGGAGCAATAAGGGAGACAATGTGTGGAGCAGAGACTGAAGTAAAGGCCACCCAGAGACTGCCCTACCTGGGGATTCATCCTATAAACAGTCAACAAACCCTGATACTACTAAGGGCAAGAAGTGTATACCAAAAGGAGCATGCATGCCATGGTTGTCTCCAGAGGGTCCCTGCCAGAGTCTTACACATACAGAGGCAGATGCTAACAACCAACTATTGGACTGGGCATGGGGTCACCAATGGAGGAGCTGGAGGATGGTCCAAAGGAGCTGAAGGTATTTACAGCCCCATGGGAAGAAAAATGATTTTGGCCACCCAGATGCCCCAAGACTCGCAGGGACTGAACCATCAATCAAGGAGCACACATGGTTCCAGTCAAAATTGTGGCAGTGGAAGGAATTGTTGGGCATCAGTGGGAGGAAAGGTCCTGAGTCAGGAAAAGGCTCAGCAGAGGCCCCAATAAAGGGAAACTGAGGGAAGGGAGGAGGGAGTGTGTTGGGTGGAGAGTCATATATGTGGAGGCAGGGGGAAGGAGGAGGAGGGGAGGTTGGGGATCTTATGGGAGTGGTGATATCAGGAAATGTTTTACCATTGGCAATGTAAATGAAGACAATATTCAATAAAAATAAATAAATTTTAAAAAAACTAAATAAATAAATATAAACCAACAATAACAACAAAAAAAGAAATCAATTGTAGCAAATAAAACAATCTGTGAACATGCAATTCCCAAATAATGAGGGTTGGTATACCCATTTGTACAAGTAAATAACTATGCATGCATACAACACACATAAACATACACACAAACACACAGCACCATCCTCTGCTCCAGGGAGGGAGATTTGTAGAGTCCTGTTTCTAAGTCATCTTCCCTACTTTTGCCCTCATCACTTCTTGTAACAATGGTTCTCCCAAAGTGTCTTCCACATAAAATAAAAAGAAAAAATAGAAAAACTATGCTTGTGTGTGTTCCTGACACTCCCAGCAAAGAGTTAGCTGATCACTCTTTCCCTGGGCCCTGAAAGTCTTCCTCTTCTCTCTAACCCTGGTTCTTCACACCACATACTGCTTCAAACCATCACTGGATGGATTGTATGGACACTGCCCTACTGATGCTTCTCATCTTAAAATCATTTCCTCATTGCCAAGTTCAGCTGCTACCACCTCACAGTGACCCTTCAGCACCACACATTCTGACATTTGACACTGTACACCATGGAACACATGTGGTTTTCTTCAGATTTCACTGAGGTTTCTACTTCTCTCCCTGCCTTTTAGAAGCCACAAGTCTTAACCTGGCCTACTCCATCATGGCATAAAGATCCCCATTACCTCACAGGTTCTTGTGATGTCTCTGTGTGCATCCCTAGTTTGGTCCCACTGATAGCTTACCACAGCCTCATCCAGAGTATATTCCTTGCCTGTATGGTGTTCTGCCTTCCCCAATCCTCACCACTGATTCAATATCTAAGTATTGGTCTGTGCAGTGCATTATATAATACAAAGTTTGTTTTGATATAGAGACACAACACATTTCAATAGATAATAGTAAAATGTCTGGTACTTATACCTTTAAACCAAAGCATGTAGGGAGGATAGATCATAGAGCACAAGACCGCAAGAACAGGGTATCAGTAATATGGGTCATCAGAAGCAGTGTGGCATAGTGGTGTAGGAGTGGGGATCCTAGGCTGCTGGTGTGTAAGAGACTCTGAGTATGCACTGTCCCCGTGTCACTGATTTCAAACCCATAAAGTTAATCAGTAAATATTTCAGTCAAGGACTGGAGAATTTTTTTAAATGCATTTATATTAGTCAGGGTTCTCTAGAGTCACAGAACTTACGGAATGTCTCTATTTATTAAGGGAATTTATTGTAATGACTTACAGTCTGTATTCCAACTAACCCAACAATGGGCAGCTGTGAATGGGAAGTCTAAAAGTCTAGTAGTTCCTTAGTCCCAGGAGTCTAGTAGTTTCAGCTGGTCTTCTGTATAAACTGGAATCCTGAAGAAGTAGGTTCTAACAGAGGTCCTGACAAGTAAGTGCAAGCAGAAGAGTGAATCTTCTTTCTACCAACGTACTTATGTAGGCCTCCAGCAGATGGTGTGTCCCAGATTAACGATTCATACTCCCACTCCTGGATCTGGAACTTGCTTTCTCCCAGGCTGACCTTGAACTCAGAGATCTCCTTGCCTCAGTCTCCTGGGATTAATAGCATGTACTACCCTGCCTGGACCTAAGCATTTCGTGGCCACTATGTCTCAAGATATTCATGTCAAGATCAGGGTCAGAAACTTGTATCTCCCAGCCTCAATATCTGGATCATAGGTGTGCCCTCCATTTCTGGATTGCAGTTCATTCCTGGTGTAGTCAAGTTGACAACCAGGAGTAGCCATCACAGCATCCCTGAGGAAAATATACAGACTTCTTTTCCTGTCATCATTCTGAAAACAATATATGAGAAAGACTTAGAGAGCATTAATGTAATATCTCATATTATAACTAATGAATAGACAATTGAGGTGGAGGAAACAATGTGTACCATGATACATTAGGGATGGGATGTGGATAGCCTTGGGTTTGGGTATGTGAGCAGAAGGTCCTGGAACCAATTGGATACCAGGGGAACCAATCCTCTCTCCATGGGTATTAAGGGATAGATGTATTTTCTCAGCCTTCTTGTATCTAAGAAATTAAAGTGGTTGCATAATAGCTAAGAAGAGTGAGAGACCAATGGGAAGTGGCCATGAATATTGGATCTTGTCAGGTGTTCAAGAACAAAAACTGACCTGCCTGCATCTGGCCTGTGCTCAAAACTGGGCATTTCAAAGACCACCCTATTAGCACTACCAGATTCATTGGAGCGAGCAGAACTTCCCTCCAGTCTAGCATCTCTGTCAGGGACAGCCATAGCATTTACCCACTGAGGTGCTTCTCATGCTCTTTGCGTGACAGATAGAACGGGGACAACATTTAGGTTATTTGTAGTCTGAAAGCAAGCAGGTAAGAAGTGCGGAAGGAAAGCTTCATTCATCAAATTTGAAAAAAAAATGAGAATTTAAGAAACTATCGCCTGGATTTTTCAAAAAAAAAAAAAAGCACTGCCTATGTTTGAAATCATGTTCCTTTGGGGGACAAAAAAAAATTGCATAGAAAATGTAAAAAGTAAGTAAGGCATCTAAAACAAAATGGAGTGTCTAAATGAAGAAGGTATTAAGTTACTATGGGAAAAAATTAATTCATTTGAGGAAAAAATGAGATGAGTGTAACAGAGATTAATTAAAATTTAGTTTATCAGATATTTCTCAGGAGATTGACAATTTAGTCAAAGGAAGATCTTATTTAAGTGCGTAAGTACATTTCAGCTCATATGTGTGGTGCACAATAAAGTGGAAACAAGGGGATACAAGTGTATGCAAATTAATTCACCACATCCAAACTCGATGTAGGTGAAAATTCTAAACTGAGTCAACGACTTCCCTCAGATGATGCATTTCTGAGAAACCTCGGACAAGCACCATCATTGGTGTTCCTGTCCCTAAAACTGCCAGAGACTCTCTGGTCTGTAAAGGCACATGGGACCTCTGCATCTGAACCTTTCTCTCTCTTTTGGCTTTCACAGATTGTGCTCCACTGTGCTTCCTGTTCTACGGACAGACTTTTTTCTGGTTACCTTTTGGCCCATTCCTCAGAATTCACCTTGGTCCTCACGGTTGTCTCTGCCCATTAATTCTCTCAGATAATGCTCTTGCTGCCCTGGCTTTATCACAGTGCCTGCAGTAGGACCTCCTTGCCTCACTCTTGTGTTTCCAGTTCAAAGGATTCCAAGAACACCAATGAAGTCCAGGAACTCAATTAACTGCCAGACTTCCAACCTCTCCCTTCCTCTTTTACCTCAGTGTGCACATCTGTTAAATGGAGGGAACCAACAGAGGGCCTGTAGAAGCAACCTCTTACAGCACAGAAAAACTTAATGAAAGTCAGACTCTAGGGGCCCCGGTTGTGATTGGCAACTTTGGTTAATCTGTTTAAGATAGGATCTTGTGTAGCTCAGGCTGTTCTTGAGCTTCCTTTGAAGCTGAGAGTATGTTTAAGGATGACCATTTGGTATTGGCTAAGCAATTTGTTGTGTGCTCTTACCTAGGGAAGACTATTTTCCTCCTCTCAGCACTCCTTTGGTGCCTTTAGTTCTTTATCTAGGATTGAGGCCTCATGAGCTTTTCCCCTTCCACATTAGTATGTCAATGGTATCATTCTGTTTTTTAATTCGATATAATTTTTTATTTACATTTCAAATGATTTCCCCTTTTCTAGCCCTCCACTCCCTGAAAGGCCCGTAAGCCCCCTTCTCTCCCCCTGTCCTCCCACCCACCCCTTCCCACTTCCCCGTTCTGGTTTTGCCGAATACTGCTTCACTGAGTCTTTCCAGAACAAGGGGCCACTCCTCCTTTCTTTGTGTACCTCATTTGATGTGTGGAGTATGTTTTGGGTATTCCAGTATTATAGGTTAATATCCACTTATTAGTGAGTGCATACCATGATTCACCTTTTGAGTTTGGGTTACCTCACTTAGTATGATGTTCTCTAGCTCCATCCATTTGCCTAAGAATTTCATGAATTCATTGTTTCTAATGGCTGAATAGTACTCCATTGTGTAGATATACCAGACCCAGTATAGGCAGCCATGTTGGTGAGATTTCAGGGATGTATCTTCCTGTTCAGAGGAGTCACAATCTTATAGGAAATGTTCTGATCCCCTGGGTATTTGAAACATTCTGTCTCTTCTTCCAGCATGGTATGTGAGCCTTAGGCACAGCAGTTCTGTTATAGGTTTTCAGTTTGAACTGGGCACACACTCACTTACTCTCTTCATTTTGATCAGTTGGGGGTTTTCTGTCATGATCTTCATCAGTTTTAAGGAAACAATCATGTGATAAGGGGTGAGTGACACCTACAGTTATCTGTTGGAGTAAAGATAAATAATTAGAATGTAGTTAGTAACTATACTGGATTGATTAAATGGTTGCTATCAGTTCAGTTTTCCTATTAGGTCCAAGACGTCACTGGTAGTTTTCTAGGCTTCCAGATCTGGACATGTTTTTTCTTTTGTCAAGCAATGGGTGAAGGAAAAAATAAGAAATGTTACTAATTGTCTAAGAAAAGCAAATCAAAACCATAAGGAGCTAGCATTGCACCCCAGTAAGATCAGTTAAGATCCAAGAGAGAAGGGGTGACAAAGATGTGGGGACCAGAGGTCCTGAACATGCTAGGGAAATGAACATTAGTGCAGCCATTATGGAAACAGTATAGAGTTTTTCTCAAAAAGTCCAAATATAACAATCACATAGCAAACTAACTACAGATGGGCATATAGATCAAAGAAAGTGAAGTCAGTATGCAGCAGAGAGGCCTACCGCAGAATTCTTTCAAGAAGCAGCCAAGATGTGGAATAGCCCTTAGTTTAGTACAGTATGGAATGGGAGGAAGGAGACAGCCACAATGACATGCTGTTCCTTACCTTTAGAACAGAACATCTCCAGAGTTTCCACCAAGGCTGGTAGGAGCTGTGCTAAGTGAAATATGCCAGGGACAGGATGCTCTGACATCTGAAATGCGAAACCCATAGAAAATGAAAATGGAATAGTGTTCAAATAGGGGTGGGGTTGGGGAGGGCTACAAAGAGGTTGATCAAAGTTAGAGGTTTAAAGACAGGAGGAATAAAATCATGTGCCTTTTAAAATAATATAGCTCTCATTAATAGTAATGCTTTTTCTTAAAACTGTAAGAAAAAATGTTACAGTCTATGTTTTTCAAGGTGATTCAGGTACTTCACAACACTGTGTCATAGACCATAAATCTGTAAATGTGTGTGCATCTGTCTGTCGTGTATGTGAATGAGCATGAGTATGTGTTGTGTGTGAGTATGAGTGAGCGTGTATGTGAGCATGTGTGTGTTGTGTGTGTGCGTGAATGTGAGTATATGTTAAATTTATACATACAATAAATGTATGAATTAGCTAAATGCTTTCCCTGATGTCCCTATTTTCTCTGATGTCGTGCAGTCATTCCAAGCGTGTCTAACCTTGCCAGACTTCTGTGGACAGCTTTTGATAAAGGAAGAGTGTTTTTGTTCAGTGATGTCATTAAGACAAGTTTGACGAAAGCAATGACTGATGATATTTAAGTGCTGAGTTTTAAATTGGCAATGATCTTAGTCAGGGTTTCTATTCCTGCACAAACATCATGACCAAGAAGCAAGTTGGGGAAGAAAGGGTTTATTGAGCTTACACTTCCACGTTGCAGTTCATCACTAAAGGAAGTCAGGACTGGAACTCAAGCAGGTCAGGAAGCAGGAGCTGATGCAGAGACCATGGAGGGATGTTTCTTACTGACTTGCTTCTCCTGGCTTGCTCAGCCTGATCTCTTATAGAACCCAAGAATACCAGTCCAGAGATGGTACCACCCACAATGAGCCCTCCCCCTTGATCACTAATTGAGAAAATGCCCCACAGTTGGATTTCATGGAGGCCTTTCCCCAAGTGAAGCTCCTTTCTCTGTGATAACTCCAGTCTGTGTCAAGTTGACACACAAAACAAGCCAGTACAGCAATCAAGGGGCATCAGCTCTAGTGCCTTGAGGGAAATCAAAAAATAAATCTTCTGGTGATGCTAAGTCTTAAGTCTTATGTGGTCATGAGGCCTGGGGCAGTGTTGGATTGACCTAAAGAGCTAGTTGTTAACTGTGTGCCTTTGCTGTATTAATCAAACCATTATTTGTTACAAGACACTGTGTCACTGAAACCCTAACTCACCATATTGGCAGTAAAGCCTATCTAAAAGTAGGGCTGCCTTAAAGTAAATATTTGATCCCAACTGTCCTAGGGTATCTGTGACACTGAATAAAAATGTCACCTCTCCTTTTAACTCCATGATAAAGTTCATAAGAAGTAACTTGAAATTGTCAGGACACATTAAAATACAAGGACCCTAAAGGGATCTAGCATGCCATCCAGAAGCGAGGCACTTGGCTGGAGTCTGTGATTCTAAGCTGATTCTTTGGTCACCCTAGGGATTCTTTTTCTTTTTTCTTTTCTTTTTTAGTATTTATTTATTTATTATTTTCTATATTGATTGTTTACATTCCAAATGATTTTCCCTTTCCTGTTCCCCCCTCCCCATAAGTCCCATAAGCCCCATTCCCTCCACCCATTCTCCAATCAACCCCCTCCTACTTCTCTGTCCTGGTACTCCCCTACAATGCTGCATCAAGCCTTTCCAGGACCAGGGCCCTCTCCTTCCTTCTTCTTGGGAATCATTTGATATGTGAATTGTGTCTTTGGTATTCAGAGCTTCTGGGGTAATATCCATCTATCAGTGACTGCATTCCATGTGTGTTCTTTTGTTAATGAGTTAGCTCACTTAATATGATATTTTCCAGTTCAAACCATTTGCCTAAGAATTTCATGAATTCATTGTTTTTGATTGCTGAGTAGTATTCCATTATGTAAATACACCACATTTTCTGTACCCATTCCTTCATTGAGGGACATCTGGGTTCTTTCCACCTTCTGGCTATTATAAATAAGACTGCTATGAACATAGTGGAGCATGTGTCCTTATTGCGTGCCAGGGAATCCTATGGGTATATGCCCAGGAGTGGTATAGCAGGGTCCTCTATACCATGACACTTGGTATAGCAAGTGTCATGCCCAGTGTTCTGAGGAACCACCAGACTGATTTCCAGAGTGGTTGTACTAGCTTGCATTCCCACCAGCAGTGGAGGAGTGTTCCTCTTTCTCCACATCCTCACCAATACCTGCTGTTTCTTGAGTTTTTAATCTTAACCATTCTGACTGGTGTGAAGCGAAATCTAAGGATTGTTTTAATTTGTATTTCCCTAATAACTAATGATGTTGAACATTTCTTAAGGTGCTTCTCAGCCATCTGAAGTTTTTCAGGTGAAAATTCTTTGTTCTCTGGGGTCTAACTTTTTGAGTTCTTTGTATATATTGGATATTAGCCCTCTGTCTGATGTAGGGTTGGTAAAGATCTTTTCCTAATCTGCTGGTTGCCATTTTGTCCTTTTGACAGTATCCTTTGCTGTACAGAAACTTTGTAATTTTATGAGGTCCCATTTGTCAATTCTTGATCTTACAGCATAAGCTATTGGTGTTCAGGAAAATTTCCCCTGTGCTCATGTCCTCAAGTATCTTCCCCAGTGTCTTTTTTATTAGTCTCAGTGTGTCTGGTTTTATGTGGAGGTCCTTGATCCACTTGGAGTTGATTCTTTGAAACAAGTAAAAAAAAAAAAAAAAATAATACAATCTCACTATGTTGAAACATCAACTTTTTGAGCCACTGTCACACAATTTTTCATACTAGCTCCCAAAAGCTCAAAGTACATATTGAATCCTACATGAAAACCCAATTGGCACCATGAGATATTGCACACCTTAAACTCTTACAGGCACCCAAATGATCACAAATGAATGGGTGTGCCGCAGTCAAATTTTCAGGTTGTTCTTCCAATCAGAAAACATTTATTGAGCATAAAAAATCACACATGACATGATGAACCTCCAACTATCTTAGGTTCCAAAACACTTGAATGGCTGTTTATTCAATGGTGGATTTAGCTCTTGAAACTAAAGAGGAAATCACAATTGGAGTTTTACAGCTTCAGAGTAACCCTTAGGCCTTCTGAAAGGAAACCTTGAAAAGGATATTACAAACACCATACATAAAGGTCTGCAGACATGTTTATGCAATAGAAGATGACTTTCCTTTTACATTGATTTACATCACAAACACCCTATCTTATGATCATGAAGCATATCTTAACATTATAAAATGTTCACTTATTACTAAGGAGCAAGTCGGTGTTTGATTCTAAACCAAATTTTAAAATCTTTTTCCTTGGTGCAATTTTTTTTCAATTTTAATGGAAACAAAAGGGATTTTGTTGACATGCACATTTCAATAGACTCAGAAAATCTTTACTGAGTGTCTCTTACATGGAAGGTCTGGAGCTGGATGTTAGAGGAGTAATAAAGACTTACAATTCAAAGGCACTCCCCTCATAAGGGGTGTGAACACAGTTGCTTGTTTAACTGTCTGGTCTATTTATTCCCTGAGAAGATGGTTCTACACAGTAACTTTTAATACAATGTGTGGCAGGAGAAAGAGCAGCATGCAATTATCCAATTTTCATCTACTTAGATTTTAATGACCATACTTACTTGCCCATTCAATTTGGTAACTTTTAGCCCAGAGGCACTTAAGTAGCAGTTTGAAACCTGAGATTCCCTCAGATTTATATCCATGTGGCCAATGCTTGTTGGATTACTATGTTGTAAGAGGTTAGTTTTTCACTCAAAATAATTCTCCATTTTAAACTGCCAGTATTCTGAACCAGTAGCAATCCAGCCTGGCCACTATTGTTTTGAGAGTGGTACCCACGAAAAGGTGATAAATAAAACCAACATATCCCCAGTTAATAAAGAGGAGGCAAAACAGTCTTTTTACCTCCCTTGATCATGGCCTCCCATGGGAATACTCCATCTCTCCATCAATATTAGAATACTATGTGGTAGAGAGAGGCAGGAAAGGCCAGTAAAGTTCAGCTTCTGTGCAGTGTTAAAAATGAAGAGGGGTATCCCTCTCTTCTCCCAAGTCAACCAAATAAATCCCTATGAGAAGCAATGCTTGACTGGGAGTGTGTACAAAAGACCATAGCACTTAACTCACCATCTAAAAAGCATGTTGGACTTTGAGAAATATAAGAGCCCACTACTAGAGAGCAGAGAAGGCAAATGTTCTCTAGGAAATATGATATGGACAGTCAAAAGGATTAGGTAAGTTTGGGGCTGGAGGCTTAACAGCTGCAGGTCTGGCAGCCTCTGAGGCAAGAGGTAGACAACTGCCTTTAGTAGTGTAATAAACTTATAAAATACCCTTGCCTGGTTCCCCAGTCCCTTACAGTCAGGAAAGGATGAATTTGGCAATGATTATGACTGGAGAAGGAGTATAGAAATGTTAGAAATGCTCTCCGCAGACAAGACTGAAACATGGTTAATCAGGATACCAAGGAGTTGCTATCCCTTGGAATGAGGCCACAGTATCCTGAAGGAATGGCCACACTAAATAGAGTGCTATTCATAGAAAGGATAATGACTAAGATCAAATAAGTCCAGACAATCACACATAAGAGCATAAGAGATTATCTGTGACATTCTATCTATGAGAGTGTAGGCCTACCCAGAGAACTAAGGGAGGTTATGCAGTATTAAGCTCATGTCATGGAACTAGAGTGTCCAGAGAGACTAATCAATGTCATAATTATTTGTCTCAAGATAAAAAAATAAAGAAAGACACCAATAAAATCCACAAACAAAACAAGATGTCATCAAGTATTGTGACAAATAGTATCAGTCACTCAAAGTTCTCAACCCCAGCCATATGACTAGGATGCCTGCCCATGTGTCTTTTCACTGTAGAGTATATGTCCTAGTTGAATTAATTCCTTTTACATTGCACCAGCTCAAAGTTATAGTACCATTCTCAAAGTGAGTGTAAACATGGACTTTGATTAATCTTTAAAAGGGCAAGTTCAACTGCACTGCATAGAGCAAAGAAGTGAAGCAGAAAAATAATTGTAGCATTCCTATTCATTAAAATGCATGCTTCTCCAGAATGCCACCCACTCAGGAACAGAGCACACTCAGCACTTAGTCACACCTTGCAATATGCATCAGGCATTTCCAGTTTTTCTCCACGTTTCTTGCAAAATTGGATAAGGTATTCGATCTTGGCTCCCGATTGTAGACCTTGGATATTTTAATTGGGAATCATACAATCATACATATGCCATATTAGATTATTTTTCTCAGAAAATTCAGCAGCTAAGCCAACTCTGAAAATCTCCAAATATTTCAGCAAATGTCCAGGTGCTAGTATCTCACTCAGGATGCTACACAATTCATTTTTGTTTTCACTGAAGATATCTTGCTATGTCAGGATGGAAAATGGATCCAGATGTGAATTTTTGGACAAGTTAAAGCTTTACAACATTCACAGTGGCACTGAAATCTCCCCATGAATTGAATTCTATTCTCATTGTTCCTTTTGGCTGCCAGTTCCTATTTCATTCTTGCTAGATCTGATTCTTATTTCAAAAAGTTAAATACTGTGGGGCAGAGGGCACATGCATCTGTGTATATGTCTGAGCATGCTCGTGCATTGGCACATGTGTGTGTATATGTTTGTATGTGTGAACATGCTTGTGCATTCATACATGCGTGTATGTGTGTATGTGTGAGCATGCTGGTGCAATGGCACATGTGTGTGCATATGTGTGTATGTGTGAGCATGTTTGTGCATTGGCACGTGTGTGTGTATGTGTATATGTATGAGCATGCCTGGGCATTCATGCATGTGTGTATGTATATATGTGTGAGCATGCTTGCGCATAGGCACATGTGTATATGTGTGCATGTGTGAGCATGCTTGCACATTGGCACATGTGTGTGTGCATGTGTGAGCATGTTTGTGCATTCACACATGTGTGTATGTGTGAGCATGCTTGTTCAATGTCACATGTGTGTGCATATGTGTGTATGGGTGAGCATGCTTGTGCATTGGCACATGTATGAGTATGTTTATGGTTTTTGTGTGTAGTGTGTGCATACATGCTTGTAAATTGGCACATGTGTATGCATGTATGTGTGCTTGTGTGTGTATGTGTGTGAACATGCTTGTGTATTGGCATGTGCGAATATTTGTATGTGCTTTTTGTGTTTGTATACTATGTGCATGCTTGTGTATTGGCAACACAGGAAATTTTTTATTAAAACATAGGAAAAATGAGAAGAAAACACAGAAAAAATTTATAGAATTATATTTAAGTTTTGGTCTATAGCCTGAGTTCTCTAGGGCAACACACTCCTATAGATGCAGAAGTCCAGAAGACAAGCCTAAGAACGCAGGCCTGTCCTCTACCTTGCCAGTTGCTCAACAGTATGAGGCAGAAGATTACAAGGCCTGTCTGAGTCACAAAGAGAATTCAAGGCCAACCTGAGCAAATTAGCCAGACCTTGTATAAAATATATAAAACATGAATAAAGGATTGAGAATATAACTCAGTGGCAGGGTACCTGTCTAAATATAAGACAGATCTTACCTAGGTATAATCTTGAATTATACACACATACAGAGGATGGTGATAAAAACAGGCTACAAGTATGAGCCACATGTAATCTTTATTTCTAATAATCACATTCAAAAGGAACAGATAAAAATTAACTTCAAAAATAAGCAAGTAAAAATTTCAAATTCATTCAGTTTAGCATATAGTTTAAATTCCAGTTTCAGTACCAAGACTCTAAATCCCACTGGTCATTCTGCATGCTTAGAATGAAACATTGCAAATTCCAACGAGTCTGGAGGCTACCTGCTCCCTATGACCACCATAGCTCTGAAGCTCTAAGCCATCACATTATCACCTCCATAGCTGTGCTGATGAATGACAGAACTAGAGTCATTTCCCTTCCTGCTGCAACTAGAGTTTAACCGCGTTCCCCAATCTGATTGGGATTATAAGGGGACACAAATAAGGGACCTAGTAGTTGTCAGCTTTCTCTTGCTTTTATGAACAAAGTTTCATTCTGGCTCTCACAGTTTCATGGTCCTTTGGCCTCTTTGTTGTTGGCAGGTGGGACACAGCATGACAGATGCAGGTCTTGGAGCAGGTATTAACTACATGCCCAGAAAGATTCAGTACATACTCCAGTAACACAAAGAGGATCCACTAGGCCCTACTTCTTTGAATACTTCCTCATAGTATCATTCTGAGAATCAAACTATAAGCTTTTGGAGACATTTAAAAACTGAAGTGTAAAGCTTCTCTACACCACTGAGCTGACAAAATTGCTTAGCTCAAACTCAGGTTCAACCAACTCATAGCTCTGCGTCTCCCAACATTCCCTAATGGTCTCTAGGACAAGACCCTGAACAAGACTTGTAGATGGCTGGCTTCAACCTCCAGAACACCTGAATACATCAACTTAGACTTTGATCATATAGTGTGATTTGTGTTTTCTGTCAATGTTCAAATTAGTGGTGCTTGATTTAGCAAACACAACTAACACATACCCAAGTACAAGTAGTAAATTTCAAATAATGAAATGTTTCATTGTAAATACAGCGCACAAAACTTGATACTGGATACACTACTCACAAATTCAAATTTACCCAAACAATATATATTCTGTCCATAAGCTATAATCTGACCATACATGACTCTGTACTCACAATGTGAATTTCCTGTGATTCACTGTGAGACTCAGATGGCAAGAGATCGCAGCAGCCTCAAGGTCAGACCAGAGACAAAACCCAAGTATCAAACCAGTTCTGACTCCTCCTGTGCGTGAGCAGCGTGCCTTCTCCACAGACGCCACACTGGGTGCTCAAACCCCAGCCCACAGCACTTTCTAGACTCTGTCTACACTGAACATTCGCAGACTTCTATTGCTTTGTTATTTTTTAATCATTATTTTGAATACTGTCACCATAACACCTACATTGTCATCTGCAGATGGTCCAAGGCAGGCTGGCTCAGGTTAGATATAAAGACTTCATATTTTATATGAGGGACTTGAGCAGCCTCAGGTTTGGTGATCGTTGTTTGTCCTGTGACCAAAACCTAGAGGAAAAATCATCAAAGAAAATGAAGCTAGTGAGACACTCAGTGACAAGAAGGCTGAGCACTGAAGAATGAGGACTTAAGTTCAGGTTCCCAACACCGACATAAAAAGCTATGCATACCTGTAATCTCAGTGCTGGGGACTGGCAATCCATATACATATATATTATCCCAGCACTGGGATTGCAGGTATGCGTGCCAGGACCTGTGGCCAGCCTGCCTAGCAAGACCAGTGAGTGACCTAGCCTTAAGGGAATACAATGTTAACTGTTAGAAGAAGGCAAACATCTCCTCCTCTGGCCTCTGTACTGTGGTCACAAACGCATACGCACCTACCCCACAAGCATACTATATAACACACACACACACACACACCCTAAGGCATATATCTACACATAAGCACATACAAGCACATACAAAGGAATACTTGTATGCATCCAAATACACACACACATAGACGCACACAAAGCCACATATATACACATAAGCACATACAAAGGAATACTTGTATGCATACAAATATGTATACACACATATACACACATACACACACAAAGGCATATATATGCACACAAGCACATGAAAAGAAATATGTATATGCACACAAAATACATACATAGAAACATACATGCATACAGACAGACATATACACAAATGTCCACATGTGACACAGTCATGTAAGGTCATTTCTCACTGTCATCATCTCTTTGCAAAGCTCTGCATAGCTATATATACCTGTCATCCCAGGACTGGAATTGTGTGTGTGTGTGTGTGTGTGTGTGTGTGTGTGTGTGTATGATGGGATGTATGCTTCAATAGTATGCTAGCTTTTCATTCAGCTTTTATCAAAGTCAAATGGGATGATGTGTGTTTGATAATCAAAGAGTACAATTAATCATTCAAAAATATTCTTGTTAAAATATAAAAAATAATCAGAGTTGATTGCTGTGCATATTCCTTGTATGTCACATTTGGTTTAAGAGCTCTAGCCCCTCCGTAGCTGTCTGGGAATGTCAATAGCAAATGTTTATAAAGAAATAGTAAGTGAAAACTTAAGTTTAGGTCCTAATGATCTGAGTTATCGTAAACATTTTAAAGAGTAATCGATTGACTTGGGAATAATAAAGGATATTCTTATGACTGTTTGCAATAATGAACATGGTATATGCTCCTTAAATTTAATTTTTTAAAAGAGTATAATATTTACAAAAGAAGTGCATCAAGAATCCTGAACTGTGGAAAACACAGTGTTCGTATTTGCAAAATGCAGTAGCTGCACGCTGCAGTCTAGACTCCTGAGTATGTGTTCAGACAAGCTCAGTCTCTGATATCAGTACTGATAAATTAGACCAAAACACGAGTCACCTCTACTGCCTGTGAACACACAGAGAGAAACACGAATAGCATACACATACAAATGGACTCTTTTTTTTCCCCAAGCTGTAGAGAATCTCAGAATTCTGAGAGGGAAGAGATGGTGCCACTATTTGACAGCAACACTTGGCAATGATTCTGACAGTTTGAGGGGCAGCCAATCTCAGTGGTAAACCCTTTCATGGGCCCTTGGCTGCGACATTGTTGTAACAGGAATGTGGCGCGCGGGGAAAGCAGGGTTGGCGAGAAAGCCAGGCAGGCTTCACTCTGTTTATCTCTGTGCTCACTGTAAACTGTGCTCATGGCGGAATCCACTGGCTGCCAGGTTTGCGTCGCTCCGTGGAGCAGAAGACGCAGGGTAAGTGGAGGGAGATTGCAGAAACCAGACAACGCAGCCATCTCTTCTAATTTTGGCTGTTAAGGGAAACTTTGAAATCATTGAATGGCTTTAGCTTTGTCGTTGTTGACTACTGAGAGCCAGCACCACGTGATCACTTTGCTTACCCCGTGTCCAAAACAGGAATGGGAGCAGCATCTATCGCCTATGGTGTCCAGGTGATAAAGTTCCAGACTGCCACAGTGACCGGCTCTGAGTACACGTTTGGTAACTGTGAAGCCCCCAAATGGAGCGGCACGTTTCAAGCATTATAATTACTGAACAGTTAGTGAGGGCAGATCCAGGATTCAAACCAGGCAGCCTGGCTCCAAAGCCAGCCCTCTTAATCACTATCCTGCATTGTTGCCATTAATTATCCATCAATTTTCATAGAACATTTAAAAATGCTTCATTGTGGTTACTCTTAATATTGATATAACGAGGCACGGACAATTTTTATGGCTTAGCCAAGATCTTAAAGAAAAGTTCTGTCTTACAGCAAGCATTCTCCACAAACGTTTGGTAAATAATCTAGGAGAAGTGTTTAGGACACTAAATATTACAGCAAGAGAAGAATCCGAAGACACGGCTCTGTCCTGGCAGCGGCTTAAGTCTGGTCAAGTCGCTGAAGCTGAAATGGAAAAAGGACTCGGTGCATAAAACACATGCAGTGTGGATGCACGGGTGTAAGATGTGTACACAAAGGACCAAATGGAGAAAATTGAGAGGGAGCAGACTTAGAAGCTTCCAGGAAAAAGGAAACTTTGAGCCAAGTTTGGGAAGAAAAGAGTGGTATGGGTTGGCAAAGGCTTTGCACCCAGTCGTCTTGCCAATCAACAAACGCTCCCTGTCCAAGGCGGTTCCCCAAGGCAAGGCATCATGCGCGCGAGTGTGTGCACAGCTCCAGCCGGACGCCCGCCCTCCATGCAGGCAAAGCGCGAGACAAGCCAGCCTCCATCACAACATGGCTTTGACAAGTGGCCAAAGAAACACACCAGTAGAATATAAGGTGACCTATTCCAAGGGAAGAAAGAAGGAAACTTTGTAAAGATGAGCAGACTTCTATGAACGTTCCAACCCTTTCAGTGTAACTATTTCTTACCATTATAAATTATTTTCACGCCCCTCATAGCCTGCAGCTATTTTTCTTCCACTTCTATATCTGGGTTTACAGATGCTCAATAGTCCGTCCCCTTTTGTATCCTCCCTCTTTTCTGTCATCTCATGCCCCTCCCCCAATCTTCCCATACCACACCAAAAGACAAATGAAAATAAACAAACAAATATGGGAAGCCTCTACCCTTGAATGACTCAAAAGTCTGTACTATTAAGACACTGAGCGTGACTGGCTGCATTCCAGGTGGCTCTGCAGGCTGGTAAATAGCTCAATTAGCCTCTCTCTCTCTCTCTCTCTCTCTCTCTCTCTCTCTCTCTCTCTCTCTGAATTTGCCAAGTGCACATTGCATTGTTGGAAAGAGGCAGGGTCAAATTAGCCTAGCAACATCACTTTATAGCTCTGATGACTGGGACACCTGAACGCAGCCCAGATGTCACTATCCCCAGGCCCTGTGGGGACCACAGGCAACACAGTGCACTTAGTCAGGGCGTCTGTTCCACCCGAGGATGGCTAATAAGTGCTGTAGGTGAAGACCCTTGAGGGGCACCTGGGCATCCTGCCCATTCAAGCAGAAGACAGTGTCGACGTGTCGGATGGCAACCGTCACCGGAGCCCAGGAAGAAGGAGAGGGACCGGCAGGGAGAGCTGGGGGGACATGGCCAGCCAGAAAGTGCACTCTTCGAGCCCAGTCAGGTCTGAGTGGTTTTAAGCCAGGTTCAAGTCCTAGTCTTTTAAAAAATAATATAATCTATCAAAATATCAAAGCCAAAGGAGATTGGCGTGTTGTAATTAAGCTCCTTCCCCTCAGCACCTTCCTTCTAGGCCTTGACTCTGGTCCCTTCTTCTTCTGCAAAGGTTTAGACACACAGCCTTCATCTACCCCACGCAGTCCCCTCAAGAAGCTCTGTGATCTAAACTATATTTATGTCTATTTGTGGTCTAACCAGACATAAACAATGTCAGCAGAGAACAAATGGGAAGTGATTCTGTATGGCGCACTGTACACAGCCCCGACATAATTCCCAGAGCCATGGTTGGACTTGTTGCAGGACCCTGAGAACATACAGAAAGCAGGACATTCATGTCATAAGGTAAACACATTCAGTCTGTTGTCTGCTTCAGGAACACATTTACTGGTGTGGGCTATGTGATACCGATGTATTCATTACGTCTTGGCATTTGCAATATACAGTGTTTCTCTGTTTGGCTCATTACAGCCTTCATACTAATTAGGTAAAAGAAAATATTGTTTGCAAAAATACTTTTAGGGGGATTACATTTATCCAAGAATATTATGTATCACAATTTTAGAAACATTAAGTCTAGAAGCATTAAGTCCCAACATTTCCATATAATTATTTTGGTTATACCCTAGAGAAGATATTTAAATGTCTTTACCCTTTGTGTTGGGTTTGTATTTCTCTCCAAAAGAGAACCCTGTCAAATAATTAGGAAGCTGAAATAAGAGAAAATATTCTTGGTTGCTAAACTAGAGGGGGAAAAGTTGCCCCAAGATAAAAACTCTTAATGTAAAATTGTAGTTTGATTTGGGTGGTTTATTTTTTATGACATTATGGGAAATTTTTTTTCAATTTTAAGCATAAACTCACACAATTCAATTATCATGATATTTGCATCCGTGAAAATCAAAATACTGAAATTATATTGGGTGTTTTTAACATGGACACGGGTCTGTGTTTTCGTAATTTCTATGGTGCTGAGAAGGGTTTGGCTCTGAATGGCGATGTGTCTTGTGTCTTGAGCAGTGACTCTGCAAGTGTTGAATCAGGAGATGAGCTGTAGACACAGGCGAGAACCACTCAGCTGGCTGCTACTGGCAGAGTCAGAAAGCCCTCCAAAACCCGGCTTTCCAAGCATGTCCTCCTTCGGTCTGAAAGACAGTGTACTTAGGAGAGCCCCTGGCCTCTAGCTGGCTCTACCTTCATTAGGAAAAAAAAAGAAGCAAGTTTTAATTTTAATAGCAAGTCTTCGCCCTCTTAGCACACACCTCTGTTCTTGTAGATAACATCTACCTGTAAGCCAGTAGTAAAATAGAATATTGGACTAATCCATCATCCATCTTCACTTGTATTTTCTTGAAAAAAAAAGGAGGGGGAATGAGAGAGAGAGAGAGAGAGAGAGAGAGAGAGAGAGAGAGAGAGAGAGAGAGAGAATAATCAAAAGCCCCTAGATGACAAAGAGTTGACAGTCAGGCTCTGTGGTAAATGATTCCAGAGTCGCTGGCCTGCCGAGCCGCTGAGGAAGTCCCCAGCAGACCTGATTAATTCCAGTCTCTCCAGCTGCCAGGGGAGCAGAGGGTAAGCAGTCTCGCAGAGAGGAGCCTATTACCACTACTAGGCTGAAATAGATCTAATCAACTCACAGCCGCTCAAAAGAAAACTTTACAGGTGCAGCTCGCTCAGGCACTGCTTTAAAATGGTGACTACAAAGGACCGTGGGAGTCTGAAAGCATTTAGTCTTTATTGCAGCTCAAGGAAATTTTCTGCTGTGGTTAGGCCATGCTAATTTACTGAACATGACAAAGCTTCCCAGACCGTGTGACATCATTTGTTTAAAGGCCCCAGTGCTTGCACTAGTGTATTTCCAATATTACTTTTTTTTCTTCAAAAACAGTTAATTTGTTGATATTTCATCTGTGTTTGGGCTAATTACATGCCCCATTATAAATGTCTGGACTAACCTACTCTAACATTTAATTTAAACAACAATGCTCTGTAATTTGTCATGGTGCTCCCAAAGTGAAAAATGTTGCAACTTTGTTCGCTGGGCAATCGACGATTTATCAGTGCATCGGTCTCTAACTGAAGCAGACCCCTAAATGCTGAGGCCAAGACCAAGGCTCCGAGCCAAAGCTGAGTGAAACTGGGCAGCAATTTGTATCACAGTGGAGGCAAAATGGTCAGAACTGATCAATGCCGTATCGAAGGTACGAATTTGCAATATACATATCTATATATTCCATATTTTGTGCTGGATTGTATAACCACCTCCTTTTTAATGGAAAATAGAGGAAAATTATTAAGACCAGATTGAAACCAAATAACCATTTGCCTCTCTCTTTTTTAATCTTTGTAAAAGACTTACAGAGGTAAAAATCTGCTTTTGTTTAAGTAATCAGGATTTGGAAATGCTCCATGAGGAACAAGATACGTTGTCCAGAATGCTGTGTGTGTCGGCCGGCATGCACACATGCACTTAGAAAATATAGCGATTACTAATGAATTCACTGATCATGCCACCAAAAGAAATTAGAGAATAGTCAAATCATCAAATTGAAGTTAGTTACAGATGATAGGTTACAAACTGTTTGCATGAGGAATTTTATGTTAGAAGATGATACATCAGAACTCAGGAGACAAAGTAGAGATTAAACTTTAGAAATAATCTCAATTAAATTGCAGAATTTTACAATCACTTTTGGGCTTCTCCATTTAAATGCTGCTGTAAATGCTGTCCTAAGGATAAGGGACATGGTCAGGTGGGAGGTGACTGAGCAGACCCCTGGGCACACACAACAGGATCAGAAGCAATGAGGTCATGGGATATTCCAAGATGAATCAAATCTCAAGATTCCTTTGGAGTCTAAGCTGCCCGATTAGAGTACTCATCCTTGCTGGTAAGTATGTACAGAGAATGAGGGCAGACAACGGCTAGCGGCATTGCTCATGCTACTGCTTGAATAACAATAACAGTATTCACTTGAACTGAGTTCTTTTCTCTTTTTCATTTTAAGATGTATTTGTATTATTTTATGTGTATAAGTGTTTTTCCTGCATGCATGTATATGTACCTCGTATGAGCCTTTTACCTGAAGAGGTTGTCAGAAGATATTGGATCTTCTGGAACTGGAGTTACAGATGGCTATAGATGTGGGTGCTGGGAACTGAACCCCAATCCTCTGCAAGAGCAACAGGTGTTCTTCATCACTTAGAGTACCATCTAGCCCCTTGAAATAAGTTCTTGACAATTGATTTTGTTCCTTAAAATAGAATTGTGAGCTATTTCTGTTTAACTTACATAGTAACTCAGAAGGTGTCTGGACTTACCCTGGAGTCAGCAGTGTCTGACTGGAAGGTATCTGACATCAGCATATCACCTTTGCTACAGTTGTATTCTTGAACTCTGTCAACGGTTCTGAGCCAGTTTTGTATTTAGGTCAATGAGACATTTCCTGTGAAGTGTTCAGTTGTTACTCATACAGGTAAAATATAGGTGCCAAGAAGCCAGCTCCCATCCAAGATGGCATATGAAGGCGTGGGTCTACAGAGCTGAGGAGGTCAGTCCCCAACACGGCAGTGGCTTTCTTGTTTCTACAGCATACCAAAGGCCAGCTTTATGTCTGTCATTTTCAAAGTGACAGTTGGTTCCTTGTGGCCTCAAATGTGCAAGCAATTAGACAGCTGTATATAGAATTGGTTTGACATGCCCATTTTTGTTCTTCCAAAGAGAAAACTCTTAAAAAAAACTGGAAGGATGAATTTTTAACAATATAGTTTTAAGTTATAATGTTTTATAAGACTGTAGAATAAAGTAGAGTCCTAATCAAGTCTTTGATACTTTGGGGAGGGATGTATTAAGACATGAATGTCACCAGTGGTAGACTTTAGAATTAAGTTAGCAAACTAGACTGGGCCCAAGTCATAAATACTCAGAGCAAGCCTGGCCTGCTACTGACAATGTAATATATATTATTGTAGAAAAACAGAGATGGTTAAATGAATGTAGGAGAGGCAAGGCAGGAGAAATAAACAAAATAGCAACAACAAACCAGTATGGATCCAGCTGGAAAACAACTCAGAGCTAATAACCTACATTCAGACCACAGCCCCATTTTTATACATGAGTGGCCTTACAACAACTTCCTCGTCTGATGTGATCATCAAAATCTAAAAGCTGGGCAGCTTTAAGAGTCACAAAAGAACAGAACTATACCCCTGACATTAGAACACTGAAGAAAAGGAGGTAAGGACTATATCAGATGAGGAGACCTCGTCCTTTTCGAAGTTAAGTTTTCTCCTGCCTGCCTCAGAATATGCACCATGCCAAAGGCTGAACCCAGCATCTTGCTTGGGTAGGCATTTTGGGAAGAGTCATTTATTACAAATTTCACAGCAAGGTTTGTCAGTAGATTTCTACCAGTTTGGCATTAGAGCAGTGCTCAAGTAAAGCACTGGGCCTCTATCTGATCAGTTCCATGCATATCCCAGAGAGTCCTTACAAAAACCTGTCGCCAGGGCAACATCTGAAGCACAGGTGATGGGGCCACAAGGGTAATATGAAGGTGGTACAGTGGGACTGATTACCAGACCATCAAGGCCAGCCTACCATAGACAACAGTCCATGCCTATCCTCCATCTTCCCCGTGATTTGGAAGAAGGATGCTTAGGAACCCATGTGGTTCCGTTTCATTTTTCTGTTTCCTCTGGCAAGGCCCCAGTGCTATCAGCTGTGACTCCGCAGTCAAGACCTGGCTTCTCTGCCAGATTGTGAGGCCACTTTCCTGGAGGAGGCCTTGCTTGTTTGGCTGTCTAGTTCCATGTGGTTGGACTTCTTAATGAAGTTCACCAAGCCTCGTGTTTCTTATGATGATTCATCTTCAAAACTCCATGCCTAGAGTGTTTGTGCTACTGGATATTGCCCTAGCATTCCCAAAATGACAAACCCTCAACACGGACTAGTAAAGATGTGCTAATTATACTCAATCCATTTCACATCTATGACTGACTGTCATGGCTCGTCAAATTTCTCCTGTAAACAGGATTTAGGGCTGGTCCACAGATGGACTATTCAGGAATGGGAACAAACAATTCCAATGACCATTCTTGAGTTGGGTTTTCATCTTTGTTCAGTTAGGTTGTGTATTTGGTAACGGCATGGAAAGTTCTGTTTTACAGCTCCTCTGGGTTTATATCAGTCGAAGCTGTTGTAATTATCTCTACCATTTGGTCTTTCTTCTGAAATAGTTGCTCACTCTGTGTTTCTACCACTGATAAAACTATGACTCCTGAACCCACTGGCCTAGCATGGGAACTGCCCAAGGTGACTTTAGACCTTGGTAGCACATGGAGGGGCTTCCTTTTCTACAAAGCTACCCATCAAACTAAAACACTTAAAATACCACCAACAGCAAATGTACCTTACAAGAAATACAGAGGGATAAAAATGTAGCTTTTTCTGTGAGGAAGCCTACGTCAAATGCTAAAGGTAAAAATGATAGACAATCCTTCTGTGTTCCTGTAAAAGAGAATGGAATCTATCTACATTCCAACGGATCCTATGGACTCAGGGAACACATCCCACATCTCAAAAGGCGTATCCCATAGAAATGCAACATCACCAAATGGCAGACCTGGCAAGACCTTATACCAGGGTCAGATTAAAGAGGTTTTTAACGCTACAGTGACGTTCAGAGTTTAATGGGAATTTTCGGAGCTTCTTTATGATGTCCTTAGAGTTGGGTCCCTGTGACAGAAAAGGTGATGGGGACCCTTCAAAGGGGAATATGCAAATCAGTATTCAAAACCATAATTGAAGTCTGTGGCCAATCAAAGAGAACCTTTCTGCCCCCTGGTGGACGGTTAGATGTTTCCACAATCCTTAATTGGCAGTGGTGACTTTACCATTTTGGACTTTGATTTCTGGAAAAGACAAACCATGCTGTGTCCAGGTTCAACCAATTTCCTTTCTAGAACAAAATCACATGATCTGGGCAGTTGAGAACTTTCTCTCATCTTTGTGTTGTGGTACATCTTCACTAAGAAGTGAGTCCACCATGGTCGTGGTGATTTTCTCTCCAGTGTTTCTTTCCATATTAATCTCTGTTCCCTTCTCACCTCAGCCCTCAGACAGAAGATGAGAAGAGAAAGGACAACCCATCCCCCTTTGTGCAATTCCCTCTGTTTTATCCTCTGACAGTCATTCTTCCAAATAACATTCTCTCTCCTTCTCTGAGGTTTGTCAGAAGAATTTACTACCCTGTGCTTCCAGTGGGATATTAGATGTACAGGACAAGGAACTGACAATGTTCATTTACCTCCCAGGTCAAATAATCAAAAGCAATTTGAGGAAAAATTAATAAATGCTTGATAACCTGGCACCAACAGAGATTTCCACTCCTTCCCAACCCTTAGAGAAGTATTTCTGAATGTGAGATGCTCTGAAATTTTATAAAGTTCTTGCAAGAGGTAAACATAATAGGTAGTGATGCCATTCCATGCACTGTGCAACCTGTGCCTAACCACAGGACTTCACAACCATCAGGGATTGGCAATTCACACAGCGCAAAATCCCATTTGCAGCATAGCTTCCCCCATCCCATGGGATTCATTGCTGGAGCTTTTTAATATCATGTTTTTCTGATAGTTGAGAACTCTGGAAGAATCGCCCTGGTCTAGGATAGAAGGCCAGTGGAGATAATGAACTGACAACACACACACATACACACACACACACACACATGCACATGCATACGCACATGCACGCACGTGAGAGTGAGGGAGAGGAGGGGAAAGAGAGTGAGAGTGAAGGAGAGGGAGATGAAAGGGAGAGAGGGAGAAGGGGAGGGGGAGAGGGAGAGAGAACAGTCTGTCTCTTAAATTCTTTGTTGATTTCTGGGGGTAAGAAGTCAATTTTGGATTTTCATGAGCATTTTCACCTTCTTTTCTCTTCATTGGTACAATTTCCTCTATGAGAACAGAAGAACCAGATTTTACACCATCCCCAGAGCTGGGATTGTGGACTTCTAAAGAGCTACTCAAGAGCCTACTTCCCATTCCCAGTTCTAGACAACCTACCTTACTTCTTTTGGTCTGTGAGAATATCTTGAATATTCTAGTCTTTTCTGCAGATACCTCTTTTTCCCAAATGTTATTTGAAGACAGACCAATGCTATCTTTTAATCAAAGACCTCCCAAGTTCACAGAAAAAAATATCTTTGCTAAAACCAGTACATACACTTTTTGGAGCAAATACCCAACTAGGTTTCTTATGTTTGCCTCTTAGAGAACTCGCACTTTAACATGCCTGATGATGTCTGAAAGTGGTCTGTCCCACATGAGCATCAAACAGCTTAGCCCTCAGCCAGATGCTGATGACAGCATCAGCATCCACACTTGGGTGGAGACGTAAGCTATGGGAAGAGGACACCAGTGATGGAGGAACCCCTGACTCTGAACTAGATTGCTTCCCAGCTGTGAACACGAGGCTGGGAAACCAGATTATTCTTAGAGCAATCATCTCTTTGAAAGTCAGACTTCTGATCTAAAAAAGAAGAGAGCCACTCCAAGCACTTGGTGGTTTCTCCGAGTTTCCAGGCGGGTTCTTTGGGGAGGGTCTTCTGGTCTAATCATGCTGATTTGTGGTTTATGCAGAGGTTCTGAAACTCAGGCATCATCATGAAGGCTTATGTGTTTAGATCTGTCCACAGCTGTGAGTCATAAACAAAAATACCAGAATCTTTCTTCCTTAAAGAAATTAGAGCTAAAAATTAGAATATATTTCCAATAAGACCATTTGAATAAAAACTAACAAAATTGCTTTAGATATAAGATAAAAGTATCAGGGTAAATCCAGCCTCAGGCCTCTGTCTTCAGATCTCTCTCCCTTTGGATAAACAGATAACTGACCCTTAAAACCACAAATTTCCCTGGTCCTTGTCATTGCAAAGGATAAGGGAGGAGGGAGAGACAGAGAGAGAGAGAGAGAGAGAGAGAGAGAGAGAGAGAGAGAGAGAGAGAGGAGGAGGGGGAGGGGGAGAGAGAGAGAGGGGGAGAGAGGAGGAAGGAGAGGGAGAGAGGCTGAGCCTCTTACTAATTGGAACGAAAGAAGTCTCAAAACTTAGTAATTTGAGAAATTAGCCAACTTTTTTTCCCATAGATGAATTGTCCTCATCTATGATATACATTTCAGAATGAAACTTAAATTAGCTCCTTAAAGTGGTCTTGTGACTTTAATTATTCACAAAGTACACAAATTTAATGAGTTTTTAAATATTAAAACTCGTCTCCATTGTCACTATGGTGAGCTCTTAATTTACAGAGCAATTAAGTCAGGACCCTCATTTATCAGGACATGTGTGCTTGTAGAAAATGTCGTCAGTTTTTATTAATTGATGCTACGGGAAGACTGAGGTGAAATAAATGCGTGTCTTCAGAGGTCGGGTCTGTGGCGGTGGGGAGCCATCAAGGAGTAGGATATGAACTAGCTAAAGGAGCCACTGCTCGCTCGCTGGCAAGATTGCTGAGATGTAAACAGTGCAATGGTTACTGCTCTCAACCAAAATGCTCTCGAGAAAATGCCCCCTGAGTTTTCTCTGGCAAACATCTGTCATGGGTAGTAGCTGAGAAACAGGGAGACTTCAAAGCGGTACTTTCTGATTATTAGCAGTGTTGAGTGTAATGTTCTTACATTTTAATGTGAACCAAGTGTTGATGAGCTGAGAGCGTAGAATTAAAAAAGTAGCCCAAATCTCCTTTGTTCTTCAGGATGGGGCTGACAGGAACATTAGCAGTCAGAACTGCGCCTCAGTACTTACCACTCTGAGCTGGGGTGATTCTAAAGCTTGAGGTGGGTGCTGGGAGCAGGGCTGAGCTCTGGGAATCCATCCATCCACCCCTCCACCCATGGCACTTCCGCCAATGGTCAGGTGTCCGCGCTCAGCATAAATTATTGATGGGCAATCTCATTCTAGAAAATGGTTATAAAAATACAAAAAGCAAGACCCAGTTTAGGTGGGATATTCCTGACCAATTGGCGTGAGATAAAGCCTTCCTCAAAATAAGTTTGCTACGTAGAATGATGAATTCACTGTTTGGGGTTGTCAATATAAACACCAAGAAAGAACAAGCGTCGTTGGGGTCACTTCAGGCTGCTGTCGGAATGGCTGTTCATAAGGAAACTAAAAGTGTACTTAAATCATAGAAAACTAACGGTAAGTGCAGGCTATCTCTGTGCTTTCTTATGAAAAGATTTAACAGTTAACAAGCCCCAAGAAACTATTTTTATGCCTTTGGTTTTGTTTTGAGAGAGGAAAAAAAAGTCTCTTCTATAGATCACAAGGTAGCTTCGAATCCATCGTTTAGGCCTGTCTACCCTCAGATCTACAATAGTCCTACATCAGCCTCCATAAGGTTAGAATTATGCATCAGGCTTTCCAATCATGCTTTAAATCTAGGAACTTTCACAAATCACCCTCAAAAAGTATACACACACACACACACACACACACACACACACAAGATATCTACAATATGACACAAATACTTCCCACTGCATTTGAATCACACCATTCTCTTCTTGTAACTTTGTTTCTACCAAATTATAATTTCTCACAACCAGACAGGGCATCCTAGGCCTTTTACAGAAAGGGAATTGTAAGGGAAAGAGGTAATGCTCCCTCCTGGCTCCAGAACTCAAGGCCTCCAGAGCAGCACAAGGTTTCCGGAGACTGTGCCAAGTGAGTCCCTGTAAGCAGGGGTCGGTTAATACACTTCCATTCCTCATTCAGGCAGGCAGCAGAGGCAGAAGGAGAGAAAAAGGCCGCAGGCGGCAAGCGCTGTCCTCTGCAAATACTCAGTAATAAATCGTTCTTTGCACAGAGCGTAAGGTGGATTTTTCTTTCCTATGCTTCTTTCCTCCTTTGCTGGGCCGCCAATGGGAGGCTGGCTTTCCCACCTGGCCCTGGCTGCCTGTGCCCATAAATTTGCCTATGCAATGCCTGTTTATGGGTCGCTGATGGAACATGGAGCTGGTGCATTTTGCAAGCACTGGGTAGATAATCATGGTAATTGATGTTTGGAGCTGTGAGCTCCTAGGAGCACAGGGTCTCTTTCTCCCAGTGAGGCCCCGCTCTCTGTTATCAGTCCAGCCCATAATTAAATATCACTCTTTTACAATATGTTTCAGGCTCCTTAATGAGTCTAAAGCAGAAAGAGTCACCTCTTTCCCCTCTGAGCTTTATTTGCTTGTCATTAAACAATGTTATTGAGCTGCCTTCTTTCCCTCTGTTACCAAACTCGCATCATTTCCGTTTTATAATCGCACAATTAGAGCCAAGGCTCCGCTTTCATACATCAGCAGGCCCTGCGTGTGTGAGCGTGCATGTGTGTGTGTCTGTGTGTGTGTGAATGCGCGTGCATGTGTCTCTGTGTGTGTTTATGTGAACAAGACAGAAGGAAATCAGGTGTTCCTATAGACCACTCAAATGCATCTTATTTTCAGTAACGGCCTTGTTTTGCAAAGCAGGAAGTAATCTACAGCGAGTCTTTTTCTTCTATCAGACACCTCCGCCAACCAACAAGCTGACTTTCCCAGTGACCTTGTGCTGTGGAGCCCAAGGTCCAGCGTGCTCATTGTTACTGGCTTGCATAATCCCACGCCCCTCCCCCACGTCTTTTTTTCTACCCCAAGCAAAATCCAGTCATTTATATTCAGAGGCTAAATGGCCTTCTTTTTGCCCCCAAAGCTGGCAAGCTGTATAACACCAGTAATTCCCTCTAACAGATTTCCAAAGAGTCCCTCCTTTTACACACACACACACACACACACACACAGACACGCACACACTTCCCCAGGCACACACTGGTGTACACCCCGCCCCGCCCCCCAGGCGGCTCTAAGCAGTGTATTAAGAATCTGAAGAAAATCCATTCCCACTCTGCTGCGTCGCTTTCTTCTCAAGTCGTGAACCCATCACAGACTTTTCCTAGCTCTGGGTTGCCACGGTGAAGATTTACAATGCCGGTTATTCATACAACTGCCTCTCCCCCACCCTCCCTTCTTCGTAAATCCCTTGGGCGAGGGCAACCTTGATACTGAGACTCATAAAATTCACCAAGGCTTATCATCCTTGGTGAAGGCTCCAGGCTGCCTTCCACATCCACCCCCTAACACTCCCACCCCGCCCCTCCCCCACCCTACCCCCCCCCCCCCAGCTCTCTCGCCAGGAACACTGTGTGGGTCACAGACTTTTATCTTACCAATGGGGTAGGGGCTGTGGGAGCAGAGAGGGATCACTACGTAAAATATAAAAGAAAGCATACAGGGACACCCTTCCCCACACACACCTAAAATAAAATCAATGTTTCACCAACCATTTATTAATTTTTAAATTTTCGTTTTGGTTTCTGGTGTCCACGTCCACCAGTCACTAGATGTGGG
This sequence comes from Apodemus sylvaticus, assembly GCF_947179515.1. NCBI lineage: Eukaryota > Metazoa > Chordata > Mammalia > Rodentia > Muridae > Apodemus > Apodemus sylvaticus. The sequence goes on from NC_067480.1 coordinate 112,064,321, forward strand.
AATGTTGAATTTAAAAATGACCTGAGTTTGAATACAGAACTACTAGGGTGTCCATTGATGAGCACTCCAGGCTGACTGACAGCATAGACCATGTTCACTCCGCTCACAGAAGCCCAGAAATCTCACCACCTCAATTTTGACTAAGTTAATTAACCCCCAACCAAGGAATACAGAGAAGGGGAAAATACCAATTGGACTTGTGACAATGATAACCTGGATCCTTATTCTGACTTAACTTAAAACATTGGCCACTGTATCATAGATTGCCTTCTAAAATGTGTTAAATTCTGAGAGAAGCTGGGGACTTTTAGTTTCTCCAAACACTGGAAGCAATGTGCTAGGAAAGAAAAATCCAGGCCTAACAAGGTGGCCCTGGCTTCTCAAAAATGTGTGACTTTGAGCCTTTGTCCCTTTGGTCTGCATTTCTCCCATGTTATACATACCGCCTCATCTTGGGTGACCTGCCTTAAGGGACATGAGCCAACCGTAATTTAGTTACATATTGACGACAGCTAGTTTAGAGCAAGCACACTCCATCGCCGTGGATGTGGCTCAGCTGCAGACTTCGTCTCCCTGTGCTCTGGACTCTGTCACTGCAGAAGCACTTATGAAATGTCCACAGGATCATCAGGTCCACAAGGAGCACGGAAGGTCGAGCATTCTGAGCCTCTGCTCCCAGATGGACGGAGCACAGTAAAAGCCTAGAAGTACTTTCAATTTATTTTGTCTTTCTTTTTGGGTCTAATTCAACTCTTTTAGGCAGAAAATCCCTCTTCCAAGTCGCCTCTTGCCCCACTCGTGTCTGTGGCTTGCGGCTCCCATCGGTCCCCAGTTTCAGTGTTTGGGCAGATGAGCCCAGACACCTCCTTTGGCTTCTGTATCTCCACTTCCACATCGGGAGCTATTCAAGCTTATCAAAAGAAAAACGAGTAGATACTTCCACTGAAGTCAGGGTCCTCTGCGGCTACTCCCAAACATTTTGCGTCGACAAAACATTATAGTGGACAATTCAGCTCACTTTTCTTGAATACTGGATGTCAGATCTGGGTAAATGGACTTACCAAAGCCATGAACTCATCCTCAAGGCTCTACCACAATCAGGTAGTCATCTCGATCAACTCAAGGCTCCAATGACCACGTGCATCAGCATGCAGATACTACAAGACACTTTAGATATATAAAATCAATTTATTATTCTGCTCATTTATTATTATCAATTTGCAAATGGCTAATGCAATAGTTTTGATGACGTTCCAGAATTTTGGACCATGAGCTACAGAAATGCATGTTTTGTAGTCTAACAGGACACACCTGTGTCATCTGAAGAGACGGAAAACTCTTGAAAGCAACACACCTTATTATCTGTGAAACAAGCTGGTATTCTCTGGCTTTCGGGTAGCGACTCCCCATTCCTCTGTAGATCTTGTTGAAGTACGAAAGTAATGGATTCAGGCCTGTAGAAAGCACGTGGACATCCAGTGTCTCCTAGATCCCAGCCTATAGGGGGAACTATGAACTAGAGCATTCTCACCTATTTGCATTCAGCAATAGGCTATTGCAGAACCCTTTACCCACCACATCTGGTAGCACTGAAGCTGGGAGAAGGGAGGATGTGGTGTGATCCAACACTGCACAAAGCATTGAAGAGTAAATCCTGAGGGCTGCGGTGCGTTTTCAGTGTGCATCTACACAAGCCAAAGGAAGCCTGCCATGCAGGTCAAAGTGAACTTGTTAGCTTTAACACATGAGAAACTAAATGGAAATGGGGGAGGGGCTTTAAAGGTGGTTCAGCTGTTAAGAGTACATATTGCTCTTTAGGAGGACCTGGGTGGGGTCTGTTCCTATAACCTGAGGCAGGCAACTCACAACCACATACAACTGCAACTCAAGAGAGCTCAATGTCTCTTAGGGTACCTATATTCATGTGAACATGCACAGTCATATACAACAAATGCACACACACACACACACACACACAGAGAGAGAGAGAGAGAGAGAGAGAGAGAGAGAGAGAGAGACAGACAGACAGACAGACAGACATACAGAGAGACAGAGAAGAGAAACAGAGACAGAGACAGGAGAGAGAGAGAATTTAGTGGCAATTTTAAGCATGTGTAAAAGAATTTGAAAAAGGGAAAAAATTGTATTCTAAATAATTTTGTTAATTTATAGTGTAATCCCATGGTGTATTTGCCTCTTTTTTTTTTTCTTGTTTTTTTTTTTATTTATAATTGCTGTTTAAAAAAAAAACGAAAGCATTCCTAAAAATAGTGACCATTTTGATAAATATTGATTTCAAAGTGTTTCACAGCTTTGCAAATTAATTTTATTGAAATGGTTTTTAGAGTAGCTTTCATAGATGCTATTACTCTTTTATGACTGGGTGTGGTCATATTGACAACTAACAGTTGTTTTTTGGGAAGCCAAAAAGCCTTATGTACTACTTGATGTGAACAAGTTAGAAAGACTAGGCAAACATTTCAACTGACCAAATTGTTCAAGGAAATGAGGACATGTGACAGGAACACAACATATCTTTATATCCCATTGTGTCTACTTTTATATGGGTCCTGTACAGTATGCTCCCAGAGATGTCTTTTCTGCCCTGTTCTCCAGTCTGTGAGCCCATTGAGATGGAGTAGTTACCATCAAAAAGCAGATTCTTTGCTACAGAATCTCAGGCTGTTTCAATTCTGGGGCCTCCTGGCCATGACAGTATTCAGCACCTGACAGCATGGCATGCTTACATTCAAGGCTTTGGGAGACTTTGCCTAGAGCAGCACCTTCCCATAGCTGTGGTCTTTTCTCTGCGTACATACTGCTTCCTCCAGGGGACTTTTCCATCTGCCTTGCTGTTTCTTCTGCCTAGATCCCAAATCCCCTCATTTTCTGGGTATATGCTTCCCTTTCCAGCTTCCTTTATAAATGTTAGGGGGAAGAAAGGAAGCATATTCAGTAAGATAGAGATGGACCTAGATATCCACTCTGATATCGAGATAGCAGTGGGCAGGGGACATAGTTTAATGTTTATGTGACACAATACATGCAGGTTGCCCTTTCTGTGGTTTCACACAGCTCAGAGTCTCTATACAACAGTGCCATTTGCAGCCGAGTGGAAGAGGAGCTAAAAACTAACAATGGCCATTTGTGAGGTTCTAGCTGTATGGAAGCAAGACCCAGCTCAGCTAACACTACTCTGGGCCAGGTTCCAGACAGTACCTTCGAGGCAAATCTTTCATCAGATATTTCCACCACGGCTTCACCCACAGGGAAAGCTGAACAGTCGTCTGACAGGGTAGACATCACACATGAGCAAGCCATGAGGTATGTCTGACCAGTGCCTCTTCAACCATCATCTAGTCTTTGTAACCTAGATGTTAGCTCCTTGTTGCCTTCGATACTCTTGTATGGATTCCTACCCTTTGGCACTCAGATCTTTGCTGGGCCCAACCTTCAGGGTACAATTTTCTTAACCAAAATTATTGTTTCTTTCTTGGAAGCCCTTGCAGATGGCTGTCCCTCTGAGCTTGAGAGGTGCCTAGTCTTCCCATCTTCCTGATGCCTACTAGGAAGACTGCCTTCTGTGGCTTGAAAGCTGGAACCTTCCTAGGGATGTTCAGAGGGCTCCCTCTTCTGTGTGTCCCTAGCTCCACAGCTATAACCCTATTTTATTTTTATTATATTACATTATGAAAAAAATTCATTGAGTTTATTATAGTCTCTTTCACACACCACATGAAAATAAAAAGTGGGAGTGTTTCCTCTAGTCCTAGAAATAGATGTGCGAATGATGATTATCTGAATTGAATACATGTTTACATAATAACTGTAAAAATGGTGGAAAACTATGCTGACTGATTTATAAACTTTATGTGACCAGCTCCTACAAAATGTTCAGATCCCTCCCTCTGAATGCATCTACTAACTAACTACACAAAAGTGACATAAACTTGATTTATCATTTGCCTGGATTTAAAAAATATTCATTCAATCAAATATAAATTTAAATTCTAAATTTGGTACCTCAATCACTGAAAATACCTTGAACTTAACTTAATTACTGCATATTGAATGGCCATGTAATATTACAGTGGACCAATTCACATGGAAAGCTTACTAGATGTTTACTGTAATTACTAGACAGTTATTCTGAAATAGTTAAATAATAACTTAATGAAAGATTTAAGCGCATATTGTAAACTAGTGGAGTTACATATTTTATTTGCCTAGAATTTTCTTGCTGTTAAAAATGAGAAAGACATCCATCTGTGTACAAAACACCAAGAAGTACGTTAAGAAAGTAATTTTTCTTCTTAAAATTATTAGATTTTGAGAATACCATACAATATTTTGATATATTCACATCTTTCAACTCTTCCACTTCCTCTCCTCCTCCATGCAAATTTGCATCATTATTGTTAAACCATCAAGGCCACTTGTCCTTCTCAAATATTCTTGGATCTTTAGGTATCCACTGGAGTGGGGTTAACTTACCAGGAGCTGCTATACTTACCCATTCACAGAGAAAAACCCCTATCTCCTCCTCCTCTTTGTCCTCCTCCCCCTCCTTCTTCTCTTCCAGATGGTAACAATTAACAACAAATTCCCAGTTCATGGAGTCCAACTCCCTTCTCCATGCTGGGATTTGGCTTGGCTTGAGATGTCTTGGGTTTTATACATGCTGTCAAAATTGCTACGAGTACATAGGGCAGCTGCTCTGTCTCCTTGGAACCATGTGCCACCCCTAGATCCTACATCCTTTCGTCCTCTCTGAAATGATCCCTACCTGAACTTTTGGAGGAGGGACTATGGTTTTTGAACTATGGTGTTTACGTTCTCTTTGGTGTTGGCCATTTTTCAGTTGCCTATTCTGTGCATCTTACTGAGTTCAGGGTCTCTGTGTGAACTGCCATTTACTTTAAATAAGACTACACTGATGAGAGCTGAGAGATGGATTATTCTATGAAGATGATGAAAAATCATTAATAATTGAGTTAATTCCATGTTCAACAGTAGCAAACAGTAGTTGCTTCTCCTCTGAGGCATATGACCTGGCCTGTCTAGCCATGAGTTCTTGGCCCTGTAATGGCTCCATGCATAGGTTTCATTTGTGGAACTGCCTTAAATCTACTCAGAAGGTAGTTGCTTCCTCCATGATGCTTATCCCACTATTGTACAAGTGGGCATGTTTTCCTTGGCCACCCATTACTGTTGCCAGGCTCACTGCTAGGTAAGACAAATAATTATTTGCCTTTTGGTGCTACAAAAATCAGCCAACAGGGGTAAAGCTCTAGATCAGTAGCTGCTTGGTTTTTTTTTTTTAATGTTCTAAAAAATATGTACGTAGTATCTTCAACAGTTAGGGTCTTGTCAAGTTCTTCAGTATAGCCAGGAGTACTGAAAAAGGAGACTGTACTGTTTGGGAATCTATGGAACCTTTGACCAACAATTCCACACTGACACTCAGTTGTTAATTTGTTAGTCTCTGGTGTCTAGTAGTCTAGTAGGGGCACTGTTAGCTCCCTTATATAGAAATTCTACTTTAATTCATTTTATGTGTGTGTATTCTACTACTACTGGAAACGCTATGCATAGAGTCATTACAGGGCCAAGAACCCAATGGCTAGACTGGCCAGGTCATATGCCTCAGAGGAGAAGCAAATAGTGTGTGTGTGTGTGTGTGTGTGTGTGTGTGTGTGTAAAACAGTAGTTGGGTTCCTTATGACTTCTTCAAATATGTGGAAGTTTCATTTTCATGGTTGATGAACTAAAACTGCCATAGAACATTATGCCATCTCATAGTTCTTCCTGTTTTTTTATAATTTCATGCTTTCTCTTTGTCTTCCGGTCATACTCTTTGCAATGCCACTGCTATCCTCAGCGAGACAGGGCAGTGCTATAAGCTGTTAATCAGGACATGTCCAAGAATTCCGGATTCTGCCAGGGATAAATGCTCGACTGGATGCTCTTCTCCACAAGCAGACAGCAGAGACTTGACAGCTGTTGATAAGTAACCATGTCCAAGCTATCCACCGAAGGTTGTTAGAAGATGTTGGAAATCAACACTGTCATTTCTTCATGCCACAGACCTTGCAAAGGTTTTTTATAAAACAAACAAATAAACAAACAATAACAATAAAAACAAAACCTTTGGCTTAGGAAATGGCTCAGTAGGTAGAGAGGGTTTACCATGAAATCTTGGGAACCTGAATTTAGATCCTGGTACCTTGGTAAGCCTGGGTGTGGCAGTGCACATTTATAATTCTAGTTCTGCTTCAGTGAGATGGGAAGTGGATGACAGGAGAATCCTGGAAGCTTGAAACCTTGCTAACCTCGGGCCGTCCGCCCCTGATCCTTCTTGCTGGCCCTCTGATTTGGTTCTTTTTTAAAATTTATAAATCCATGCTTTATTTTAATGTATAGCAATACAACTCACATTTTAAGTAACTCTATGATAGAATGATTAATTTTTGTTTTGATTTGCTATTTTCAAGACAAGGTTTCTCTGTAGGTGACCCTAGCTGTCCTGGAACTCACTCTGTAGATGAGTCTGTTCTCAAACTCACAGAGATCTGCCTTTCTCTGCCTCCTAAGTGCTGGGACTAAAGGCACGCACCACCACTGCCTGGATGATACAGTGGTTTGATAGAGTTTTAAACAGAAGAAGATAGGGGTTGGGAGAATTATCAGATTACAAACCTCTCCATCACCCACCCCAAAATTGTTAAATTAATCTTTACAAATGGATCAGTGCCACAGATGCATATCAAGACTATTGATCAATGGGATTAAAATTTTAAGAATTTCATTCTTAAAACAACATCAACAACAAAACACGATTCTGCAGTTTCAGGTTTATTATCTTGTATCTTGCTTTGAATTTTGTTCCCATGGAATTCCAGGAGCTGAAGTCACAGGTGGAGGGTGAGATACCAGAGTGGAAGGACTCCTCAGAGGGCAACCCCAACCACATTCCCAAATGTGACTTGAGGGCTCCGCGGCTCTCTTCTGAGCCCACTGCTTTAACCATAAATCACCTCACATTGTGTCTACGAGTGTTTTAATTGATGAAGAACATGGGAGAAATCTTCAAAGAATTTAAATTTGCCATTCAGAGAACAAAGAACCCACGTCTTCCCTTCCCTTCCGTGTCTTTCATGAGGTCCCTGCATTCTAAAGCAGTTATAATTTAGTAACACAGTCTGTCTTTTCTCCAAAGCATATAAGTGTAAGTTTTAAAAATAGTTTGGATCAAAAACATCTTTGTAAGTGAAGAAACTGAGGTAGCCAGTGAGTGAGTAAGCAGTTTTCTTGGGACACGCATGACGAGGCACAGGCTCATATGGCCTTTGGGATGTAATTTATTCCAGAGAAGGGCCAAGTCCCAGACTATGCAACTCGCACATGAAAAAGCCACCCAAACAAGACTACTTTCCTGAATTTTAAATAGAAGACCTAAATTGCTCATAAGTAAGCACAAATTCCCCACGTTTGACTGTGTAAGATCCCTCAGAACAGGCACAAAATGGACAGAAAACCAAGAGAGTGGGAAAACAGGGCTACACACAAAAAAACACCTCACTCTTTGATAATATTGTTACTTTGTATAATACTCGGTACATACTACAAAATAATCTTTACCTTCCACATATACTTCTTAGTCATTGTTACCGGCCATTAATGAAAACATAATTCAATACAAATATTTTCCTTCCAAAAGTTTTAAGATCAACCATATAATTTAAAATAGAAGTAATCCAGATTTAAGCCATGAGCCTTAAAATTTGTTTCCTAAATACCACATATCTGATCAAATAAATCCTAATGAGTTTGTTACATCAAAGCACTGTCCATTTGAGTGGGAAGTGATGGCTTAGTTATATTTTAAACTCTAGGTTGTCCCTTGCCAAGAGAAACGTAAGCAGCGTTTCACTAGGACTAGGATTTAAAGGGTTCCAAAGATGAGGCCTCAGCAACTCAGATCCCAGTGACTATCAGAAAGCTAGCACACGCGGAAATAAGTCGGTGGCCGGAAGTAAAATAAGTTTGGAAACTATGGGCTCAGCCAGGTGAGTAGAGACACAAAACAAAAAAGTACCCAGAATGGAGGAAGGGTCGGAAGCTCTTCACTCTTCACGGAAAGCAGGCACTGCATCTGTAGCTAAGGAAGGACCGGAAGCTAGACAGACAGTCTTCTAATGCACCGGAAGCAGGTGGGGGGAAGACAGGGTGGTTCCTGCCAGAAAAGGAGCTCTGTCACAGTGCTCTCTGATATCTGTGTATATGGGTCACGTTGCGGTTTTAATGTTTATGTTGAGCTTTACATACATGGGGCTATGTTTGTACATCTGTAACAAATCCAACTGAAAACAGCTTTGGATGTTTATGTAGAGGGTGAAAAGATTAAAAGTTTCAAGGACTTTTTAATTGCTCCCCACTGGCTATTACTATTTACCTAAAAATGGAATTTTCTTTCTGGTGCTGACATTGTTATGACTTAATATAAGTGATTTTTATATTCTTGGTGTTGGTTCATGAACAATAAAATAGTTTATATGTTTAAATTTTCTGGGATAGATATTAAGCACTATGAAAAGACAAACAGTCTACAAAGCATAGAAATAAAGGTAGCTACATCGGGACAAATGATCTGAATCCATACAAAAGAGACTCAAACTGCGACTGGGGTTCTACTCTGCATTCTCTCCTAATTTAAGAGAAGAAATAAAACATTTTTCCAAGCACTGGCCTATCTATAAATTAAAAATCATCAAGTTTTTAACATACTTTTATACTATATGATGGCTTGAGAGGAAATGGATATATGCATACATTTCCCCAAATATATCACTGAAGGCAGTATTAGCAATGGAAAGATTCTCTACCAAGAATTACTTCTTTCCAGAAAAAATATGGATGAATTAACACCATAAGCTTGAAGTGGTAATTTTATGCTAATCATTTCTACATTTCAGAAGGAATCAATACTTTGGGGCATTAAGTGTATGCTCTTGTGTGTGTGTGTGTGTGTGTGTAAATATGTATGCGTGCATGTGTGTACGCTCGAATTTTTGTGTATGCACATGAATGCTCTTTGTGTGCCTGCTTCTCAAATATAGTCAGGGTTCATCTTAGCAAATTTCAAATGAAGAATTAAATGTTCTTGATATTCCATCTAATAGACAGTGGGTGGCACCATCTTAAGCAGCACATGATGGAGGTTTGAATTTGGTAGTATTTTCTTTATTTGGGCTACAAACTCTACCCAAATTTGAAGGACTTTCTACATTAGTAATTAATAGGGCCCCATTATGCTAACTATCATCCAACTTAGGACATCTTACAGGAAAGATAAGAGATGAATAATTTGAAGTAATTTTCTTGTAATCATGCCAATCACTTGAGCAAAGTAGTTATTAAAGGAAACGGTATTATGATGAATTATAGGACATCTCACATTGAATACCTTTTCTTATCAGCTACTTATAGTCTCTGATGCTTGAAAAAGGGCAAACAAGTAGAAGCCTATTCCGAATAACACTCCTGTTATTGTAAATAGAGGTTTGTTTGGTAAACCCTGCATTTTAATGAGGCATGCAAGGCAGTGTCTACCTTACTTCCCTTCTGCCCATCTCTGAGAAGAGCCAAAGTTCACGGGCTTTGCTTCCCTTGGAAGGGAAGCCTATCAAGCACGAGTCACCTTTGATGACAAGAAACCCTTCCAGTTCAGATCTGCTGAAGTGATTAGACATTATTTATCTAATTAAATGTTCAAAACACATCATTATTGAAAGGAATAAATTTAGTACATTTGTTGAGCAGTGTTAACTGAAATGTAACTGCACATCATTTGACTTTTTAACATTTTATTATATCTATTAAGTCTTTCTGTGCTTAATTAAATCAACTTATTTTTTACAGTTAATTTAATGTGATTTCATTTTCGTTACGGAGTCTGAATCAGATATTACAGAGAAAGCCAACTGTATACACAAATTAAGCTTTGACTCCTCAGGTGTTCTCCTGCGTCTCATTCAAGTTTGCTGGCTCAGAATGTGCACCATGTTTTCAGATAGATGTTATTTTTCACACAGAGGAAGGCTCTTTCCTGATCATTGGTGTTATTTTTTAAACACAGCCGTTTCTTTGAGAGTAGAGGACAGTCATGTAAATACTATTTTGCATCCTAGATCACAGCTATCACAGTGATCTAGGTCAGGGAGCCAGATTTTTAGCAATTGCAGAAGTAGACAAAAGCAAGAATGTGAGACCCTGGTCAAGGCTTGCTGCCGCGCTGGACTTCGCAGTTGGTCTTCTAGGAAGGACGATGCTTACAGCTCCATGCTTGCCGCTCCTCACGAGGAGTAGGTAATGAACAACAAGTGCTGGCCAACTGGAGGCACCAAACGAACGCACCGGTTCGTTCTCACTGCTGTATTCAAATGAGCACCAGTCTGTGATCACATTAAGCAGTACTCTTGTCCCAGGAACCCTAAACTGTGAAATGGGGTAAGGAGAGAAGCAAGATTTAGGTCGTAATGATAGGCGTCAATCAAGTACTGTGGATAGTGACAACCCAGGGCGGAACGCGGCATTTAGGAATATTTAAATCTGCACTTATAATCTCAGATGGAGGTTATGGCTGAAAATAAACAGGGAAGGAACATTCAAAGGTTGTAAATTCTAATTAAGCATTGAGATCAGCTTGCAAACTTTTTATTTTTTTTTCTCTCCCAAATGTTGGGCTGTTTCGGATTCTGTCAGCTTTCAACTAAGAACACTGAAAAGGAAGGTTTTTGAAGTCTTGTCTGACTACCCGGATGAAGAATTTAAAAGGTACCAGAAACATGATTAGGGGTTCTCCTTTCCTCGACAGAAAACAATGAGGAGGGGTAAAAAACGTTCAAAAGAACAAAAGTGAACTTGTGCGTGCCTAGGTACCCCTCCCCACCCCTACAAGGCCTGACGAGCCTTGAATCCCGCCCTGGGTTCCAGGTGCCCATTCTGGTTTTACCCCATGGCCACTTGGACTGGCTTTGATTCCCCAGGGTAAGTGTTCATGATCACAAATTTGGCCGAAAGATTTTTCATTACCCTCCAACATTTCTTTTCACCTCCAACCTCTAGGCAGGACCCTGGCTTTCCCTTTGGAGCCAGGAATATAAAGACATGGGGCCAACGGGCTGACCCGGAGGGCCCAGCTGTCAATCACAGTCTCCCCATCTCTGCTGCCTTTCACACCAGGCAGCTGGACCCATCGCTGTCAACCAGGTAACAACCCCCAGACAATAGCGGCCTGAAAGCCTGGTCTAGACACTCTTTTAGCCACTTACTCGCTGCTCTTGGCAGCTGTTGAAGCATAAATAAGCAGTTTGTAATCAGAAAGCTGACATCATCGCAGCGCGGCTGAGAGGGGAGATTGTTCCTGGGCACTGAGCGGTTTTGTGTGTGTGTGTGTGTGTGTGTGTGTGTGTGTGTGTGTGTGTGTGTGTGTGTGTGTGACAACAGATTCCGGGGTGGGGATGCAGATTTGTACCATGCTAAGCTGGTCTTTCTTTGATTTACAGAAGACAATTGGATCAGGTCCCCAGCTCCAGGGAACACCAGGATTATTTCTTCACAGTCAGCTCCTTATGGCCAGTCACATCGAATAATAAACTGGGTACCAGTGGCACATGAGCTCGGCAAAGGTGGAAGCATAACGGGGTGGGTTGAAATTTTGGACAGGAGGGTTGCTGGGCCATGGGGCAACTCCTCAGCCCCTGGCAAGGAACCATGTGATGGTTTCGGTGGGGGACACACAGGCTGGTTGCTACTGCAGGAGTCTGCCCGCTCTGCAAAATGGATGGTTTCATGGGAAGCAGCAGAGACGCCGAGCGAGCTTATTGCTGCTTCCTGTGTAGAGTGTGCCTGTGTGTGTTGCAGGATCAAGGTCTGCCTTTCAGAGTGACTGGCAGCTAGCCTCAAGAAAGCAGGAGGTATGAGCCATCCACCGGAAGCGCTGACTCCCCAATCGCCTCTACAGCTGAGGAGGACCTCTTGTAGATTTTCCTGTTTCCCCCCAAGACTGGCTTTGCCACTAGAAAAAGGAGAAGTAGCCTATGTTATTTGCTTATCATAACGGATTTCTTATAATTGTTTGCGGTTGCTCCCAAAGGAGTGAGAGTTTCTTGTGTTTCTTTTAGCACTCCGGTTCTGATTGCCCTGATGTCTGCTGGTGACACTGGACTCAAACTCCGTTGGCCCATAGTGGCCAAATCCATGCCAGGACACTATAGACCTTCCTAACTGAATAGCCCATTCAGGTACTTTTGCCCATCTCCAATTTCCTCTACCAAAGAAAAAGAAAGAAAAAGAAAAAAAAAGTTCAGTTCTACAAAAATATTGCCGTCCTATCTCCCCGAGGGGCTCTGGTATTAGTTTGTTCTAAGTAGCTCATGATTTAGAATACAAAGGCATTTCCAGAGTGCATGTTTAACAAAATGACATAGCAGATAATTGAAATTTATTTGCAATTTTCAAACTACAATAAACACAATTCTCCTTTTCTTTCATTAATAATCGCACGGCTAATGCATAGCAATCCCTGTGCAGCTTTTACAAGCAAACTTGAGCTGCCGTGCTGTAATAGCTGGAAAAGTTAATGTAGCTTGAACGAGGTTTCTAATTGTCCCTGTCTCTGTCATATTTGTCTACTTGAATGGTCCTAAATACCACAGCGATTAATTACTACAGAGCAGGTATTACAAGATGTTATCATCTTTCCCCAACCGTCTGGGTGAATGGAGAGAAGGGGAGATTGTTACAGTGTTTCATCTCTGCTCTTCCTGTAAGACACTTTAACCAGAAGATTTAACGTGTCAAAGTTAACAGCGTTTCTAGCAGATATTCACATTCTAATTAAAGATTAAGAACGTACTACATTACACTGTGATTTGTCATACATGGCTTGTTAAATAGGAAACCTACCGGGATTCCCTAACATTTTATAAACATTATTCAGGGCTTTTAATGTGGGCAAAGTGAAAGATTGTTCAACTGCATTGCAGCACAGAAAGCAGGTCGCCCTCAGTCCCTCCCCCACCCAGCTCCCAATAAATAACAAGATGAGACGAGTTAGGCTGTTGAGAGGCTGGCTTGCAGTGGAGGTTCTGCTGGAGCCATGAATCACCTCTGGTTAGTATTTGGTGGTAGAGGGAAGATCTTTATTATTAACCCTAGACTCCCTTTTTTTTTTCTTCTTTTATTTTTCTCTTCTTTCTTTCTTTCTTTCTTCCTTTCTTTCTTTCTTTCTTTCTTTCTTCCTTTCTTTCTTTGTTTTTTCCCCCCACTTTTGCTTTTGGCTGCTTGATAAGTAGAGGAAGGTAAGAGTCTTTGTTTAAATCGGAGTACCAAAGGACAAAATAAAGATGAAACAGTATTTCGATATGCAGCCAGAGCCCTCAGCTGCTCCTAGGGGCCCTGATCGGACCAGGTCTGGTACTAGTGGTACAGGACTGGCTCACATTCGATGACTGCCTGCTGAATAAATTAATTAGATACTGAGCATTTGCATATTCACTGATGCTTGCTAGGTAGAAAGGGAAGGCCAGGTGTGCTGCATTTGGGGGTTAGAAGATGTACTAAGAAGTCACATCTTTCTCTTCCTCAGAAACGGGGTGCCCTAATAGTAAAAAACAATAGTCAGGCAAAACTCTTGCTTAATGAACACTCTGAGTAATTATAGCAGGGAGGTGAAGCAAGGCAAGGAGGATACTTCTAGCTTACAAGCCCCAGTGAAGCCAATGTACTGCCCTAGTTATAGAGAGGCCTAGATGCAATAGTTCAGGGGCATAAAGAGAACAAATCCCACTTGCTCTCTCTGGATTTTAGGTTTTAATTATGCTGGTGGTGTGCCATGGTACCTAATGCAAAGTTATCAATTGAAGGAGACCTTACACTTGTAAACATTATTATTGACTGGTTGCCAGTCTAAGCTGGAACAGGGGAAAGCTGTTCTAAGAAAATTACAGGCAAACCCAAACAGGGGGATGGATCTGGGCTGTTTCCATTAGGAGTGTGGGTCTCTCTATTTCCTCTGCTAGTGGCTGCTACCAGGCTGTGGAAAAAGCATCTTGTTTAAGGCATTTGTGTCTCACTGTGAAGCTACGTTTCTGTGCAGCTGTGGGTCCTGACTTGGAGGCTCCCGCAGAGCTGAAGGGTGCACAGCATACTCCTCAGGTCCCCCGGGTGATTGTAACACAGAAGAGTGACACCCATGATTTTCAGAGCATTGTACAGTGGGAAGTGCTATCTCGCATTTTTAATATTTTGCTTTTATTTTATATAGATAGTTTTTTTTCTTTCAAAATTGCTTTTATTTTCTCTTTCAAGAAAACAATTGGACAGCACTCAGCCTCTAGGAACTGATTATCAAAATGAAAGGATAATACAATAAGTATTTTAAAAAAAAAAAATGATGCCTATGCACTAACAAGTCCCACTCTGCCTCTGATTTCACGGGATCTCCTCCTGGCCAAGGCAGGCAGTGACCCTTCGTTGGAAACAGTATGTATACACACTGCAAGTGTACACGCATAATAAACAGATACCCACAGATTCCACAATGGGTGTTCTCTAGCTGAGTCTTTTTACTTAATTTAAAAATACTATTGCCAACATCTAAAGCTCTTTTTTAAAAAAAAAAGACTTTCTCCCCCATATTTACAAATGGTCTCTGAATATGAATTATTTAAGTGCCTTCCCAGGGAAAAATCAAAGAGGCTCTTAGTACCCGTTTCAGTGCTGCTTAGAACTTAAGCTTTTAATTTATTTTATCAAGGCTCAGAGGGTACAGTAATTGTCAGGACAAGCCCTCCACCCCCCCTCAAAATAATCTACACATGTTTGAAAATTCAATTTCTTTTTTTTCCACATACAAATTTTGGTGTGCTCATAAATACATAGAAATCAATTATTTCTGTGGTAAAATTACATCCAGGAAACTACATATCCTCATAAACTAAAAGAATATAGATTTATTAATATGTATCCAGAATAACACTTAAGAATTTTTTAACGTGTTTTTCACCTTGAAAGGACCTGCTTGAAGCCTGCACAGCAGCGGAAAAACCCTGTAGTCCAGGGTTTTTTTGTCACACACACAGAGCACAGATTTTTTTGATTATGTAGATTTCTTTCCTTACTGCAGTTTCATATGCAAAGCATGTATCGGCCACATCCATGCTATCTCCTAAAGCAGTCATTCTGAAACCCAATCTGGGGACAGTGCAGACTAAATAAAATTTCATTTTGATTTGGCCTCCTGCTGCGAACGGGACTGCTTTGTCTCAGCCGGCAGAATCAGCAAGCCAGAAAGGTATGTGGAGCATTGCAAGGCTGGTGGAGTGTCTGGAGGCTCAGGGTCGCCTCTGCTCCTGGCTCGCAGCTCTTCCACTTCCTGCTCCCCTTCTTCCCTCAGTGCTGCATGCCTTCTACCTGCAGGGCAGAGTGGTGGCTAACCCGCACCAGTCGTTGACTTTGGCATCTGTTTTATCGCTCCTGCGACTGTTTGCATACCCCCACCCCCCACTGTCTTTGTTATTGTTATGCTTTGGTTTTGGTTTTGGTTTTCTTTTGTGTTGTTTTCTCCTCTGCCTCTATTTTCTATTCTTGTTTTTTTTTCCCTTCTTCACATTGGTCTTCCATGTTTCTCAAGGTGTTGAATACTAAAATACTGAATGAAAGGGGAATTGTGTAAGTGCTGTGCTAATGCTCCAGAGATTCCACTGGAGAATTTGTCATGCTGGATTTTATGATAAATTTGAAGATGCGTTTAACAGTTTTGAAGGACTTTAGCATTCATGGCCCTTTGGAGTGGCCCTGGCAGAAAAGGAGTCACCCATTTTAGAGAAAGGGAGACTATAAAATAAAGAATATCTTCTCAGGGGACTGGATTGTTTGGAATCATGATATGTTGTGTGTGTGTGTGTGTGTGTGTGTGTGTGTGTCCTCAAATGCATTGTGGCAGTGCCTGCCTGCATCCCCCTGCTCAATATGGTCTCTTTTGAACAATGACCTTCACTTGGAGTCATCTCAGGAGAGGCCAATTGTGTCAAAGCTCTTCTTAGACTTGTCCCACCTTTCTGAGAGTGGAAGGGCCATCAAGGGACAACCTGCTGTGATGTTCTCAGAAGCTTTTCACACAGTGGCAGAGGGCCAGGGGATGGCCATTCTGGGAACTCAGTTTTCAAGTCTGAAGGTCTCCTTGGAACTGTCACTGCCCTTGACCAAATTCATAAGGTGCTGTGAGGGAAAGATGTGTTTCTCCCTGGTTTACATATTGGCATGTCATTAATCTAAATTAGATTATAGCAAACTGGTTAAAATGGATACAGAGTAAATGAAAAATAAATTGCCTAAGAGGAGTCCAGGGAGTAACTTCATTGTGACTCAGGAGTTCTGCATAAGTAATTCCACCTAAGAGGTGGGTGAGTGGGTGAAAATATCAAATAGCTTCACAGGGACCTCCCTGCCTCACCCAAAGCAAATGCAAAATAGGTCATGTCATGTAACTTTGTACAGGGTTGGAATTAACTTTTAGAAAGCACAGATTTTGCATCACCCCAGCCAATGGCCTTCTGCCTCTACTTGATGTGTTATTGACATTCATAGATGAGCGCCATGGCATCCCCAAGCTGGCTTCCTGCTTCTGCTGAGCAAGTCTTGGCTACAGAGGACACACACCCACAGCTCAGTTGTTTGTGGTGAGGCTCCCTACTATGTCACCATGTGGAACAAATGGAATAACAAAGTGTAAGTTGAAGATGTTGGAGAAATAGTAACAGGAATACAAAGCCAAATGTTGCTTGGTGGAGACATTGCCATATATGAAGAAAAACATGGAGATGCTAGGCCTTTCTTGAAGGTTTGGCTTAGGAGGTGGGTGGTTCCTAATACTACGGAGTGTCTTTTTGTTATAGCCTGAATATGAAAGCTACATGGTTATTTCATAGCTGTTCAGAATCAAATACAAGTTTGGTTTTATTTCTAAGAGGCCACTTATTTAGGTGTTATGTAAGTTTTCTTTAAATTAACAACTATTAAGCAAGCATGCCATCTTGAAAAAGCAGAATTTAAATAGATATTTTTAAAATATAAAGTATAAAATATAGGAACACAAGGGTTTGTGTTTTGAGTATGTATAAGTATATAACTATTTAGAAATAATGTACACATACATATGAATATGAAAAGAGACTGAATTAGTTATTTAATGAGAGTCAGCAAGATCATATCAAAAATAAAAGTTAACAAACGTATGTAGTATATCTAAACTCTAGTTCACTGGATATGTATAATATGCACCAAGGGTTAGTACTAAGCAACAGAATAGTATTAATTGATAGGTTCATTTTGGACTCATCTGGACTCTCACTGAAAGATAAAATTATTATAATATCATTTAAGCAATCATGAATTTGGGTGGGGCTCAGTAAAGAAGCAGTTGGGATGATGTATCCTACCTCCCTTTGTGATATCTGCAGAGCCTGAAGTATATCACCCTCTAAGTTCATGGGCTCCATAAACATAGCACTTCTATGTGTTTTCCAGCCCCAAATATACTCACTGAAAGGAATGTTGACAACTGTAATGGGGTCTCTTGTGGCATATTCCTATTTGTTTTGTGAGGAGCATCATCTAGCCTTGCACATTTTATTACCTGGGTCTGTTTAAATACAGAAGGACAGCTAACAAGAGTTTCACATGCAGTCAGGCCTAAGACAGAGAATTTAAGAAGCCAATTCCCGTACTGTTAGTCTTGGAGAAAGTGGTGGTCAAGGATGATCAGTGAAGGAATACATGAATGGAAAAGCACTGAGGGAGAACACAGAGGGCACATGCATCCCTAGGTCTCTCTCTTCATGCTACCTGGGAACCATCATTTGTGGGAGAAGATTTAAAACTCACAGATCCTCACCTGTGGGCCCCAGAGACCACATAGACCTGTTCACAGACTTGTGTGTTCCCTAAGGAAATTGCTTACCATGGTATGCTCAACTCTCCAAAGAGAGCATCTAATTTCCAAGAACCTGTGCATTCTAAGGTCAGGTCTCTCTTTCTCTCTCTCTCTCTCTCTCTCTCTCTCTCTCTCTCTCTCTCTCTCTCTCACACACACACACACACACACACACACACATACACACACACACACACACACACATACACACACACACACACACACACACACACACACACACAGGTCTAAGCAGAAGAAGGAGAATTATGACATTCTGTGAAACAGTCAGTATGAAAACCATAATAGATGTTCAGTTGACTTATATGCTGTAACTACTTCCCAGCTACAAAAAAAATCCCACAACATTTGCATAGAATTCATTTTACATTTTCATACATGAGACCATTAAAAGTCAGTGACTAAAGAAAAAGCCAGCTAGAATCCTGGTCCTGGGCTCTGGTGAGGCACCACTGGGAAAAAAACAAGCTCTTTAGTAGGATTCCTCAGAGTAGTATTCT
Organism: Apodemus sylvaticus; assembly: GCF_947179515.1. NCBI lineage: Eukaryota > Metazoa > Chordata > Mammalia > Rodentia > Muridae > Apodemus > Apodemus sylvaticus. The sequence continues at coordinate 112,082,837 of NC_067480.1, forward strand.
TCACCTGGTCTTACAATAAAGCAAATTATCCTATCTTAATACAAATAAGTTGATTCAATAAAAGGTCATTTACTATGACCACCATGACATCTTAATTTGAAAAAGAGCCACAGTATTTACAAGTATGTAATAAGAGACAATAATCTAGATCCATTAGCTCTATGAAGAAGCATTCTTTTTCTTTACAATTAGGCAACCTTGGATAATTCCAACAGTTCAAGTGACTAGGGAAAGAATAGACAGTGCTAGTCTTTGGACAATAGCAAACCCAATTTTGCACGTGAAGATGGGACTTGTGAAGGGTAGTGGGAAGCCCTGCAAATCACAGCTTCCCTGTGCCAGGAGATGATCCCACACAACAATGTTTTATCTTATGGGATTGCAAATTTTAAAGTCTAAGTTAGATAGGCCCTAGAGATGTGTGGACATTCTCCACAGGATCTTCTCTAAGAACAGAATCCCTGTCTCTGTCTTCTCGTGCACATGGAGTGAAAAGTGTTCTTGCTTCATGGTTAAGTAGAGGAAGGACCTGAGTATCGTTGGTTACTCTTGGCTATGTAAAGCATAGGTACTGTGGTCACCAGGCCAAACAACCCTGCGTAAGCACAGCTGTACTGAAATCACTGCAAGGAGCCAGCGTCCTGTAGGCAGAGGGATAGAGGTTGTGTGTGCAGGAATAGTTGCTGGTTTTCCATGGTCAATCTGTCCAATTCCAAATAAAGGGTCAGATTCTTACCAGTCCTACTGTTATGGACTTCTATGGTATGCTTCTCTCTTGAACAATGACCTTCATTTGGAGTCATCTTATGACTAGCCATTTAGGGTACATAGAGATGAGAGATGCTGGAGTTCTAAAATTAAGATCCCTGGCTGCTTGCTGCTCTCCCACAGGACTTGGGTTCAGTGGATTGAACCTCTATCATCCATGTGGTGGCTCACAGCCTGTTTATAATCCCAGTTCTAGGAAAACCGATACCTTCTTCTGGACTCCTCAGACACCAAGTACGAACACGGTGCACAGTGCAGAGATATGTACTTTGGCAAAACACTCCTACACATAAAATTAAGATAATGTTTTAGGGTTTTTTTGACAAATAAGATTGAGTGACAAGATTTGAGGGCGGCACTAAGTGAATGGAGGAATCACTATTTATTCCTGTAGCCACCAGCACCCATAAAACATACACACACACACACACACACACACATATGTCCATTCTCCACCTTTCAGAACACTATCGTAAAGAACAGAAGGAGCATAGAAAGGAAACATGAGTCTGGGCAGTTTATCCAAATGTAAGAATGAGCACCAACTGAGAAAGACTGTTTAAATTATCAGGCATGACAGCTCAAAACTTGATTGGACATTTAATTAATTTCTCTCCCTGTCCTCACTCATGACTGACTGAGAGCTTGGGAAGAAGTCTCGATGAGCTGCAACTAAAACACAGAAAGTCAATTATATTTTCATCTTATGGACAAGTACTACCTCGACTGAGACTTTGAAGGTCAGGTACATCTGAAAGATTCCAGGTCAGGTTTTCACCTCTGTGTCTTTGCTGAAGGACTCAAAAATAAATAAATAAATAAAAAGTTAAGACTGCATATGTTAATCTCAGAAAAATCCAGGAGAAGTGTATGAATAAAAACTGATTGCATAGGATGAGTTAAACTTCTCAATAGCTCTGTGTAATGTAGCTTTAAGTCTAGAGAATCACATGTCTCTACTGTATGGATTTCTCCCAGTAAGTTCCCCTTCTATGAAAGGGATATTTAGAGCACAAAAGTGGGGCCAAATGTATTGTCAATGTCTGGTGTCTAAATCCACGGTCTAGTTTATGCACCAGGCTCAACGGGGGGTCCAAATAGAGCCACTGTCTCTCTCAGGAATTTAGAACATAAACATAAAAGCTGGCTTGCTGGAATTGTTGGAACAGGATACATTTGATGACATGGCAGAAGACACATAATGCATACATTTTACATTTGTTCCATGAAGCTAGAAACTGGCCAGCTTTCTCCTCCATAGTCCTGCTTGGTCAACTCACGTTGTGTTCTTTGAAATGCCAGAGTGTGTCTCAGCCAAATCCCTCCCTTATGCTTAAGTTGGCTAAAGTTTATTTCAGTTGTTTTCAACTTAAAAGAGCGTCGTGTTGCCAAAAACATGTGAACAAGAAATTCTTAGAAATTGCTGTACCATTTTAGACCTTCTAACACTTAGCCTAAGGGGGAAAAGATAGTGAATGCTCACTTAGACTTTGCTCCTGCATTAAGACTGAAGGGCTGTTGAATCTGATAATGGTGGCAAATATTCAAGATTTCTTTCAGAAGTTTCTAGAAGGTAAAATAAATACTAGGGATGTGACTACCTTGGAACCAAAGGCTGTCATGTTACAGCGATTGATCCTCACTTGTGGGTTGCAGATCAGAGATCCCAGATCAGATATTTCCATTACAATTCACAACAGTGGCAATATTACAGTTATGATGTAACAAGGAAATAATTCTATGGTTGGGGTGGTCACCGTGAAAAACTGCATTCTGGAGTCACAGCATTCGGAAGGTTGAGAAGCTCTGTGCTAGCTGAAATGTTCACAGGATAATTCCCTGAGAGATGCTCAAGGCTGCTTGCTCCTACAACTTGGTTAGTCTTGTAAAACATGCATCAGGTTGAATGTCAACTGAATATTGACTTAAAACCCTGACAATAGACAAAATAGCAGAGAGTGCCACTTTGCCCAAGGATCCAGGCCAGCTCAATCCACTACTGAAAAGATCTAGATCTATTAGTGCGAGGGAGGAGTACTAATTATTTCTGAAATGATTATCAGAAAGAAAGTTTTTTGAAAGCAGTTGGATAAGTAATCTCTCTCTCTCTCTCTCTCTCTCTCTCTCTCTCTCTCTCAAGCAATGTGAGGGCTTGCAACACAAGCAGTCTTTTTGTTTTTAACATTAAACTAAGTATGTGGAATGGTCCAAACTCCAAACTTCAAACAGAACAATCCATGCTGTTAGTAAAGCATAAACCAAATGCATGAAATGCTCTAAACTTTTGATAGAACAGTTCACGCAACAGATAAAACATAAACTGAGGCCTAGCGCTCTTAAAGAGCACCTTGCAATGCTGTATAGAACCACAAGGCGATGCATGTTTTAGTAGCATTTTATATACTAGGTGCTATAACACACCTATTATGTATGTGATATTTAATATTATAGAGTACTAAATATATCTGTGCAATACAGGAGTACATATAAGATAGGAAACTTTACCCAAGTGGTCCAAGGGCTTGTTCACGTCTGAAGGGCAAGGATAGGTGGCTCTAGTGTGACCATCACCACTTGGCCACATTGAGGATGCATTTATCCCCCTGGCCCATTACAAGCTGCTGTGCTTGCCATTTTCAGACCTTTTCTCTTGTTTTGCCTATTGAGAAAAATGCTGGAAATTTTCATGTTAAGGAAAGAATTTTAAGGGAAAAAATGTGTATTCTGAGAACTGATATAAAAAAGTCCTATCTGTGGCTTAACTACAGCTATGAGATGAACTGCTGCTTTTTCTTTCTTTTTCTTTGCCAGCTATTTATGAGTGTTTGGAGAGTGTGCAAACAGTAATGAGGGTGAGGAACTGGGCGGAACAAGGGGATCGGGGTTGGAGTAATGGCATGAAATTAAGAAAAGGGAAATTTAGGTTGATTACCAATTACCAATTGAAAATCTTCTTAATGCCAAGGTCTATTAGACTGTAGGGCAATCTTGTGAGGGAAGTAGGGGAACTCCCATTGCTTGGATGTTTCGAATTAGAGTGGACAGAGCGCCATCAAGGGCACCCTGTGGCGAGCCATCTACCCCGTTGTGTGAATGAGTGAGTTCACCTTGGTTGCCTTTATAGGCTCAAACTTCCATTCGACCTGGGGACAGAAGAGAAAAAAAAGCCACATAGCTGGGTCTGCCCCACATAGCTCAGGATTTACCCAAAAGATCCTGGGATCATCTGGAAATATTTCTTCTGCTTCTCATCTGGGGCAGTCTCTGAACACTTTGATGAGAGTTCCAAAGAGACAGTTTTGCTGGCAAGAAACACCTTCCCAAGATATATGTTTTCCACCTGGGAAGCTGACATCTTTCTGAGATTCATAGAAACCAATATCTTGTGTCATGCAGCACTCGGCTTCTCAGTAAAGTAAAAACTAAAGCAACCAGGCAAGTGACATTTTAATAACATGGCTATTGGGGCACGGTGGGTGTGCATAGTCTCTCCTTCCTAAAAGGCAAACAGATGAGAGGAAAAGATGATGAGAAAGAAAGTTTGAAGGGGAAGGGGAACAGGTTTGATTAGCGATTGATAAGCATTCTGACATTTGTCAGCAGCCAAACAAAGTAGACATCCTTAAAAATGTGAAAAAAAAAAAAAAGGTCATTTCTCTTTGTCTCTGGGAATTCATCTTGTCATATGTGAGAGGATTTCAGTGAAAGGTTTTTAGTTAGTAGGAATATCTGTAGAAGTTAATGTGTCCATGTGGAAGTGGTTACTTCTCCACATTTTAACCATAGGAATTCTGTCACCCATAAAATAAAATCAAATATTATATGCCATATGATACTGGTCTCCCTTTTAAATATTCTAGGTTAAATAAACATACCCAGATTCACAAAAAACAAGAGACATACAGCATGAGCTAACATGCATCTTGCCATAGTTTGTCTTCATTCAAAACTCACACATTGAAGTTTGGATGCCATGGTGCTGCTGGTAGCAGGGACTTGCGGAAGTACTTTGAAAAGGTCATTGAAAGGGAGTGAATTCCTACTCTCAGGAGACTACTTGAGATGCTGCATAGCTACACACTGCAGAAAGTCTGTGTCCTCCTTCCGGTTCCCTTTATGCATTGAAGAAACAAAGGCATTTGCCTATACCGTATGTTGGACTTCCCAACCTGCACCAAGGGAGTGAACCTCTTTTGTTTGCAAGTTACCCAATTTTAAGTTTTCTGAAAGTGGGTGATAGGCAAAGATTCACCTATGAGCTATGAACAGAGACTACAGTGAGGTCAAGTGATGGGTCACAATCTGGTATCTAGCATCCAAGGCCCTCATGTAAAGAATCTCAGGTGTTACGTGAATGTAGAGTTCCTCATCTGAAGACCTGTATTGAGTAGGTCATGTCTCTACCATGAAGAAGACACCAGGTGCTCTCTCTCCTTCCCCCCTCCATATCCTCTACCTTTTTCATGGCAAGGGGTTATAGCCATCACCTGTGGTCTACAGAGACAGAAATTAGACACAAAAAGAATTTAAGAGCATGTAGCACTGTCTCTGTTCTGCAAAGTATATCTGCATGTGTCTGTGGCTCTAAGTGTGTATATTTTTGCCTCTGTATTTACCTGTGTGTCTGACTCAGAGTGTGTGTATGTATGTCTGTGTGTATCTGTGTACGTCTGTCTCTAAGTGTGTATATGCATATCTGTGTGTGTCTGGGGGAGAGAGGGAGGGAGAGAATCTATTTGTGTCTCAGTGTGTGTGTATGTGTATTTATGTATGTGTCTCTGAGTGTGTGTATATATATGTGTGTGTCTATGAGTGTGTGTATATATATATAAAATTGTTTGAATGTGTCTCAGAGTTGGTGTGTGTATCTGTGTGTGTCTGAGTGTGTGTGTATATATGTATGTGCATATCTGAGTGTGTGCATATTTATGAGTGTGTCTCTGAATATGTGTATATCTGTGTGTGTATTTGTCTGTGGGTGATGTGCATGCATGTGCATGTGTGTATATGTATATGTGTATGTATATGTATATGTGTGCATGTGTATTTGAGTATATGTGTGTGTATACATGGCATACATGGGTGTGCACATGTGCTTAAGTGTCTTATTGCATGTGTGTGTGCATGGGTATGTTTTAATGTCTCTGTGTGTGCATGTGTGCATGCATGACATGTGTATATGTGTGCACATATGTGTGTGTGTTTATGTGTATGCATATAAGAGAGATTTGAACACTGTCTTGGGTGTCTCTTGTGCTCTTTTCCAATTCTCTCATATTTTGTTTGACAAACTCTGTATCTGAGTTAAACATTCTTCATAATACCACATGTCTGTAGTCTGACTAAAGGAGTAAAGTATCTCATGCCTCTAACAGGTTCCATACATGAGATTAATATTTTCTAGAAAAATATGAGTCTTTTCTCTCCCTATGTGATGAACAGTTTTTTTCAAAACCCACAGCTGTACACAAGGATGTACATATTTGAGGCTTTAGACATTTACAGGTGAGTATCCCTTGCTCACCCCCCTTTTCCTGGTGCCAAGTCTTCAGTCTAAGATCTTGCACATATCAGACAACTTGTTCTACCACTGAGCTACAGCCCCAGGCCAGTGTTCTTACCATCTACTCTTAACAACCTACTGATTGATAAAATGTTCAGATGCTATGCTCAAGAGTGGTGTTGAGGGAACTTGTTGTCTCTGTTGTGAGCTGTGTTGATGAGAACTTAGTAGTTTCATGACTATGAGTCTGTCCCAATGCCCAAAGAACTGACTCGGTCACAATCAGATATGGAGCACACTTTCTATCTTAGGCCCAGATTTGCAACAGGGGCAACTCACTAATGAGTCACACTGTCTCCACTGGGAAATAAGTGAGCTGATTCCCTAAGTGCAAACCAGTCAAGGATCCACTCTCCATGGACATGAAGTTAAATCACAGCCAGTGCACTGACTGCTGTCTGTCTGAAACACAAGCCAAATGATTCTCTGTTGAAAGAGCAGCACCTCCAAGAATTTTCCTTCAGATTTACCCAGAAAACATTGTATCAAAATTTCTGGTAATTTTTACTTTTTAGATTTAGTTTAAGGGGATAACTCTCCCCTTAAACCTGATCATTGCAACATATAGCTACAATGATGATAGTACTCTCTATATAAATGTAATTTTAAACACTTCCATATAGGGTAGCTCATCTAATCATTTAATAAATACTTAATTTTGAATTATCAAAAGCCATGCTAATTCTATGATATCTTAATTTTATTAACTAACTGCTAGAAGAAAAGTTGAGTTGGAAATATGAAATGATAAATTCACAATAACCTTGATCATAAGATATTTCTGACAGCTATGACCACTTGAAGTATTTCTATCATACTTTGTAAGTGGGCTTTCAAATAAGAGTAGAATGTTACATTCCATAAAAAAATATGACTGCCTCCTTGGAAACAGAGTTTAGATACATATTCCTTGCCATTTTGGTTTTGTACTTGGAGGCATGCCTGTCATCTATTTTGGGGGGTGGTTCACGTGGCAGAGACATCTTAAACTCTGGCCTCTTCCAATGATTGTCCAAAAGCCTCTGCAAATCATTGTGGTTGTAGCTGGTATGAGTTTGCACTTGATCTGGACCCAACGTCAACTGCTAAAGTTTTTAAAGATGAAGGCATGAGATCAAACTCAGGTTCAAAGGTCTCTAACAATTCTAGAAGCTTCTTTGCTCTTCCTTGGTGACTATGAAGTGGCACGCAGTACCCAGAATACATCTATTCACGAAGCATGAATTCAGTGTATTTACAATGGGATCTCTGTCTAACAAAGGTCTAGTGACCTTCTTCTGTGTTCTTAGGTACCAAATGTGGGGACAGATGTTCCTCTGGAACCAGCAGGAAAACTCTACAAAGTCCACAGTGTTCTTATTCCAAGTGTGCTGAGAGCAAAGGCCAGATATGAGTACCCTCACTCTGCAAAACAGAAAGGTAAACATTGCAGTCATTTTAATGTCCTGAGCTGATAAGAAGCAGAAGTGGTTGTCGTTTGTTGCTGTTGTTGTTTTGTTGTTGTTATTTTTAACCAAGTATTTAACTTCAAGTAGTTGCAGGCTTTAACTGACTAACTTATAATCTCCACTTCTACTTTTGATGAACAAGGCAGGGTTTGAATTATTATTTTAAAAGAAAGGGAGAGAGGGAGAGAAAGTCTGGGTAATGTTGAAGGCCAGAGACAATACCTTACTGGAGTTTTACATTGTTTCTCTATACTTTTCTAACTGTATGAAGACAAATAATGGCCAAGGAAGGAAGAAAACACATGGGAGCCTAGAGAATACATTTCACAAATAAGACCTGAAAAGAATATACATACACCAACATTACACAAACACCTCCCATCTAAAAATTAAGTAATTGTTTTTCCAATCAGCACCCCGGCTGTAAAACAGAGCTTCAGTTGGGATCAGCTGCAAAGTCTAAACCTGACCTAAAATGAAGTGATGGAAACCCCTTATGGGCTTGTTCATTGGCACTTTGCTTTTTGAATTTTAGTTTATTTTATTGTTATTGTTTTGCAAATTGACACAAAGCTAGAGACATATGGAAAGAGAACCTCAACTGAGAATATTACTCCATCAGCCTGGCACACAGGCAAGTCTGTAGGGCACTTTCTTGATGATTGATGCAGAGGATCCAGGACCCTGGGTACCCTACCATCCCTGTGTAGGTAGTCCTGAGTTATGGAAGAAAGCAAGGTGAGCAGGTCATGAGCAAGCCAGAAAGCACTGTCTTCCTTGCCCTCTCCAGCTCCTTCCTCTAGCTTCCTGCCTTGAGTCAATGCCCTAAATTCTCTAAGTCATGAGGTGCAGTGTGACCTGGAAGTTGAAAGATGCATTAACTCTTTCTTCCCCAACTTGCTTTTGATTGTAGTTTTTTGTTTTTTTGATTTTTGTTTTGGTTTGATTTTTGTTTTAATCAAACAAAAGAAACCAAACTAGAACACTTTGTTCCACAAAGAAGAAAGATCTCCAGACCTAATATCAAGGGCATTAAATCAAGCCTGAACCTATGTCAGTGCACAAGTCCCAGCCCAAAAAGCAGCTTATGCTGCTATGGTTTTTCCTGTACTTTACATGGTTTTACCTCAGTTATCTGATCTCAAGGAAAACTGCCTCAAGAGCTGCTCACAGAACAGACTGGTTTTCTTCCCAGTATCCTGGTCATCCAAGGATGTTCATCTTGAATCTGGCAGGCTTTCTGTTAATCAAGGAACAGTGGATGGATACACTCATTAGGACAGAACTCAAGTTATCCTGAGAATTTCCTCCTTAGACCAAGGCTCTGAGAGTCAGCTTTGAAGGCAGTATCTTTCATTAATCTTTGGGATAGAGTCGAGTGTATTTAATTTTAAATGGGTGCCCTTATCCTTTGGCACTGATCATTGACACTTCACATTAGCACTACTAATTAATAAACCTCAAAGACAGCTAAGGGGGCATGGACATTCTCTAGATGTAGATATCTCGTGTCCCTGCCGTTGTTCAGATGTAGATAGACGTCATATTGTCAAAGATCATCACAACATCTCCTGGCAAGTGTATCCTCATGGATATGTGATGTCACTGTATGTGGAGACCAAGGTAAGGCAACCTACTAGGAAACACCTAGTGTCTGTCAGAGCCATAAGGCGAAATGCAAATTAGCATGGTGTCACTCCATTACAAATGCCACTATTACAAGTGGCAGGCCTCCTGTGGTTGATCAGAAAGACAACAATGAAAACAAAGAACAAGCCAAAAGCAGGCCTCCCACCACACGCAGCTGATAGGAAATAGTTCAGAGCTCCTAGATTCTAAGACCAAAAGCAACAAGAGAGAAGGTGAATCTATACCTCATCTCACTCACAGCTTAGAGCTTACTAAGGAGAAGCATCATTAGCAACCTCAACATCCTCTAGTCTCACTGAGTGCCTCTGCTTGAGACATATTTATGTGTGCTAAATGCCCCTGAATAGCAGTTAGGTCGCTGTGGCCTCTGCTTCCACTGACTGTGCCTTCCCTGTCATCCAATAACATTTGCCTTTGCCATTTTGTCAATAAAATAAGGACAGTGTTGGTTTCTAGCATCCTGGTATTTTGTTGAGCAAAGCAACACTGTGGTGCGTGAAAGGCATGCCAAGAGATCTGACGTAAATGGAAATCATCTCGGCTTCCTAAGTGCGCACAACAGGTGCATGAAATAGATGTTCAAAATGCTTTCTATTATTTGGCTTTTTTGGAATCAAATCAGAATCAAGAACAATAGTGGCCATTTCAGATAAATTACTTCTGCACATTCTTGCAGACTGAGCAGCTGTAAAAAATAAGTGTCTGTGTGTGCATGTGTAAAGGAGGGGGGCGAAAGCTGGGGGTGCCAGCCATCCAGAAGGTGGATGCAAGTATGTCTCTCTACTATGTACCCTGCATACTCTGTATATTAACCTTTTGCCTTTCTTGTGCCATGATAAAAACCAGTTTCTTTCCACAATTGCACGATTCATTAACACCATACTTTAATAATTAAAGAGCACAAGTCTAGAGGCAAAATTAAATAAATAAAATAACCAAGATAAAAGTTTGCAGACAATCCATTATTTCTCAGACAGTCCCTCTGAAAAGTCCATGGAGATGTGGTTTAATGATTTAAGTTCTAAAATGGGCTGTTTAATAAAATATTGAGTGTTTATATAGGATCGCTCTCACAGGCAGCATCTCCACAGTCAGCAGGTATTGTTGCTAACAATGGGAGGAGGGTGATTGGCAGCCCGCCCTGTCCATCGTCACCCCATTCTGGACTCTCTCTGGCCATCTTCATGTCTTATTACTTCTGTTAGTAATTTTTAATGTTTGGCGGGGAAAGGATTGTTGTTGTTTTAGTTTTTTCTGTTAGCACATTCTATTTTATTAGACAGCATTACTAGTAGAGAGAGAGGGAGAGAGACAGGCCTTAGTTAAAGTAGATATATAGTTGGGTATAGTGGGATTAACCTATTATTACACTCCATATACTCCATATACTCCATATGTGTGTATGTGTGTGTATGTGTGTGTGTGTGTGTGTGTGTGTGTGTGTGTGTGTGTGTGTGTATAAAATTGCCCATAATGAAATCAGGGCAAAAGCATTAATGAGTTAGGCGGAGGGGGAGGAAGAGGAGGAGGAAGGAGGAAGCAGAACACTGTTTCCTTTATTGTAATTTGACTTAGGCACAAACTGCTTAGCAGACACTTGAAAAGAGCATTGGACTACAAACATGATTGTCCCCCATGTTCCTGTGATAACTGGAATGTTCCTTTTGTAACTAGAATGCGCAAGCTAGAACCGGTGCAGACCTGATGACCAACTGAGCTGCTCCCTTGATGATACCGGAGGGACTCCACAGGACTCCAGTAATTGTCCCCCATGTTCCTGTGCCCCCTCTAAGTTTCAAGTCTCTGCTCTGTAGGTTTTTTCCTTCACATTTCAATTGTGATATTTAGTTTTGCTACAACCTCAAGGCTTGAATCAAATAAATTCTCTCAAAATTTTAGATCTCACATAGAAACAGATAATGCTTATCAAAAATGACCTCTTTTTTGCTTTTTTTTTCAAAGCAATATCTCTGAACACCAATGTCCCCAGGTGGTGGGAATGGTAAACAAAGTTAGAGAGCCTATATTTATGCATAAATCTCCCCAAGTTAAAAACAATAAATTAAATTATAAAAAATTATAATGTGCTTTTATGTTAGAGTTGAAAAGAAAACTCATGTCTGTCTGCTGTGGTCCAGGCTGCTGCTGCTCCTGCTGCTGCAAGTGGAAAAAGGAAAGTCACACTGCGAGGACTGCAGATGTGCTGAACACTGCTAGCACCCCATGTCTGATGGCTTGCTCTTTGGCATGAGCATGCTGACTGATTGCTTGACACTTAAACTGTGTAAATATGCACAGCAAATCCTTTCTTCCAAGGATCCTTTCCCAGAGCTCTCTCTTTTACAGCAAAGCAGGATGCTTCTCCCCTCTTAAAAAAAAAGAAAGAAAGAAAGAAAAAGGAAAGAAAAAAGAAAAACAGTTCCGATCTCCTGATAAAGAGAAAATGATGTCATCAGCTTGGGCCACTCCTGTGTTTTGCTTTCCAATTCCTATTCTGATAATTTCTTCTCCTATCCCATTTTCTTGAAATATTGTATAATTCTCCTAAATAAAATCCTGACTCCCCAAAGCCATTCTGATTCCCAGGCTTGTTTATGTTAAGTGTGTGTTAGTGCCGGACATCCTGTCCGACCATTAAGTTTTAAATACTATTCTTACTCATGTGACAGGAGTACAAACCAGTGAAGTGCCCCATCATGTTGTGTGTTCCTGCAGTCACCTCTGCATCACCTGTGTGGAGATTAGTCCAGCTTTTGTAACTGGAATGGGAAAGCTAGAACCAGTGCAAGCTTGGTGGCTGACTGAGCTGCTCCCTTGATGATACCAGAGGAAGGGACTCCACAGGGGACTCACCCTGAAGGCTGCATGAAGATGCAGGATTTAACCTTGCAAAGATGCAGTTTCTTCTGTGTTTGATCTATCTTTTCCCTTGTATGAAATAGGCTTCAGGTCTCATGCATAAACCACTAGGTAGAAAAAACGAGGAGTCTTTTGCATGAAAAACGGTGAATCCAAAGGTGGATAAGCACTTGATGTTGGAAGTAAATTTTCACTTTCTTTCCATTCGTTTTTATTGCTTTGCAGAATAGAAATTCCACAGCCTCAGAAGCTAAGGGGCCTTTGGGGCTAGGGGGTGGGGAGAAAGAAAGTAAAAAGGGAAAAAAAGAAAAGAAAGAAAGAAAACCCTAGCCACTTTGGGATCTCAGCGCCAGACTCAGATAAGCAGCTCAGGGAGGTCTAAGGAGACCCTTGTTAGCTGCTGGATACAAGGCTTCCACTTTGTTTCCTGTGGAAACTGACACAGGACAAATTGAAAGGGTGATTATTTGCTGGCTCCACAGTCTTCCATGATCTAGCATCTCCAGGATTTTACAGCAACCAGAAGCAGGGAATGCAGGAAGACATCAGATTTGTCAGTGTCTGCTGGGATCCCTGGCAGAGGGCTCAAAGTTTGAGCTTTTCATATGAGCTGAAGAAATCTCTGTTCTTTCTATTTGTGAAACAAAAATGTTAGTTGAGCATCACCTTTGTCTGTACCTGTCCCTTCCTTGGCTTCCTTTTGCTGTGTGATTTTTTTAAAGGGAGGCAATGAAGAATAACACACAGGCTGCATAGGTGGTTATGTGGGAAAATTCAGACTTTGTTCTGTTCATTAACCCTTAAACAGTGGATCCCCTCCAACTCTCTGGTTGGTGACTGGCTTATCCAGCAGAATATTTAGTCCAGTCCTTTTATAAATCTATTGTTTTTTTTCTTATGGATTTTCTAAAATCCCTGCCTTTATGAGTTGGAGATGGGGAGACTGAAGTGTAATAGATACAGTTCCCCCCCCCAAAAAAATCATGAATTATTATTAGTGGTCAAATGTTGAAATTGAAAACTAGCATTATCTTCACATGGAAAATATTATTCTGGGTTGCATTGCTAGCATACTTCTGTAGAAAAACCCTTAAAAAATCATCATATTAAAAATTTCAGAACAGTACATTTGCCAACCTTGATCATCCAGTACAAGACAATCCATGATGCTGTTATTTCAAGCAGATACATTTTATAAGACTAGACTACAGCATTAACAAGGAAAGGTGATTTCCCAGTGTGGTAAAAAGGGATTTATTTTATGTTATTTCATTTTTAGCCAGCATTACTGTTTACTGGTCCCATTCTGGATCTTGCATGCTTCTGTCCAATGAGTGCTTTCATGGCGTTTTGGGGTACATTCTCCCATCCTTATCTTGTAGATGGGAAAATTGAAGCTGGCCTACATAACTCTGCTGTGTTGGACAGTAATGGTCTAAATGGAATGGGCTGCAAACCCAAGGCATCTGACTTGAGGAGCTCCTACAAGCATCACCTTTCAGACCCTGACTCACTCATTCCCAGAGACACGGGTGGGAAACAGCAACACGACATTCATTTCCTGATCGTCCCTGGAGGCCAAAGGAAGGCATCCAAATGCACACAGTGGTCTGCGCAGCAGATGCGCTCAGCACAGTGTGGCTAGGTGTTTAGTAGGACTGAGAGTTGCTTACAAAAACCTGCTCAAAACAAGCAAAGCTTTGATGTGACTTCTCAGGCCTTGGCCTCAGCAACTGGAACAGAGAGAAGGAGACTGGGCTGGGAAAGAGGGCGGGGGAGCCTTGAAAAGGTTCTCTCAGCCTTTCACAGGGCAGATCTAACATTTCTTAAAAACCAAATTTAGTCTACAAATTGTGGTAATTGTGATATTATACACAAGATATATACTGATATCTATAAGTTATATTTTATCTATGAAATATTTGTTCCCAAATCTCTAGCTGATGGCTCAAATATGTTTAGAGCCAAGCCTTACACATTCCATCTATAATATCAAGCATTTCCAATCAGGTACAGTAAAAAGGTTAACCAGAACCACCGTGACTCTTTTGTTTGTTGTCATTATTAATTGAAAACAAAAGATTAGATAACAAGAACACACAAACACTGTGAGCCAATTTGATGACCCCTAGGTACTAAGGAAACAGCCAGTTGATGCCTGTGGGTGCATAGGAAAAACGACAGTTTATGTTCCCGGAGGAATGGGACTGGATGGTGCTAGATTTGCCCTACTTCTTCGAATGGCACAACCTTTAAAAGGTATGCACTAATTCATGATTTTTCCATTTACCATTTTCAGAATTTGTTTGGGTCTTGAGAACCAAAAGTGAAACAAGCAAAGCCTCAGGTCAACAGGGATGGTATAGACATAATTGTGCCTTACAGAATGTCCTAGTATGATTAGTAGAGGCCATAATGGTGTGAGTAGTACAGGCCTTGATGGTGTGAGTAGCACAGGCCATGATGGTGTGATAGCACAGGCCGTGATGGTGTGAGTAGCACAGACAGTGATGGTGTGAGTAGTACAGGCCTTGATGGTGTGAGTAGTACAGGCCTTGATGGTGTGAGTAGCACAGGCCATGATGGTGTGAGTAGCACAGGCCATGATGGTGTGAGTAGCACAGGCCGTGATAGTGTGAGTAGCACAGGCAGTGATGGTGTGAGTGGCACTGGCCATGATGGTGTGAGTAGCAGAGGCCATGATGGTGTGAGTAGCACAGGCCTTGTTGGTGTGAGTAGCACAGGCCTTGATGGTGTGAGTAGCACAGTCCGTGATGGTGTGAGTAGCATAGGCCACGATGGTGTGAGTAGCAGAGGCTGTGATGGTGTGAGTAGCACAGGCCGTGATGGTATGAGTAGCACAGGCCATGATGGTGTGAATAGCACAGGTAGTGATGGTGTGAGTAGCACAGGCCGTGATGGTGTGAGTAGCATAGGCCACAATGATGTGAGTAGCAGAGGCCATGATGGTGTGAGTAGCACAGGCCGTGATGGTGTGAGTAGTACAGGTAGTGATGGTGTGAATAGCACAGGTAGTGATGGTGTGAGTAGCACAGGCCGTGATGGTGTGAGTAGCACAGGCCGTGATGGTGTGAGTAGCATAGGCCACGATGGTGTGAGTAGCAGAGGCCATGATGGTGTGAGTAGCACAGGTAGTGATGGTGTGAGTAGCAGAGGCCCTGATGGTGTGAGTGACCTGAGGCAGCACTCTGGCTGTACAAGGCACCGTTGTCTAGTTGCAGGAGCTTGGGTTAGCTCAGGCTCCCTGAAGCTTGGTCTGGAAAAACCTGCAACAAGGACGAGACTCAAATTCATCTTAATTGTACAGGGTGAAGTACCTTAGATGGGTTTGTCTGCTCGCAACAGTCTGAAGATGTTTGCTCTGCATTCTCAGTCTGGTGAAGCAGGTCAGGTCATCACACTTACATGGCGATTCTAGTCTACCTGAACCTGAAGGCCACATTCTTCCCACAAAGGAGTAACACCTTTCTTTAGATGTGTAAATGGATTTTCTTTCATGCACATAGATTAATTTTTATACTTGAAAGTATTCATCAGATATTGGTATATTGACTATTACTAGTGAGAGAGGAGCATCTGTGTATACATACACAAGCATGCACAAATAAGCACATCCAGTCATACATACATATCACACACATGTGATACGCGCACACACACACATGCACACACACACATGCACACACACACACACATGCACACACACACATGCACACACACATACACACACATAGAGCAGATCATTTTAAAGTCTCAGCTGGGATACCAAATAAGGAAAGAAACGATAGACTTGTCAATGAACAACTAGGAAGAAAAGATATCAAAAGTTAAAATTAGATCTCTACCTCATAGTGTTTCAAGAATATCCTGGAGGCATCTTAAATATGAAAATCAAAGCAGACACTTCAGAAGGGAGCATGGCTTTGGCCTGAGCTCTAAGAGTTTCACAAGGATTGACCAAAGAGGAGATGCCAACTAAGACACACAAGATAACAAGTTTCCTGAGGATTGATCACAAAGGAGATGCCACCTAAGGTGCAGGCAACATCTCCATTAAACTCAGCCTCTGAGAAGCTTGTCTGTATCCTGGTCATCCGGTGTCTGCCTGTCTGTCTTCCTCCCTCCCTTTGGCTCCCTTGACCCTGTTGGTTTTGCCTGCCTGGTTTTCCATTCCCTTTCGCCAGCATCTCCTTCCTGAGATGCTGCATTGCTGCTTACGGAACAACCCTTCTGCAGCAACACTTCTTAGAGACAGGCAACCAGACTCTCTGGTCTTTATAATTATAGTTCTGTTGCCCACCAACTACCTGTATTTGAACTTTTTCACTCATGGATTAACTGTGTTCTGCCAACCTCTCAACATATTATTCTGTTGACTTTCTTTCTTTGGGGCAGCAGAGGAATTTCCACTCTAGGATTTGGCTGCGTGTGGAAATATATTCAGGAGGAGAAAGAGTATCTCAGCAATAAAGAGGACTTGCCAGCTAAAGACTGGGATTAGGTTCCCAGCACTTACAAGGTAGCTCACAACCACCTATCACTGTGATTCTGAAGAACCCAATGCCTTCCATTTTATAGGCTCCTGCACAAATGTGGTACACATAAACTCATTCAGGCATATACTTGTACACATAAAAACAACAAGTACATTTATTTGTATACATTTTTAAAGTATTCAAGAGATCATAGCAGTACATTTTAGTAGAATCAAGTCAGGTGGACAGCCTTGCTTGTGTCCTTCATACAACAAGAACAGAAGTTGTGAACATCCTAGCTGATTGCAGTTGGGCCAATGTCTCAGAGCACATTACGCAAATTTCAGAGACTAAGGTAGCCTTCTATCTTAGAATTCCATTTCTATAATCTACTTATTGAGATACTTTGTCTTAGAAATTAGCTGATTTACATAGTACTGAGAAGTTACAAAGAACAACACCGGAGGACCAAAGATTCTTCTGTCCTGTGATGTGCCTCCCACACAGGTTATCCTTACAGGAGCCTGCCTGGTGTTGCTGCGGTGATGGTGGTGATGATGATGATAATGATGGTGATGATGGTGATGGTGATGATGATGGAGAAGACATGGTGGTGAAGAAGAAGAAAAAGAAGAAGAAGAAGAAGAAGAAGAAGAAGAAGAAGAAGAAGAAGAAGAAGAAGAAGAAGAAGAAGAAGAAGAAGAAGAAGAAGAAAATGTCCTTGCTATTTTAAACCCGATGAACCACATGGTGTTTTTATAAGTTATAGTAATTACTGGGACACATGTGATTTTGAATGTTTGTTGGAGAAAAGGTTAAATCAATACTGATTCCACAGCATAAATCAATCAAGGATGGTAGGAACAATGCACACGCGCGCACACACACACACACACACACACACACACCAGATGAGAAGTCACTTACTTGCAATGCCACTTCTCATTAGAAAGCTAACAGGGACATTTGTTTTGATCATGACGAAAGTGCAATGTCCTCCATCAGGAAGCTTCAGGAGCTTATATCTTGAGGAGAAAGAATTTCTAAATTTATAATTTAAAGGGATGAGAAAGTATTAGAGAAAAGAATTTGTTGAGAAGTGAGAGCACTTCCAGACTGGAAAGAACAACATTGATTCTCACATAGGGAATTGTCAGGAGAGTAAGTGGTTGAATCTAAGAATGTTTTCAGCATCTCAGCCATAGGTGTGACTTGATATATGTCACAAACAGTGAATGCAACTGTGAGAATTGTCCCACCATTGCCTGTTCTCAGAGCCTGTTACTGCTCACTCCCAAAGAGTGTCTCACTGCACGAGCAGACTACAATTTATATGAGAATATAAATATATTTTTTTATTTATTTATATGAGAATATAAATATATACTCATGGACGTGGTCATTCCCAGTTTGGGGCTGCTGGGGATAAACTTGGGTAGACTTTGGTGTAAAAGCTTTGCATGCACCTGTGTTTCCATTGTCTTTTTAACCATAAATCCTGACCAATAAGTCTGTGTTGTATGCCAGATGCTTTGCCTCTTTGAAGAAGGCAGACAATTAACCCTTCTGGGTCATTTTAACTGTAGCTACCCTCATGATCATGGAGTCTGCATCCTCATAGGTGGTTCATGAATGAAGGTCTTTCAATGAAAGAGTCTGTGAAAAACACACTTTGAAGTGCTTGGATTTCTTATTATATTTGGGAATGAATATATTTCAGAATGCAAGTCTTTTTTCTAATACATGTTTCAAGGATATTTTCTGCCAATTCACAGAAGTTTGTACCTACTAACTGGATCTTTGGGAAGAAGATTTTAATTTGATGAACTCCAAGTTTGTGGCTGTGTTGTTGAGCTAAGACATCGAATTGTTCCAACACCATTTTATAAATGTTGCCTTGCTTTGATGCATCTAGAATGTGACAGGTGTTCCGTAATGGAACATCTACAAACATTGTGTAGAGAAAACTCACAAAAGATTACAAAAGATTCCAAAGCTTCATTTTAACCTTTAAAAACCCTGAGATCAGAGACGTTTGGGGCCCCAAGGAAGGCGGAGGCCTGGTGGAAGTTGGAGAGCACCCTCTCAGAGGAAAGGGGGAGGAGGAATGGGATGTGAGAGGGTGACCAGGAAGAGGGTGGTCAACAACTGTACTGTAAATAAATAAAATAATTAAAAACAAAACAAAAAAATGCAACCAAACAAAAAATCTAGAGATCACTGTAGACTCAGTCCAAATCATGAGAAATTATACAAAATAGTAGCAGAAATAATTGCCCAGTTTTCCCAACATAACATGTCATATCAGTATAGCATGGGCAGGAAACTCACACTGAACAGTTGGTCAACACTGCTGGTTTTGTCTGACACATTCTTCTAGGCCTGTGGAATCACATCTCAGCTCCCTGATGGCTGCTGAGACAGAGAATCTTGTGCTCAGCTGCCGCCTGCGTCCTCACTGAGCTCTTCCTTTTTATCATATTATTATTTATTAATTATTATTATTATTATTATTTGCAATTTCCCAATTACATTGTCTACAAATATTATAGCCCAGTCCCCAGCTTCTCTTTTCATTCTCCACCCTGTTTGTTGCCCAGGGAGAGATGTGTTTCTGATGCATTCTAATTCACACTGTGCTTCTGACCTGGCGTCTAAGCCTCTGCTTCACCTCAGATCCACAAGGTTTTCCCCGCGCCTTCTAATACTTGTATATCTCATCACTCTCAGGCTTATGGTTCATTTTGACTTCATTTTGCGTAAGGTCAAAAACATGGATGAAGCTACATTATTTTGCACTTTTCTACGCATTCACTCCTAATGAGCTTCCACCTGCATTTAATAAAATATCGCTTCTTCCTCTGAATTGTTTTGTACCTTTGCAATAGGTACTTACTAGCAAATAGAGAATCTGTTTTCCTCAGTGGATCTTCACTGTGTGTCAACCACACTTCAGGGCATGCCCCATGCCCAGGGAATTGGCCTGTAGAAAACAAACGCTAGGTTTTGTGTATCCGATGGACTTTGTGTTCCATTTTTGTCTTACTGGATTTTTGTTTCTTTTGATTTTCTTATTTGTTTTGTTTTGTTTTGAGACACACACGGTGTACCTGAAGTCAGGTGAGAGGAATGTGGGGAGAATCTAGAAATTAAGCAAGGGGAAATAATTAAAATGTATTATATCAAAAGTTAAAGTAAAAACAATAACAACAATAAAAATTCAGTTGGGCATACACACTGGGACTATCTTGTGGTTTCTCTGCTTTATTCAATTATATGTCTTTCCCTGTACTGATTTATACCTTATTGTCTGAAATTACTTCTGTAATATTCTCCTATTTTTTTCTTCTAAAAAATTTCCTTCAGTTTAGGACTCAGAGTTTCCATGTGAATTAAAATTGTCTATGTTTGTAGAAACCAATGCAAGAGTTTGGTATGAATTACTTTACCCGAAGAGAACAAATTGAGAATTAATATCTAATAGATCAGGTCTTCCATTCCCTGAAACACTGCATATGTCTTCATTAGTCAGGTCTTTGATTTAGCTCACCTGCAAGGAATAATTTTCAACTTTGAAAATTTATATTCACCATGTTAGATTCATAACCATTTCATTTTCTTTGTAATAATTATATATTATATTTTTTAAGATTTCCATTCATTTGTTACTATTTCATAAAATTATAACTGGTTTATTTATCTATGTTGATTTTGTGGCCTAGAAACTTTCTGAACTTGTTTGTTATTCCTGAAAAATACTAATAACATTATTTTTTTATTTAGAAAATTATGTCAGCCGGGCAGTTGCGGTGCACGCCAGTAATCCCAGCACTTTGGTAGGCTGAGGCAGGCAGATTTCTGAGTTTGAGGCCAGCCTCGTCTACAAAGTGAGTTCCAGGACAGCCAGGGCTATACAGAGATACCCTGTCTCAAAAAATACAAAAAAAAAAAAAAAAAAAAAAAGGAAAGAAAGAAAGAAAGAAAGAAAGAAAGAAAGAAAGAAAGAAAGAAAGAAAGAAAGAAAGGAAGAAAGAAAGAAAGAAAATTATGTCAGCTAGAACTAGGGAGTTTTATCTCATTTAAATACACCTGTGCCCTGTATTGCCAGGCTATGATGGTCAGCATCACGTCCGTCAGATAAGGGTCCAAACTTCCGCATTCTTCTTAATTGTGGCTATAAGATGCCCTTACAAAACTGAAATTCCCAACCATGCCCATTTAAGTTTTAATAATGACTGACATTGATATATGTCAAGAAATTTTCAGCATTAATAGACATAAATATTTCTCCTTTCAACTTATTGATGTGGTAGATTGCATTGTTTATTGAATGTCAAAATAAGTCTGTACATCTGGAATAAATGTTGTTTGGTCATTGTATATAATTCTTGAACACATTTCTGGGTTCAATGTTTTTTTTAAGTTTCTACATAACTGCGTTCCTGAGAGATAGGGTCTGTTAGGTTTTGGTACTGTGTACCTGATATTAATTACTGATATGAGGTTATATTAGTGATTGTGTTGAGAAACTCCTGTATAACTTCTGAAAAATGATAGTGAGCTGGTGTTCCTTCTGCTTTGAACACTTAATCAGGATTGCAGAGAGATCTTTACTGGGAGCCTTTAAATTTACCAAATGCAAAAATCTTTAGAGGTTTGCACCTGTCTTACCTGTTTTGTTGAGTTTACTTAGTTGATAGTTTTGAGGAGTTAGGTTTCTTTTTCTTCTGCAGCACTGATACCATAATGTATCAGAGACTGTTTCCTTACATCTCCTCATTTTTTACTTTTTCTTTTTAATTTTTCTCTCCTTCCTTTTCTCTCTTTTTATGTTTGCCATGTCAGAGAATGAACTCAGCAACTATGCATCCTAGCTAAGACTTCTCCCACTGAGGTGTACTTGTACCTCAGACCTTCTAGGCAACTACAGATTCTCTCATAATGCTGCCTATTTCAGTCTTGGAGCTGATAGCATCTGGCTTACCATCTTTCTTGGGTTTTCATAGCTGACTTTTTAATCACACTTTTTCCTCAGCTTTCTGTGCCAATAACATTTATTTCTGGTTTGTGTTCTTATACCATTACTCAACTCACTTATTGTATGTTTTCTCCTTTTTTCTTCTTGATTCTGGGTATAGGAACTTATATCTACTAACCTGGGATTTTTGTATTCTTTTCTAATGCAAGCATCAATTCTACGAACATTTCTCTCAGCCATACTTACACCTCACAGAGTTTGATATCTTTAATTTTTTCTGTTTTCTTGTTCTATTTCTTAACTTCTCTTCATAATTTCTCTATAAACTGTGATTTATAAATGTTTATATATAAATTATATGTATAAATTATATATATATATATATATATATATATTATATATACTGTGCTGGATAATTTTCAGGACTGTAGAACATTAGACTACAGAAAACATATCTGCAAGGTTTAATTTTCAAAACAGTAGAAATATTTGTGAGCCTGAATCTGTCCAATCTCTATAAAATCCATAAAATCTCCACATGTCAAAATTGATGGAGCTATAAAAAGAAGACTTCAAAAACTCTCTGAACAATCACTGGATCTATGGGAGAAAAAAACTGCCTGGGTAGGGAATTAGTGATTAACTCTATAGACTGAGAAGAGCCCAGAGAGTTTTTACAGAGAGAACCACATTGGGCTTGCTACCCGGGTGCTGGGATCTGAATCCCAATCCTCATACTTCAACTAGTACTCTACATCTCGGAGCCGTCCCTCCAAGTCCAGGATCGTTTTATTGTTATTAATCTTCTCTTTATTACTGTAGTCACACTTGTTTTCCAAACTAATACTTTCATCCTCTCTTTTACAGTTCATCTGCTGCACACTTACATATGCTTTTGTATCTGACGTGCGTTTCTTGTAGGTAGTATAATGTTGGATCCGTTTTGAAAAAAAAAAATTCACAGCACCAATTTTTATCATTTGATTGACATCTGTAGCCAAGAAAGGATCACAAGGGCAGATATTGATATGCAGGTATCAATCCCTAAAGTTACTGTTTTCCCAGATCTCCTTTGCTTGTATTCATATTCTCAAGATTCCATCACGATTCAATAACAATACTATTGACTATATAATTTTAAGAAGTTTTATTAGGGGTTGTTTTATCAAAATTAAGTTTTAATGCATGCTTATCACTTGAATGGGGCCTAAGAAAAATTAAAATTTTTTCATTTTTTAGCAATAACATTTCATCAGTACCTAAAAGATAAAATATGGTCAGAAATAGGTTCATGCACTAAAAAACATTAGAAGAAAATATGAACTTTGTAGTAAAACACTAAATAAAATTTCAATAAACAAAATGATAAACAATTTAAAAAGAAGCCTTTAAAATTTTAGCTACATGAAAAAATGGGCAAAGATGCAGTGGCACATACGATGAGTTTGACTGAAAGACTTTAAACCATACTTCTGAGGTCAGTTAACACACATACATGTTAACTATGTAACTATGTAAACTACGCAAAATTAGCATTAACTATATAAATTATATTAACTATATTAAATATTCTATAATAATAAAAACATAAGAATAACCAAATCCAATCAGAATAGCAAGATAATAAAATGGGCCTAAATGTCTTCTCCACTTATTTTAAAAGTTATAACAATTAAAATGTGATGTCCCTCACAGAACAGCAAGATTCACTAATAATCAGGAAAAACATTACAAAACTGAAATATAAAAAGGAGTTGATTTATTATGTAGATAATCTTATTATTTAATTAAAATTTGCAAATTTAAATTTGAATCTGGTATTACATATCCCTATTTTGTTTTGTGATGCTAAAGAGACTAAATCCTATGAGTAATGCTTTTTATTTAGAAATTATATTTATTCATCAGTTATATTTTTATTATAATAATTTATTTTTCTGTAGCCCCTGGTCTACTTATCTTATGTTTCTAAGTTAATGATGTGATTGTGTCTTGTGATGTATATGTTCTAGTCTAAATTTATGTCTGATTAAAATAGTAACAATATATATTTAAATATGTAGAGTTAAATAGGTTATTTATTAATGACTTATGGAGACCACTTCCCCTAGCATTTGGCATGTGTTATCTATGCCTTTTATTTATTTAAAGATATAGTTCTATTTTTTTTTTTACATTTCAGCCATTGGTTTTTTTAAGTCAATTTATTTTCAGAGATTATATTGCAGTACATCTGAAAAGAATTATTCTTTGTAGGACACAGCAAATGGTATCACTCACTTTTGTCCTGGGATAGACCATCTAACATTTTCAGGCATCATCTTTGTTCAGCTCTCCAATGATCATGAAATAATATATAGCATAGCACGAGTTGAAACTCTTAGGTATCTCAAGGCATAACAGTTCTCATCATGGTATGGCCTCAAAAAATGGGTAATTATGAAAACTGGATATTTTGGACCCTATAAGAATTTTACATCGTGTTTAATGATAACTGCCCTTCTGTTCTTTTTTTTTAATTCTCTCATATATTACATCCTGACCTCAGTTTCTCCCCCTACACTCTTCCCAATCTTCTTCCCACCTTCTCTCTCTGCCAGATCCACTCCTCCTTCCTTTCCCTTCAGAAAAGATCAGGTCTCATAAGAATACCAACAAACATAAATTAGAATAAGATTCGGCACAAACCTTCATATCAAAGCTAGATAAGGCAAACCAGTGGGAGGGAAAGGGTCCCAAGAGCAGGCAAGGACACACTCCAACTCCCATTGTTAGAAGTCCCACATGAACGCCAAGCTACACAGCCATAAAGTACATGCAGAGACCCTAGCTCAGACCCATACACATTCCCTGAGTGTTACTTCAGCCTCTGTGAGCTCCTATGAGCCCTGAGTAGTTGATTCTGTGGACCAGCATGTTTTTGTTGTATCCTCGACCCCTCTGGCTCCTACAGTCTTTCCTCCGCCTCTTCCACGCCATCCCCCCAAGCTTCAATTAATATTTGTCTGTGGGTCTCTGCATCTGCTCCCATTAGTAGCCAGATAAAGTCTCTGGTGAAGATCAGGCCTGCACTGATCTATGAGTATAGCAGAATATTACTAGGAATCATTTCATTGGCTGTTTTTGTCATTAATGCTTGGTTGTATCCTAGGTCTCTGGGCTATCATCCAAGCCTCTGGTTTTTTGGCTATCTAGGCAGTGTCAGATGTGGGCTCCCTCTCGTGGTGTGGGCCTCAAGTTAGACCAGTCATCAGTTGGCCATGCCCACAAGCTCTGTGCTGATGTTTTGCAGGCAGGACAGATTCTAAGTGGAAGGTGTTGTGCTTGGGTTGGTGTCCCATTGTAAGGAAACTGAGATATTTCTGTGGGAATAATATTGACATTTGTTTTGTTCTTAATATAACCATAATATATTGTCACTAGGTGTGGGACCTGGGGAGTACAGGCCTGGAGCAAAAGTGGGGTTGAATTGTGTCCAAACCCCTGAAGTCTTGTCCTGAGACCAGCAGGCATAGGATAGAACCCTTCCTGACCCAGGTCTGTGTGTTCAGGTTCACGTAAACCCTGCATGCCATCTTTGCTCACCAGAGGAGGTCAAGTAGCCCTATAGACAAACTGAACTGCCTCTCCCTTTATAAGGTCATGTCCAGCAGCACTTGGAATTCCTCCTTATGCAAATGAGGTATCCCCAGCACCCTGGCCCGGGTCAACGATGTGAACTCACATGGAGCCCTCAATGGTTTAAATGGCCTTTCTTCATTTCCATTCAAGAGTGGAGCTGTCTCACTGAAGCTGCTTCCTGAGAGTCTGTTCTTACCGTGCTCACTCACTGAGGTCTCTGGCTAAACCGCTTAGTTTCTCCTCCTAGGATCTGTGGGTTCCAATCACAGGGCCATCACACTGTCAAGGCTGGGGAGGGAGGTAGAGCCTGAACCTCAACTAGGTATGTAGAAGGGTGATAGAATATCTATCACCCTCCACTGGGTGGTTTAGACATTGCATTAGCGTTAATCCCTTCAGATCCGAGCCGTTAAAGTCTGATAATGCGTATGCAGTTCTCTTCCTTCTGTGAATGCTTATCCACATCCCTACTCCCCAAAGGTACCTAGTATGAAGTACGCAGTACTTATGCAGTATGAAGGAGGAAACCTTGGGATAAACTGCCACTAGCATTACGTTCTTGTGAACGTGTGAATAATATTTTTAAAGTCCCTCTTGATTTTGTCATCTGCCATTTTTCATTTTCAAAGGCATTCTTTGTGGTGGTACCAGGGTACTTTGACCTCTTTCCCTCTCATTTCCTAAGTGATGTACTTGGTACTTTATTATTATTATTTTTGTTGTTATTGTTATTGTTATTATTATATTTGTATTTTATATTTATTTCTTTTTTCTTTTTTTTTTTTGATGATGAAAACATGTCACTCAATTAGTTTTCTTCTTGTAATTTTGAAGGCTTTGATCCTGTTTTAACTGAAGTAGTCTCACTACCACCTCTGCCCCTCTCCTCTTCTCTAGTACAAGAGATTGACCTTGGGGTTTCCCATATACCAGGGACACATCCTATCACTGAGCTATACAACTGGCTTGCCTATGAGGTTCCTTTAAGACACAGATGGCTTTGGAGTAAGGTCTTGCTGCTGATTCCTTCAGGCACCAAGAGAATTTTTTATGTACCTCTGTTTTGCTGTCTGTTCTTCAGCCAAGGGAATTTATATGTTATTATTTTAACGTTGAAAAAAATAGATGCTATGTTTGTAACCTGTTCTCAGTCCTCTGTATGGGGACAATAAGCTTCCAAGTTCTCTAACTACTTTCCAATATAGCATAGTCCTCTCTTCAGAACAGGGAATGAGAATTTCCTGTTAACTTTTTTTTTTTTTAAATTCAGCTCAACATCTCTATGCCTAACTTGAAGTTTTGGAAAGTTTTCTAACACAACTTAAATTTCAAGAATAATATTTTTCTCCACTTTACTTCCTGGTAGTCTGTTTGCTTGTTTTCATTGCTATTGCTTCTGACTTTTGCGCATCTTAATTAGACTCTGTGGACAGAGGATTCAAACCTGAGTTCAAGGTTGTTCTTAGCCTAGCTGAGACTAATTGTCTAGGTCTGATATAACACACATCGTGGAAGGAAAACTACAAGGTACTTTTTAAAAAGGCAAATTAAAAAAAATCAGTTTCTCAAATTAAACTAATAACATGTATCGTTGTGTATATATACTGAATATAAGATCAACTAAAGAAAATGGATTTTATATCCTGAAAGTGGACCTGGTTTGTTAATCATATTTTAAATCTGATATTTAAATATGTGTGGGAGTATTTATTTACTCAGATTTCACAGGAAAATATTTTTAACGCAGAATGGCATACCCTAAAGGTGAATAAACTCTACAATAGAGTCAAGAGTGATACTTTTCAGACATTACAAATAAAATTTAGGTAAAATGTTTACAGTCCAATGTCTCTAGAATCATTTTAGTGATCCTATTCCGGACAATTTTTTAGGTCTTTCAGAGGACACAAATGCATCTTAACTTTAGAATATTTAGAATTAAGACCTATGTAGTTTACAAAGATAAAGTATCTGGAACGTGGAGGGGCCAATGTAGTGATCTTCCAAAATGTCAACTGTTGTGGAAATTCTTCCCTGTTCTGATAATTTCCCTAATGTGAATCATAGTGTGACAGACTAAGGTCCCATTGGGGAATGTTTTTTTTTGTTAAAGACATGATTATAATTATTTGGGTTATTTTTAATAACTACTTTTAAACATCAACTAAATAAATTGTCCACAGTCTTCTTTTCATACTTACAGCTGAAGCTCAATTTATAGTAGTGCTTTGAACTGGAAAGTAGGAGTTTGAATCCCTTGTTTTAATTAAAGGTTTATTTCCTCATCAATAATTCATTCTACAAGGACATGCACCAAATAATACACTAATGGTAAACCTTGGAAAGGTTTTTAGATAATATTAGCAAACCGTTGTATTTACAGATGAAGAATCGGGTCCCACATCAGTGATCTGTGTGAGAAAAGAATCACAATATTTCTAGCTTTTTTGTTTTCCAACCAGAACAGGATGAAGGCAGAAATGTGAAGTTCCTCTGGACATCTCTGATCAAAGGGAGTTGAAGTGTCTGAGTTCGGAAAAACCTGTTGGATGCTTGCCCTCAATTAATGGGACAAATCCCATATATTCATGCTATTTGCACTCCCTATGTTTAAATGTCTAATGGAGAGTGACTATGTACATATATGAAATACAATACTCCTTTTGCTGCTAACACGTATTATCCATTTATTGTGTACTGGCAACTGTCGTGAGTAAACTACACACACCTATAAAAATCCCAAGCTCTTCTCTGTAAATTCAGGAGCCTTTTGCAAGTCTACAAGTCTAGGGAGAAAATTTGACCAGAAGGAAGACTTTGTACATCTAATTGCAAATGGCATTCACCAGTCTTTGTGTAGATTGTGGCTAACAGATTCCTTGGATGCCTTTGCAGAGTTTTGGTGATGTTGCCCATCTCTCTTCCTTGCTTGAGAACCTCTCTCTGAAGGAACAGCCCATGGCTCTTTTGTCATTAATATCCAGCTCCATTCTTTCTCTAAGTGAGCGCCTGAAATCTGACTTATCCTCCAAAGTCCCCAGTGGCTCTGTCACTTTCTTACCTTCTATGCTCTCCCTGGTCCACTCTCCCTGTCTCCCATCAGGTTCTCTTGGGAACTTCTCCCTCACACACAGATTCCCATCCCCTACATTCCATCCATTTCTGAGAACCCATCTAGAGTTGACTATGTATCCAGCCTGGGTACAGGGAACATGGATCTAGTGGAAAGCATCCCAGTCAGTTGCTTTTACTTTCATCGGTCATCTCTCCTTCTGTTGGCCATCAGAGAAGCTTCCCAGTACTGCAAGCATATAGTTGCTGAGAACCTTGACTCTTTAAACTCTACAGACTTGGAGGCTTATTTGTAATCATTTGCAAAGAAATGGTTACATACTTTTCCTCTTCAGCTTTGCTCATTACAAGAGATTCCTTATTGATTCTCATCATAAACTATTTCCATTGTCACTGGAGATGTGTAAAACTGGAATGCATGTCTCCCTTTAGATCAAGCTCCTTCATGCAAAGCCCCTCTGAGCAGCAGGCATTTTGGAAACTCAGGCTATTGCTGCAACAGGAAATGTGTGTGCTCATCAAGCTTATATCTTTCCAGAGTTCAGTGGCCCTGAGCTGATTCTATGTCATGCCGTCTTCTGCAGCTGCCCAGACTCTGAGACAAGAAGACATCTTTATCTCTGGATGAGTGATGCTCTCCTGAGCCATGTCTCTGCTTAGTTTCCTGGTTTCATCTCTTTGTTCTGCATCCATTTTGCCTGTCTTCCCCTGCTTCCACAGCTTTTCCACGACCTAGGCCAACTGCAAAAGATTTCCTTCCAAGCCAATCCCATCAGTCTTGTGGTAAAGAGAATAATTAGTCTTGTGTAGTAATTCTACAGCAAACCCATTTCCTTCACTGAGAACTGAACCCCTAGCAATAGTTACCTTCTGGGCTTGAGGTCCCTAAGTCTCACTTCGAACCACTCTGTTTAGGGAGAGTTGGCATGCTCTCGATGGTTGTTATCTTTTACTTGGTCAGAAGAATCTCAAGATCCTGCTGCTGTAAGCCACAGTGTTTCCTTGTAGAAAGAAATCAGTCACTCTAATGGAGGGAGGCCTTGTCACTCACTGGCTTGCCTCCCTGGCTTATTCAGCTTGCTTTCTTATAGAACCCGGGACCACCAGCCCAGGGACAGCAGCTCCCACAATGGACCCTGACACTCTTAATCACTAAATGAGAAAATGCCTTACAGCTGGATCTCATTCAGACATTTCCTCAAGAGAGACTCCTTTCTCTAGGATAACTCCAGTTTGTGTCAAGTTAACACACAAAACCAACCAGTACACCTGGTATCTACAACATGCTTGGAATTTGGTGTTGAAGCAAAGACTAGTTCTGGAATGGTTTTCGCCATGCAGTCTCTGATTGTCTGCATACTTTGCATGTACTTGGCACCCTGAGGCAAAGACAACACATGGGTGGCAGAAGACCCCTTCAGTACACTTCTGTACCCAAGTCAGAAGTTTTGCAAGAGAGGCAGATACTGGAACTTCCTCATTTATAACTCATAACAATCGAGGTTCAGCCGTAAGCATCCCAAGAAAGTGAGGATAGGAGAGCAACCAGAAGTCCCCTTGTGTGCAGCAGCATGGCTCTTAGAGCAGATGTCTACACCCTACCTCTGTAGCCACAGTGAAGAAGGAAAAACCAGGAGAAGATGCAGACAGGTACCATAAGAGCCAGTGGCTCTGGACACAGGACAGAGAAAGAAGCTTCTCAGAGTGTGCCTTGTGCATGACCAACATAATCCCGCAGCTCAGGAAAGAGGAAAGAGTAACCTTTTACCCAAAAGCATCGATACAAATTTCTATTCTGTTTGGATATATCACCAAGGCATGAAAATTAATTTACTAAGGTACAACTGAGGATGTGCATTCTTTAGCTGGTGGACTTTGTGGAGGCAGTTGCTTAAAGGGTTAAGACTTTGACTTTTGGGCTATGATCTTGGTAAGGAATTACAAAATAGGTATTTTCAATAATTAAACAAAAGAAGGCTCATACTGATAGGCACCATGCAACCTGTCCCCTTCCAGCAGAAGGCCATGTAGAACTTCTTTCCTGGCTTTGCAGCCTATATCTTCAGTTGAATACAAATGAGGAACAAAAGCTTCATTGTGTCAGACATTCGCAAGTGTAGAATCATTTACCAGTGGATTTAAGAACAATTGGAAGCTTTTCCTGTTTGCAGAGGGAGCTGAGACAATACCTCCTGATGACTAGAAGTTGTCATAATTGTCCTAATTGATGTTATTCTCGAGTTATCTGGGTTTATTGTGTATTTATGTGCATTTGCTTATCACAGGTCATGCTTCAACTTGGGTTTTCAGCTCCATTCATATAGGAAGCTAACAAATCAATCAAGGCATGTATGCATATTTCTCAGCCCCTCTTGTTTATGTCAGATGGGCCTGCCATATGTAGTCTCTATACATTTTATGCCCACATGTTTATATCCCGCAGATAATCCATCTGAGATTGATTTCCACTTTACTTTTAAGTCCCTGGAACTGACAGTGAAAATATCCATCCTGAAATACAAGCCGAAGTTGTGATTTTTGCCAAAGAAGAACAAAAAGAGCTAATTTTTTTTTCTCTTGTAGCTCTGTTATGGATCTATTTAAAGTAATGTTCCTGTGGCTTGTTACTAGATTTCGCCAGAGAAGAAAGTTACCATCGGGACGCTGCACTTCTCCAGTTTCACGCTCTGTATTTCCGTTCTGGCCCCTCTTCTCCCCCCCCAGCAGCCCTAAAAGCAAAAAGATGGGGTGAGGGAAGCACAAAGAAGGTCCCTTGCAGAGAAACACATTCTGACATCAAGCATTTTCATCACCGCTGACAGAGAAATGGCATGTTCAATTTGCACTTTATTTACAAATGATAAACATCTATGCACACATGCCTACTCACCTTTCATATCCCTGTATCTAAAACCCAAGCAAGGGAAACAACCCACGTACACGAGTGAGTGAGAATGTGCCACAGCTTCATCCAGTGCATTTACAAGTGGACCAACCACAAGTGCACCACAGGGAAACATGCTCCTCTGTGTGTCAGAATGCCAGGATCTTAGTTCACACACATGTGCAGCTGTAGGCTGCCTCTTTTTATACCCCACCACCTCTCTAGCCACAGAGGGGCGCCGATTGGAGTTAGCATGCACAATTCAGAGGCCTGATATTTTTGTACCCTAAATAATTCCGTCATCAGAACTGGGAAGAAATCTCTCTTGCACGTGTGGCATTTGGATGTTCAGAGGGATCAACATGTGGGAAGAACAAAGTATGTACTTTAAGGTCCAGGGCCTTAGAAGGGCTTTTGTATTTTACTTGCTAAAGTATCCAAATGCAAGCATCACCCATATTGATGGTTTGTAAGCAAATCTTCTGGGGGGATGAAGGAGGGTTGCAGTGTGAAAAATAGTCTTAAAAAACCTGCCAAAGCTATCAGGATCCATTGTGTCTTTCCAGCTGCTACACAGGCATACTTTACTCATGTGCCAAAATGCTTACTAAGTTCTTCTCTTAGGAGAAAATAAACTTTAAGTACACAATAGTCTTTGTCTGCATTGAGGCTGGCTAATGCAGGGGCTCTGCACACCAGGATCACAGGTGCCCTTGCTTCTGTACCCAATTCTTTAGCATTCTACCCTCCCTGAGTGCTACACAGTGAACCAGGGCCCAGGGAAAGCTCTGTGCCAGGAAACACCTGATCAGGCCTCTGTACCCAGCGCCTTAAGACTGTGCCTGCTATCTTCCAAGTCTGTGACCTCAGAAGTCTTTGAAAGCATCCTCCATATGGAGGTTCACACACTGCCAGGATGCTAACAACCCTGCTCCATAGTGATTCAGATGTTCCACTGCACTTAGACGCATCAAAGAGACTGATGACTTTGCAAACACACAGGGCGGGAAGCAAAAATAAATAAATAGACAGATAGATAAATAGGTAGATAGATAGACAGATAGGTAGTTAGATAGAGAGATAGAGAGATAGAAAAAGAACAGACAAAAGCATGGAAAATGTTTTATTACAAGAAAAATAACCAGGGTGCTAGAGAAAAGCATCCACACCATACAGAAATAGAATCATCCAGATTCAGAGACTGAGGACTCTGGCAGCAACATGCTACCAACAGGACTAAGACACCCAGGTAGTTTGCACAGGAAATTACATAATTCCTGGTTCTGAAACAATACAAAGGCCTAGCTCTCTGAGCTCCTAGTCCAGTGTTCTTCATACCAGGAGCACCAGCCCATTCTCTGTGTAGCAGAGTATTCAAAATTAGGCAGGTTCTTTTATTTTTTTTTCTTTTTAAGAGTTTATTTTGTTTCACAGATTGGTAAATCCAAAAGCATGATGCTCTGATTTTGCAGACTTCTGTTATGGGCTTCAATGCTATTTCAACTCATGGAAGAACATGAAAATGCAGTAAACGCTCCTGGAAGATGGAAGGGGAAAGCAGGCTAAGCAGTTTACCCAAAGCTGCTCTCAAGGCAACTAAGCCATCCATGTGGGCACAAATCTCATCCCCTTGTGAGAGTGAAGTCCCCAATCCAAGCCCCCGGAAGGTCCCTCGACTACGCAGAGGACCACGCTTCAGTATGAATTATGTTAGGGATGAGCCACACACAAGCAGCAGCAGCACACTCGGCCTTTCTACCACACCCACACAGTTCTTGATAGAAAAAAAAATGAATGGAATTCCAGAAAAAAATAACCATGTAAATTAAATACTATGGCACTATATGTAGAGATTTTATGTACACTAAAACTCTTTAATGGAATTATTGTTAAGAAGTAAATGCATGATTCCCTCCCTGTCCCCCGAGACATTTCATTTCTAAGCTGGGCCCATAAGTAATCATTCAACAGAATTGAAACTACCATATCCTGCTTTGAGACTATGAAACGAACTTCTTTTCTTTTAAATAATTTCTGTCCAGTGTGGCTCAAATAACCTTGCATGAACATTTCTCATTTATGTGTTCCTTTAAATATAAAATTATTCTACTTCTAGCTTGTGGTCTTCACCTAAGTTTAGGTAATTCTGATCTTTTATTCTGGAATTCTTTGAGGTCAGGGAGTCTGCTTTGGGACTAGAAGACAGGTATAAGTCCCCTCCAGAGAGACAATCACAGGTCATCTCAGCATGGGAGTCTCACAGAAGCAGGGGCCTAGAGTACTATCTGTACTTGTGAATGGAGGCTTGCTTTTCCAGTTAAAATTCAGGGATTATTTTTAAAATAAGCTATTTTTCAATCTTGCTATAATCCATCTTGTACAGAAAGAAAATACTTTCTTCTCTTATGACTTAAAGCCGATTCACGTTATTTTAATGAAGAGTTGGCAGTTCAAAGCATCAAGGTAAACACAAACCTGTAACAACACGACAGGGACTTTTCACACCGCCTTGCTGCTCTCCCATTAGAACGTGGTCTTGTGTTAATTGGGAGCACGGGAAGTTAGAAGAACATGGCATGCCACAAGACAATTTGAGGTGAGTTCTGTCTGGGACTGTCCCAACAAGGTCTGTGAGATGCTAGATGGATTCGGTGTACTGCTGAGGTAATATATGGGGTGCTTCCAGTGCAAAGAGCTAAATGAGTCATTATGAAGTTTTCATTACTACAGCTTCAACTAATGGCTCAAAGAAAAGATGTGGTAAGCTCTAGAAACTTTGTAGCCAATGAGAGAGCAGAGAAATAATGAGGTAAGCTTGTCCAATCTTTAGGTAGATAAAATTCTAATGAGCTTCAGTAGGGGGTAAGTGCTTGGAGTTCATGTTCATTGGTTCCAGGTGTGTGGTGAGGAGAGAGAGAGAGAGAGAGAGAGAGAGAGAGAGAGAGAGAGAGAGAGAGAGAGAGAGAGAGAGAGAGAGAGAGAGAGAGAGAGATTTCATTCCTAGAAAGCATGTTTCTATGTTCTTGTCATGTGCTTGTTTAGACACTATTGAGTGTTATGTTTCTGCAACACACTTCAGAGTCTGACGGAAGCTGTGCATTCTGTGAATTGTGAATCAGTATGCCGAACCCTCTAATAACAGATGTAATAAATGTATTTTGACATGTGTTTAAGAAGCGTTCCTTCTCTTGATGCTAAATGTAAAGAGGTACAATAGAAAACCCTCAGACATATAGGTACATTCGCATTCAAGGAAGGTAAGTGGAGAGATCAAGCGGCAGATCAGGCTACAGGCATCAGAGAAGACTCTGTTTAAAACCTCGCTGAATCAAGGCATTAAATTCAACATTGGCAATCTCTAGAGAAGTTGCCTACTCAACCCCATGTGTTGTCCCTAGCCATCTCTAATATCTGATGGTGTTAAGTTCGCCCTAACATTTAACCTACCTGCCCTGTTGCACTCAGTGCTTATTACTTCTTGTTTTGTCCCCATTGGCATTGACTAGTGATCATTGGCCCTCATCCTCTTTGTAATGCCACTTTACAGGGGTAAAATAGATATCATGTGCCCCTTGGTTCTTCCCTGTGAATTGGATGTGTCCCGTTCTCCAGGCATCTACTCATGAATCACTTATTTTCAATCATTTATCAGAAGTCCCCCTTGTTAGTTCTTTCTGTGAAAGGCAGGATGGGCAAACACAGGATCCAGACAAGATATGCCCTCATCAAGCCAAACAGGATTACTAAGCAAGGTTTATGCATGAACGCCTCCTAGCATAGCATAGCCAAGGCAGCTCCGTCTGTCTTGGCTGTCTTCTCATCTAGCATTTTATTGCATCCTAAACAGCAACCATCACCTGGAGAGAGAGATTAATGGCCTGTCTCTGGGAAGCTATCTCAGTCCTCTCAGCAGCCTTGCACTTACTGGAATCATTCTGCCAACAGAACCCTTGATTCCTTTATGGGCTTCTTTGAACGAAGCTCTTCTGCTGCGTGGTAAGCTTTCACATTTTACATTACAGGATGAAGAAACCCACCTGATCTCCCTTTCCTTCTTTCCTTTTTAAGAGTCATTTTCAGTTCACAGCAAAATTGGTCAAAAGGCACAATGATTTCCCATATACCTCCAGTGTACACATGTGCATATGCATGCACATGCATGAATGCCTATGGGAACATAGACACAACCACAAGCACCCCCATGAAGATGGAAGCCAGTGCCCTGAGTTTGTGTTGAATGCTGCTCCTGTTGTTGGCCATTATGCGGATTTCAGCAAATGTAAGAACATGCGCCCATCTTGTTTCACAGAGGGTCACTCAGTTGGCCAGAGAGTCATCCGGAAAGACCCTATGCCTTCTTTCCACTAACTCTCTTCCGCTGATCTCTTTACTAGTACCATGGTTTCTGCTCATCATGAACTTTATATTTGAGACTATGAATTATGTAGCCATTTATGAGGATGAACTTTTAGTTCTCAAAAACAAGTAAGTTGATAGCATTTCAGAATCATCCAGTTGGTCTTAGTTCTCTCTCTCTCTCTCTCTCTCTCTCTCTCTCTCTCTCTCTCTCTCTCTCTCTCTCTCTTTCTCTCCCTCCCCCTTTTCACTTGTTGCATTTTATTAGTTCTTTGAAAACTTTCACAATGCACTCTGATCATACTTCCTCCCTGACTTCTTTCAGCATTTGCTATCCAACTTGGTGTCTTCCCCTACATTCCCCCACCCTAACAAGTACAGTTTGTGCTGTGTGCATACTCTTGGATGTGTGGCTTGTCACTGTCGTATGGTTTAAACATCAGAGGCTGCACCCTTTAGGAAAACTAATCTTCCTCTCTTGGCAGCCATTTCATGCTAACTAACGTCTATGTGTTGAGTTTGGTAGGGATGCTAATGGGTGATTGTACATGATAGAAACTCAAAATGTCAATGAGCAAAACATAATGTGAAAGGACATATAGCACCAATAGTGAGTCCCACAAAGCAGACCCAGGCAGAGATGCTGGACTTCAGAGCCTGTGAGTGCTTTCAGAAGATATCTGTAGTCTGCTGGCATTTGCCTCTTTGTATTTATTTAACTGTTGTTTCTTGGTCTTCCAAGGCACTATCAGAAAAAAAATAAACATTTTAATGACAGATGAAGAAACAGACAAAATATGAAGAAGATAATGATTGTGGGAGGCACTACTCACTTGAACCCTTCCTGAGCTCAGCCCGTGGATTTCCTCGTTCAACTCCCTGGCCACCTCATGAAATAGACTTTTCTTGCTGCTGTTTTTGACACTGCCAGTAACTCAAAGCTTTGTGCAGATTAAGTACAAAAGGTGTTTATGTCTCATAAGTCATGATTTAAATGAACTTTACAAAGTGTTAAAGCCTGTGCTCTACATAATGTATTCTCTTTGCCATCTGTCAAAGAAAAATGGCAATACCCAGAAAAGCATGTGTTAAGTATATCTAACAATCACAGATGTAGTTTAAAAAAATAAAAAGGGAAAAAATGAAAATAATTATAATAGGATGAGATACAATTTTTTCTCTAAAACTTACAATTAAATGTGTTATTTTATCATACATTTCCTCTTGAACAAAGAGATGGCAAGGCCTGCTGAGAATCAAGGTCTTCTGGACACGGCACAGCCTTTGTGTTCCTGAATGCATAGCGGCTGTGATTATCTGCATGAGACAGGCACGTTCAAGGCATTAGACGTTCCATCATGGGTACCAGAGGGGTTCATGAGGCTCCAACTCTGGCATAAAAGCTTTTGGCCATTGATGGTTGCTTAAGGCAAAAAAACAAACAAACAAACAAACTGATTTTACTGAGAGGGGGTGCACCTGCTGGTAGCTGCCAATGCTCCAGTGGGTGGCCCCATACCCAAGCACATGCAGGCAGCTCTAAATAGACCTAGTAAGGTAAAAGAATAGGGCAGGGCGTGGAGTTGGGAAGGAGAAGTGTTAGGAAGAGTTCTAAGCAGAGCTAGAGACAGGATGGCTGGAGATTATGATCAAATACAGTATATACCTCTATGAAATTCTCAAAGAATAAATTTTAAAAAAGGAAAAATAAGCAAGTTGTTCCCAGGGGCATTCTGGGTATTCAGAGAGGTGATCTTTAAATGAAGTCAAGATGCAAATACAGAGAGACCTGAGACTTTCTACCTTTCTGTCAACCATAAGTCTTATTCTGTCCAGATAAGACTCTGTTTGTGACTCATTTCAGTACGAAACAGTTCTATTCCATGGCCTCAGAAAATGGCAAAACCTCTACTGCCAGCCATAGCTCCTAATTTTATGATCTTTCAGCAGTTGCATTTGGGGGTTTGACAACAATATTTGTACACACACACACACACACACACATACACACACACACCTCTTACTCTCTTTTTATGTAAAAATAAAATATGAAATCGCTTTTAAAACTACCAACAGTTATAACCAAAAATATAAAGAGTTCCAAGCTCACCAGCCACAGCCTCCAATTCCAGGGAACACACAGACATCCCTTGTATCCCTTCTGAACTCTCTACCACAGAATCTGCACGTATCATAAAATGAATGTTTTCAAGGACCTCACTTTGGAGAAATACCCTGGGCAGCCATAAATAACTGGAAATTTTACCTAACCGTTTTGAAGAGTGTCAGTGTGTGTAAGATAAAGCAATGTTACAATTAGGATCCAAGCAATTCCTGGCTTCCCAGGGTAACTTTCTTTAGCAAGACATACCACCAGGGAGAGAGGCGAAGACATACCACCAGGGAGAGGTGAAGAAATAGTCACAGCTGCTTAGGAATGTCTGACTCCCTCAATATCTGTGAAATGACTCCAGTCTTGAAGCCAACCCAAAGTCTCAGGCAAATTGTAACACCCCAAAATACCTCTTCTCCCCATCTCCTCCTCCTCCTTCTTGTAGTGCCGGAGCCTCAGACACTCTGTGCTCTGCCTCTGAGCTATATATACTCTCAATTCCCAAACACACCCTTCAATACAACTTTTCTTTTTAAAAACCAGTACTAATTCCAAGACCATTAAGTACACACCTCACTTTCTAAAGCGCCCTTCCATGAGTTTCAAATTTGCAATTGGGTACAATATTTTTTTATGCTTCAAACATACTTAAACTCAAAGCACTGTATTCGTCCAAAATATTAATTTATATCCTATATGTGATATATATTAAAAAAAAACAGTATATTCTGCTAACAGAATGCAAAATTCAAAGAACAAACTCTTATCCAAATCCTGAGAAAACTGGCTCTCACTTGCCTCTGACCACTGCAGTGGTTTTACTCTTCTACGGTCTTGTACACTACGGAGAAACTGGGCAGCCTGTGCTGCAATGTGACTTCTTAGTGAGCTCGCTGCACTCTGTCTCTTTTCCTCACTGGGGAACATTGCAAGCCCAGGTGGTCATCACAGCTCAAGCTCAGAAAGTGGAGATGTCTCCTCTTTCACCTTCTTACCACACCAGCTATTCACAGGAAAACTTTGCTTCTTTGGTAGAGATGTAACAAAAGGGCGTTTCCTTCTGCTGGCTGCTTGTGCCTTGTGGGTTCGGTTTTCTAAGCAGTAGAATCTCTTGCGCTCTTCTTTTTTCTCTTTTCAGATATCTCTGTTCAGCATGTGTTTGTGTAACTGAGATAAATGCCAAGCAGGCTTCCTGCTGTGTGTGGTCCGCCACCCCTTGGCCATAGAGATTCCAGCTTTTTACTCTTGGAAATGACATTTCTTCACACTTCTTCTAAGATAGCAATGTATGTCAATCACTGGGAGCTTTGCCTATGACAATGCCAATGGATTTGAATTTCCCATTCATGCTAGGGTGAAGGGGCTATCTCTTTGACTTCTCCAACTGGGGCCTTTCATCTCACCCAGGAAAGTTTATTTCCCAAGGAATTTTCTTTGTGGTCTCAAACTCATGATGACCTTCCTTTTATAACCTCTGATATCACCCAGGGTTTTATTGCCAGGAAGTACTTCCTAGTTGTCATGCTTAATACTGGGTTCCTGTGATCTATTCGAGGGAACCCTGAAACTTAGAGAGAAAACTGAGGAAAGTGATCTGGTTTCCATGTTTTGGAATACTACCACACCACTGATCTTTAAGGCTAGATGGGAAAGTACCTGTAAAATGCAAGTTCTAAAAACCATTCTGTTCATGCAATAGAAAGATGTCTCCATATATCAATATTATTGTGGAGTTTTATGAAATTCTATGTGCATTGTGGGCACTGGAATGATGTGGAAATCTCTCAGATTCATAGCAATGGTTCTCCATGTGTGGCTCTCACATATCAAATGGTTGTGTCTCTACGTGGGTATGGTTGACAACAGTTCAACTATGAGGGGAGAGAGAAAATCTGCACAGCAGTCACATTTCACTCATATTTGCACACACCTTAGCCTATAGGTGGCCAGAAGATTTTTTATTCCACACAAGCAGTTTGCAAATTTGGTTTGAAGGGGTGAGCAATGCGATTGTTATCCAAGGGAAGGAAGTTTTAGCAATGAGCAAAAGATGTGAGCTGGAAGGAACATTCTACCCATCCTTCCTCTTCACCATACGCTAGTGACAAGAAGGATACTTGGCTGGCCTCCCCAGCTACCCTCCTGTCCTAGCAGAATATCTAAGAGCAGTGCAGGGCTGCCTCCACTCACCTGACCAGCTCTCACATGAAGGAAGAAAAGGGAACAGCTTGTCTAATACCAAGACTTCCTGGCCTGGAAGGAACTCCCATTTTTCTATGCCTGGACCAGGATAGGCTTGTTGTCCATGCTGGGCATGGCCATCCTCACCAAGGGCTATGGCAAAGGTCTCTGGGCACTTCCAAACCCATAAGCAAAGATTTATCAAATCCCTATGTTCCTCATACTAATAACGTCTTCAAAAAAGGGACATATTAATCAATTTTCTCTTGCTATGATAAACTATTTGAAATGATCAACTTAAAAGAAAAAATATTGTTTCAGAGCTTCTAATCCATAATGGGTTAACCCTGCTTTTTGAATAAAGTAACACTTCACAGGAGAGCAAGAGGTCTTAGATCAAAACCCAAGAAATGAGAGGTCCCCTTTAAAGGCATGCCTTCACGAACCTGAACCATTTTTCTAGCAGCAGTGGGCTAACCCACGGGGCTTTTGAGGACATCTCAGAATCAAGCTAAGAGTGTCTGAGAAACAATCTTCTTAAGGCCCAAATCCTTAAAAACTATTGCAGACTGGTTCTCACAATTCTCAGGAAGTGTTGTCTCCCTTTGAGCTTCATTGAATGTGTTCCTAGTCCAAAGTCAGTTTTACAGTATTTGATTTTCTGACTAGTATTTTGGTCTGGTGGTTTAGGGTGGCCACTAAAAACCCCACCTTTCCCTCTGGCCTTGGCAACTATGAAAAACTCAGAAGAGACAGAAATACAAATGAAAACATCCAGCTGCAATGTGACTTCTAAGCTGATGATTTAAGAATCTGGTTTACCTCCTGTCTACACCTGGTCTCTCCAGGTCTGAATCCCACACAGGCTACTACTGTCATGGTCAGCGCTGACTCCCAAACTCTACTTCCCAACCCAGAAAGAAGGTAGAAATGTTTCTCCTTTATTTTTCCAACACTGGAAAAGTGAACCAAAAGTTCCTTCTCTCTAGGGGAAGACATAAAATTAAAACTAAACAGTACAACCAAAATGCTTACCAGAGTGCTCGCCATACACAGTAGACTCCCAATCTTCATAGCTTCGTTTTCTGTCTGACTTTTGCAACCATTGTTGAATATGAGAATTCATAGCACCTCAGATTCCAAGGTATTTGTTTCTAAACAAAATGAAATACTCTACTTACCAATCTAGTAATGATACTTGGTTTTTTAAAAATGCCTGCCAGTTCTTTGACCATAGCCCTGGGAGAAAAAATTGAAAGATATAGATGCAGCTCCTTGAACAGGCAGACCCACCACGAGAGTTCCTAAGGAAGCAGATCTATGGCAGGCTTCTCAGTCCCACTGTGTGGGTTTTTGATCAAGGAAAACTTGTATACCTTTGCCCTCATCTCTCCTTCAGGTCCTTCACCATCAGAGTTAGAAGTAAATAACATAGCAAAGCAAAGCAACAGACCACAGAGCCTCCTTCCCTCAAGCTACCTTGAAGTTTCCATGGCAGTAGTCTAGATACATGGTGTCCACATTACATGTCACCAGTGCCTACACAGGTATAGCTGAAGTAGGCTGATATACGAGCAAACAAAGGTGTGAGCAGGCTGTACACATAGGATGAGATGACTTTGCTAGATGCCTTTCAGATGCAGTTATCCCGTATGTCCCTGGAATGACACACAATACTATATCTAAGAGTGTTCTGTGGACTGTGTTAGCATCTTAGTGTTCCTTCTAGGCTCTGCCCAACAGTTACCTAGCAACAGCCAGGTAGACCTGGCTTGCTATCAAAGGGACTATTTGACCTCTCTTAGCTCTCTTTACTCTCTCTCTCTCTCTCTCTCTCTCTCTCTCTCTCTCTCTCTCTCTCTCTCTCTGACCCTTTTCTCTCTCTCTCTCCTTCCCCCTCCTCTCCATGTATTTTCCATCTTCTTTTTCTCTTTGCTTTCTCTCTCTCTCTCTCTCTCTCTCTCTCTCTCTCTCTCTCTCTCTCTCTCCTTTCTCTCTCTCCTTCTTTGTCCCCACCCCCACCTCTACTCTCTTCTTAATTTCCCTTCTCATGTGCCGAATAAACTCTATTCTGTACTATGTCTGATACTTCAGGGGGAGAGTTGTCTCCGCATGAGCCCACTGAGGCACCCCTCCCATCACACCATGTTGTATTCTACAAAACATATCATTGGCCTTACAAATCATATTAGATTGCATGGTAATATGCATGACAGGATGGTATGCCTTGAGAAATCACAGATACATTGTGATAAAATGCCACTGCTGCTATTTATGCGTGCACATGAGTACCGCATGCCTGTGTGTGTGTGTGTGTGTGTGTGTGTGCGCGCGTGCACGCGTGCGCGCTATGGTATACCTGTGGAGGTCAGAGACATCTTGTGGGAGTCAGTCCTTTTCTCTCACTGTGTGTG
Source organism: Apodemus sylvaticus (assembly GCF_947179515.1). Classification (NCBI taxonomy): domain Eukaryota; kingdom Metazoa; phylum Chordata; class Mammalia; order Rodentia; family Muridae; genus Apodemus; species Apodemus sylvaticus. The sequence goes on from NC_067480.1 coordinate 112,125,240, forward strand.
TTTCTCAAGTCATCAGATTTGGTGACAAGCACCTAGCCATCACAATGGTTATCAGAGTTCTCATTCTATAAACAGATGCAGTAAATTTCCAAGAATAGAAATGATTACGTAAAGATTCGATGGCAGTTATGAGACTGGTTCATATTTCTCTAATGTGGAAGCAGGTTTCATTTTTTTTTAATTTTATAGCAAAGCAGAGATAGTTTGGGGCTATCAAAGTTACCTCCAAACTTTATTGATGCATAAGTTACTGGTGTTTCTTTTGTTCACTCATTCATTATTCTTCTTCCTCTACCTCCTCTTCTTCCTCCTCCTCTTCTTCTTCCTCCTCTTTCTGCTCTTCTTCCTCCTCCTCTTCTTTCCTCCTCCTCTTCTCCTTCTTCTTCCTTCTCCTCTTTTTCCTACTTCTCTTCCTACTTTTCCTCCTCCCCTCTTCTTCCTTTTCTTCATCTTCTTCTTCCTCCCCCTCCTCCTCTTCCTCTTTCTCTCCTTCTCCTTCTTTCTCTTCTTATTCTTTGGTATATATACTATACACCTCTGCAGTACACTAGATCCAGAAAATGCATAGGTTACCCTAATGACTCTAAGACAACACACAGAATAACGGGAAAAGGGTTTAGATCAGTCTATGGCCAGAAAAGAACATCTGGGTAGCCATGGCTTTTTGGAGGTCTGCTGACACTGGTGACAGGCTCCTGGCAGAAGGAAGAGTCAGCAGCATTTAGCTAGAAACAGTCTGGGCTTTTGGGACTGAACAACATGAGAAAGGAGGATACTAAGGCCGGAGGATCTCTATTGTAGAGGAAGAAGCAATTTCTGAGATGTACATATAGCTAAAAGCAGCCCAGTAGAGCCAGACCCAAGAACAGCATAGGGTGTTTGCAGAAACAGCACTACAGGAACAGGAAGTAAGCAAGGATCCAGTCCAAGGATATTGCCTTCACCCCACCATCAATGGGAACGTCTGGAAGTACCTGAGATTATCTGGACTACAATAACCATCAACTGGAAGTAAAAGACAGAACACAAGTCACAAGGGAAGATATTCGTGTCAATTATGTCCTGTCATCTGGATCTTTGGAGAACAAACAACTAAATCTAAGATGGGCTCATCCATCTTTAAACCAAGTAAAGTTGCTGACCATGGCAAATGGAAACTAACCAGTGATGTCATAGACAATACTTACCAAGACTGTCATCTTAAGATGGTTTGACTTACAGTTCAGTGTTACATGTTGTGGAAGCCATAAGCTCTTGGGTGGAATAGATTAAACCATGTATTCTGGTTGATTTGGATGGAGTGTTTTTCTTTCTTCACCTTGATACAAATTAGAGTCATCTGGAAAGGAGGAACATGCACCCATCAGATTAGCCTGTAAACAAATCCATGGGGTATGTATTTTCTTGACTGACAATGGATGTGAGAGGGCTCATTGCACTGTGGGCAGTGCCATTACTAGGCAAGTGGATCCAGGGTTTATAAGAAAGCAAACTGAGCAAACCATGGAGAGCAAGCCAAGAAGTTCCATTCCTCTATGGTCTCTGCTTATGGTTCCTCACACCAGGTTACTGCTGGCTTCCTTCAGTGATGGACTGTGACTGGGCCTTTTAAGTCAAATAACACTCCCTTCCTCATGGTGTTTATTGCAGTAATAAAAAGCAAACTAAGACAATACATTCTCATTTGGAATTTGACAATTTTCCTGGGCCAAAGTGATCCCTCTTCACAATGCTAAGCACAGTCACAGAGCACTGTCTCTCCCCCTCAGGATGGTAGATTGTCTCCCCTGCCATCCTGAGGGGGAGACAATCTACCATCCAGTGTGCTGTGCTGCTCTGTGCTGTGCTGTGCTGTGTATCCATGTAGTTCCATAGATCAGTAGTGTTAAGCATATGTTCCATGAGTTCCATCTGACAGTGGGTTCATCAGGACAGAATCTCATCCTGTTAAGGGGATGAGATATTAAATACAATTTAAAGTTATATAAATTATACATGAGATCATTTGACTCTGCCTACCTAGTACATGAGTAAAAACCTGGTATTGGTTCCTTGGGCTATGGAAGAATAGTGGTGGTTTTGAGACTCAGAAATCCTAAGCTGAAGAAGGCTTTCATATGAACACTATAGTTTTCTCCCCTTCCCCCAGAGGATCCAACTTTCCTTTATAATTCCTGATTCCAGATTTTAAAATGTGATCGAGATTTTAGACTTTCTTTGGGTATTTCAGTTCTTTATAAAAATGATTTGGTCAAACAAAAACCCAGGCCAATTCTGTTTCAAATTCCCCTGGCCTCTGTAGAGCTGTCAATTTAAGCTACCTTCTGTCTGGATTTCCCCTGCCAACAATTTGCTGCTTGGTCACTGTTTCCAATTGCTAAAGTGACCCTGAGCTGCATTTGCTGGAGAATATCCTGATTGAGGAAAGGTGGTGGACATACCCTAGAATATAGGGCTGTTTCATTGACCTGGCAAACCTTGCAAACACTTAAGTAGCTACATTTTCTTCTGCCCTAATGTGTTACTGATGTTGTATCGGGGATAGGGTGTGTCATCAAACACAAGAGGCCATCTCTGAGGCTATCAGTATCAAAGACTGCACTTTGTTGTAGGTTCTTAGCTTTAGTTCACTACCCACAATATATTCGAAGAGAACTGTGCTTTAATACTCCTAAAGGAACTTGTTAAGACTGTGTATGTAAGCTCCTTTCCAATAGATACGAACGTGCTCCGAGGACCTGGGTAGATGTCTGAAGCAATGGGCAGTATACAGCCTCATACACTACGGTTGTTTCCACACACACACAGCCCTGACTTAACTTCATCTCTTCCACTTATGTCAGGCACATCACAGGTCTCTAGAGAACATCTGAATTGTCAGTACCACTACACTGTGTCTTTTATGGGTGAAATAAGGATGATTGAACGCAAGTACATTGCACCATTGCACCAATATCTGTGACAGTTAGCAGATGACCAATGAGCAGGTGTGCTGAACAAAGAAAAAATATTCTTCCTGTGTGGAATGCAGAGACAGAGCCATCCTGTCCACGTAATGGAATGTTTACAAATTCTTTATATCTAAATTTTCCACTTCATATTTTCAGGCTACAGTTGACTTAAAGAAACCTGATACTATAAACAGCATAGAAGGTCCACTCTCCTGATTTGGGCACACCATCTGAAGACTAAGAATGTGCCTTTTCTATTTGCTCCATGGGAAGCTCAGCAAAGAAACTTAAGTATTAACGCAAGAGAGAAGGAATGAAGCCTGGTGTGTGACAGTACAGACATGGGATCTCAAGCTCCATTTCAGAGCATGTTGGGAAATCGCTGCAAATTGAAGCCAGCTTGGGCTGTACATTTTAAAGGATCCAGACATGGGACTCTGGTTCTTATCAGTTTCCCTCTCTCCAGCTTCTCTGGCTCTCTGACAAGTGATAGGGGTAATGTCACATGATCCAGCAGTCATGTTCTCTAATAGAGTAGTTCTCTACCTATTATTTGCGACTCCTTTAGCAAGTCTATCTCCAAAAATATTTATGCCATGATTCATAACAATATCAAAATTATAGTTATGAAGTAGCAAAGAAAATAATTTTATGGTTGGGGTCACGTTAACATGAAGAACTGTATTGGGTCACAACACAAGGAGGGTTCAGAACTACTCTATCTTCTTCAGTGAAACTCAAGGAGAAGTTTACTCTTGGTTCTGGATGTTATAACTGCCCAGAAAATAAGCCCAGATACATCTTTTCTAAATGTTTCTGAAAGTGGACTGGAAGTTATAATTTCATCTGCTCATGGACACATTCATTCATTCAATATGTACTGAATATCTTTCATACACTATCAATGGCAAAGATTGCTGGAAGCCATGAAAAGAGCAAATCTGGGTCCTGTGTCCTAGCCAACAATTCTGTGTATGTGCCGTATGACTCTGGGCACATATGTGTGAATGTTTGGTACTGAGGAGCTAGAGGAGGACAGCGGAACCCCTGGAGATGGAGTAAAGCAGCTTTAGATGGCTGTGAACCATGTGATGCAGTGATGAGAACTGAACTCTGGTGCTCTATAAGAACAGTGAGCACCTCTGAAATTAAGAGGTAAAGCTGCTGCCTACTTAGAGCCCTCACCACTAGTGACAAGTGTTCACTGTGCTGGAAGGGTCTCTGCACACTACCAGAGGGGAATGGCACACACCAACTCAGTTACAAACCCTGTGACCTAGAATGGTGATCAGCCTGCAAGTTATACTAGTGCAATAATGACACAAAAGTTGTGGGAGTAGGCAGCCACTGCCTGCCTGGAATGAAGGCCCACTCCATGAGATAAAACCCAAGGCTGACATTGCTCAGATTGTGAAGAACCTGAGGTTAGATAAGCAGCAGTTCAAGGATAAGAACAAAGAGTCCTGTTCTGCTAAAGGAATATATCAATAAAGTGACTCCTGACAACATCTGCTAGGCTCATAGATCAGTCTTGCTCAGCCACCATCAGAGAATCTCCCTTCTGCAGTATATAGGACCAAATACAAAAGCCCACAACTGGAACACTCATTCCTAAGTGGGATGTTTCCATCAAATCAATGAATAGGTGGCCCAGTGTTCTGGGCTTTCCAACATCAACCCTAGGCCTCCACAGCCATAGGCAAGCATGCATATACACATTCATACCACACCACATATGTACAATATACATATACACATGCATATACTTATGCATAGCAAACACACATGCACACATACATATGTTTTAAATTTTACAAACAAGAATTGTCGTGATTTGAATGTTTCTGCTCCCTACACCCAAACATCCATGTGTTGGAGACTTGATCCACAGAGGACAGGGATACCTTTAAGGAGTAGTGCTTTATGAATTTTTGTCAGCATACTGATGAGGTGTCCCCAAAAGGTGTCCTCAAAAATTGCCTTATCCTAGCCCTATCCTTCTTTCTCTTTTGCTTCTTGACATGAGGTGTTTTCTCTGTGTCCTGTTTCCCCACTACAATACCCTACTTCATCAAAGCCTAAAGCTTCCTGCCAAACTTTAGTAGACAGGCAGTTCTAAAACTGTGAACCAAAATAATTCATCTCATTAAGGTATCAGTAAGGTATCAACAAGGTGATCAACATCTCTCAGGAATGTTGTTAGAAAGCTAAAACAATAACTGAAATACATCCAATTAACATTACCCTGGACCAGCTCAAGATTATTGTATTCTGTGAGAGACAATGATCCCTACTTCATAAGAGTACTGCAGACACAATGGTACTAAAAGCAAAGTAGTTTATTTTTCTATCTTGAAAAGTTGCACACTAGACTTGAGAAAAGGCAAAACATCTGGTAAAGCAATGTAATGCCAGCTGTTTTTATGATAACATGATTTTTAATTGTGAAAAATCCCTGCCCTATTTTTCCCTTTGGCTGATACTCTAGAGAGTTAGACTATTTCCTTCTCATCTAGCAGAGCACATGCTCTAAATTTCCTATCCTCTAGAATCCTGAAGATTTCTTCCCTCTTTTGTGACACATGGGCTCAATCATACAGCCGACTTTAAGGTTTCAATTCTAAGATAAAAGAGAAAGCTCCCAGACCAGCAGGTTCTAGTGAAGGCGGCGTCCCAGGGAAAGTGGCTGAGGGCCTCCTGCTTTCTTGTGATTCACTGATGAGCTCTAAACAAACCTCTAACACACTAAAAATGAACAATGATAATTGATTTCTTACATCACCCATCTCAGGTAAAAGTCATCCAACCCTTCCAGATGGTCAGACCAAAACTCCTCGATTTCTCTTGTTTCAAGTCCTTCAACCAAAATATCAATAAATCCTACCCAAAGATACAGAAGAACAAAACAAAATAAAACCTTTTGTGATATATTCATAACACAACTCATTCTGTGATTCCAAAAAAGTATGCATATGCTTTGTATTATTATTCAAAGAATTCTGCTTAATTATTATTTTACTTAATCACTTCACATCCCTCTCACTACCCCCTCCCACTATTCTTCCCCCCATCCTCTTCTCCTCTGAGCAGGTGGGACCCCTGGGTACACCCCAACTCTGGTACATCGAGTCTCTTTAAGGGTAGGCACATCCTCTTCCACTGAGGCCAGACAAGGGAGCACAGCTAGAACATATCCTATTTACAAGCAACAGTTTTTGGGATGGCCCTTGCTACAGTTGTTTGGGACCCACTTGAAGACCAAGCTACACTTCTGCTATGTATGGGCAGGGAAGCCTAAGTCCAGTCTGTGTATGTTCTTTGGTTGGTGGTTCAGTCTCTGAAAACCCCAAGATACAGGTTAGTTGACTCTCTTGGTCTTCCTGTGGAGTTCCTATCTCCTTTGGGACCTGCAATCCTTCCTCCTGTTCTTCCATAAGAGTCCCAAGCCCCATCCATTGTTTTGCTGTATGTGTCTGTATCTGTCTGAGTCAGCTGCTGGGTGGTGCCTCTCAGAGTATGGCCATGCTAGACTCCTGTCTATAAGCAAATAGAGTATCATTAATAGCATCGGGGATTGGTGCTTATCCATGGGATGGTTCTCAAGTAGGGCCAGTTATTGGTTGGCCATTCGCTCAGTCTCTACTCCATTCCCCCATCCCTGCACTTCTTGTAGAGAGGATAAATTTAGGGTTGAAAATTTTATAGGTGGGTTTGTGTTCCCCACTGGTGATACCTGTTCCTACCTGAATACAGAAGGTAGCCTCTTCAGGTTTCATATTCCCAACACTGTGAGCCACAGATAAGGACAGGCCCATTGATTCTTGGGTATCTCCCTTTTCCTAGGTCTTTGTCTCTTCCTGGAGATACCCCCTACATTCAGGATTTGACTAGATAGCCATGAGAATCAATGGAAATCTGAAACTGATAGGGGTGGCGAGGTAGGGTGCATTTGCAGGAATCAAACAATTCTTAACAGACAATGTTGGAGTCTCACCTGGTCAATTCAGTTTGTGCAGGTCTCAATACCAGGCTCCAGCAATGCCTGTTTACAACCTACAGAACCCTGGTGTACCTTTTCCACACGCCTAGATAACATTTTGTGCTACAGTCTAGCCAAGTGAGTCTGCTTGATCCTCCTATCAAAGGTACCTCTGGCACACATCTTTACCCCCAAACTTCAGGCTGAGAACAGGATGCACACCCTGCATGCCAGCCTCCTAAATTCACTGGCCTTTATTACATCTAAGCTATATCTAACCGTTACCTCAAGTACATCCTGTGTTCTTTCCCAGCCTGCTGTTTTCATATCAGACACAGAACGTGCAAAGGAAGTCCTTGTGCTCAGACTGCATCACAAGAATGTAAGCAATATGAAAGATCAAGACAGTATTCTAGCCCCCAAGAGCCACCATTCCTATAGAAATATTCTAGAATAAGAACTACCTAGATGTACCTCAGAAAACCAGTTCTTACAATTCTAAACTTCATCAAAGTACTCAAGAAATTTAAAGAAAATGCAGAGAAACATATCAACAAACATAAAGAAAATTAACTTAAAGAGAATAAATGCTTGAGTGATGCCTAGAAAAATGCAAACATAAATAAGACTGGTTGAAATGATCAAAACAACCCAGGACTTAAAATTGAAGTTCAATAAAGAGATAGCAACACTGAAAATAAATCAAGCTGAAATGAAGGCAGAATTAAAAAACTCAACAACCCAACTACGAAAGTCAAGGGACAGCTTTATAAGGACAATGAATAAAGCAGAATGAAGGACATCAGGAGTTGAATATAAAGTAGAGACAGAAAAAGCAAATGATATGAATGTAAAACACAAAAAGAGAAAGAAGGGGTAGGAGCATGCAAGAAATGTGGGATGCCATGAAAAGAACAAATTTCTGAATTATATACACAGAAAAGGGAGGAGAATCCCATGTTAGTGACATAGGCCAGAACATAAAATAAAGCTAAGAAAAGGCACACTCATAGCTATAAACACACACCCACCCACATACACCCACACACACATACAGAGACAGATGGAGAGAGAGAGAGAGAGAGAGAGAGAGAGAGAGAGAGAGAGAGAGAGAGAGAGAATATCAGAAAAGAAATTCCTCATAGCACATCATAATTAAAACATAGAACAAAGAAAGACTACTGGAGACCACAAAATAAAAACACAAATTACACACAAAGGAAAAAATATTAGAATAACAGTGGATTTCTGAGGAGAATTTGTGAAAGAGCCTCAGGCAATGCATGTCAAGTTCTAAAAGACCAGAACTGCCAACCCAGACAAGGTACCAACTAAATGATTTGTTATAGTTGAAAGAAAAAGAAAAACTTTGCACAACCTAAAAGGCCTAAAAGGTGTCTGTCCAAAAGACCAAGCCTTAAAAAAAAATCATTGGGAGCAAAACTTTAGACTAAGGAGAGGAATAAACATGGGCAAGAAACTGTAGAAAGAAAATAAATAAAGTTATAGTGAGCCACAAAGAACTAATGAGATGACAAAAATAAAACTTAAACGACTGCAATCCACACTCAGCTTTCAATAATAATTTTTAAATAAAATGGCCTCGAATTTCCAATCAAAAGATTCAGGCTTGGTGAATGGATCAAGAGATTCCATTCATCTGTTGTCTACAAGAAACTCATCATAGCTTTAAAGATATTCATGCCTTGGAGTGAAAGAATGGACAAATGCTAGAACTAGGAGCAGGCAGGGATTGCTTGTTCAGATAGGTGAAAACAACAGCACAAATAACAGTACCAACAACAACAGCAAAAATAGCAGCAGCAACAATAGAAGCAACAGCAGTAGCAACAACAGAAGTAACAGCAGCAGCAGCAGGAGCAGCAACAACAGGCCCCTACCACATATGTAACAGAGGACTGTCTTGTTTGGGCTCAAAGGATGCACCTAATCCTGTGGAGACTTGATGTGCTAAACTGGAGGAATACAGGGGTGGGGAACCCTCTCAGAGGTGATGGATGAAGGAAGAATTGTGCAAGGGGCACCAAGAAGGGGGACAACATTTGGGATGTAAATAAATAAAATAATTAATTAGTTAATAAAAAATAAGAAGTTCTGAATCCAGAACATATGAAGAACTCAAAAAACAAAGAGTGAAAAAGTAAATGACACATTTGAAAAAATTGACTATGGACCTGGACCTGAACAGAGTTTCAAAAGAAGATATAAAAATGGTTGGCTAAGAGATAAATCAAAATAGTCCATCATTTCTAGAAATTAGGAAAACACAATCAAAACAAATTTAAGTCTTTATCTTAACCCAGGCAGAATGGGAAAGATTAACAACAATAACAACAAACAAACAAACAAACAAACAAATGTTGAAGAGAGGGAAGAAAACAGGGAACACACACTGACTGATGAGAGTGTTGGAAATGGTGTAGCCACTTAGCAATTGAATGTGGATAATCCTCTAAAAGATGAAAGTAAATTTCTTATATGACCCCTGTATCACTCCTTGCTATATGGTCAAAAGGACTTGACATCCCTTCCATGTTCATTGTTGTTATATTCACAACAGCTAGGAAATGGAAACAACCCAAATGTCCTTCAGAGACAAATGGATAGTAAAAATATGATGCATAGACACCATGGTATGCTACTCAGATGCAAACATCTGAGAAACTTACAGGCAAGTGGATGGAGTTAGAGAAGACAATACTGAGTTAACAGAGACCTAAAAAGGCCAATGTCGGATGCTTTCTCTCATCTGTGACTCCAAGCTCCAAATCTTTCTGTGAGAGTATATAATGAAGTAACAACAGAAAGAAAGAAAGAAAGAAAGAAAGAAAGAAAGAAAGAAAGAAAGAAAGAAAGAAAGAAAGAAAGAAAGAAAGAAAGAAGGAAGGAAGGAAGGAAGGAAGGAAGGAAGGAAGGAAGGAAGGAAGGAAGGAAGGAAGGAAGAAAGAAAGAAAGAAAGAAAGAAAGAAAGAAAGAAAGAAAGAAAGAAAGAAAGAAAGAAAGAAAGAAAGAAAGAAAGAAAGAAAGAAAGAAAAAAAGAGAAGTGTTGGGTGGGTAGGCAATACAGAGAGAAATAGCAACATACAAATGATTCAAGGGTGAGGAGTGGGAAAAATGGAGGCGGGCTAAATTAGGTAGTGGGAAGAGAGGAAATGCAGAAGGAAAGACAGAAGGATGAAATCACAGTGATAATATCTTAATAGAAATTAATATCAATTTAACTAAAATTGCATATATAAGTCTGCATAAACACACACAGATGCACACACACACATGCACACACACACACACACACACACACACACACACACACACAGTTTAAATGAAATTTTAACACCTGTCCTGACAACATTGCACCAAAGAACCATAAACTGTCTAACAAAAGCCTCAATACCAGGTATTAGAAACACGATTTCAGATATTGGTCAGGGGAATACAGAAGACTTATAAGACATTATAATCTTTTAGTTGTGCGTCTTGCATCTCCACAGAGTTTAAAAGGAAGTCCCTATTGTTGAAGACTACATTCCCTTTAAACACAGGACTCAGAGACTCTTAGCTCAGTCTGACCTAAAGCCTTGTCCCTGAAGACTAGCTTTTATGGCACCAGAAATTTCTTTGCAAACTTGTAAAGGAAGGCTGCACCCAGTAGTTCTGCCCAGCTATGAACAGCATGGCACATGTGTAATGGTGGCACACATATCTTGGGAGCAACCAGCGGATCTCTGACTGGGTTTAAGATTCACCAAGAGGTAAATTACACTTGGTACTGGAAATAGAGCCAACTACCTGAGGCTAGAAAGGTCATAGATCCTGGAAGACTTATAGCCGCCACTTACTAAACTAGCGAAATCCTAACTGCATTCTTAATTGCAGTTCCCACTGCTAGACAAAGATACTTCACTTTGCAACAGATGTAGACCTCTACAGAAAACCTCAGCCAATACAAGGCAGAGAATAATCAACTATGAAGTTTCTATCCTCACCTGACACATCTATAATGCACCTCCTTCACTCAAGGATTACAGAAGAAGAGGGTTGGAAAGATTATAAAATCCAAAGAAACAGTAAGTCTGCTGTGACATTGTGTTTCTTCAAAATGTTAGGAAAGCTATTCCTAAAGGGATTTGTACTGTATGCAACATTATATGGACTTATTGAGTTGTATTTATATATTTTTTGTATTATATAGATTATATATTTAAATAAATATTCATATACACTTATATATATTTACATTTATATGTACAATTTTTAAAAGCTATACATTTTCATGAATTTGAGAAATAGAAAGGGAAGTACATAGGATGGGTTGAGTGGGAAGAAGAAAAGGGGAACATGATATAATCATATTTTAACTGAAAAACTAAAAACAATTATAAACACACTCAAAGCTATAATGATAAAAAACAGTACAGTACACAGAACACACATGTAGATCAATGAGTATATACAATTACAGCCATCTGCAATTTGATAAAGATGCCAAAATTTACACTGGATAAAAAACAGCATATTCAGTGGTGCTGGGAAAACTGGATGACCACCTGTAGAAGGATATAATAAAATTAGACCTCGGTCACCCTAACTGTATTCCTCTTCTACAGTCTCCTTTGACTCCTCCTGATGAGCCCCTCCTCTAAGTCTCCTCAAGTTTTGTCCTCTTTTTAAAAATTATTTCTTTTTGTTTTTAAGATTATGATATAATTATACAATTTACCCCTTCTCTTTCCTTTGTCCAAACCCTCCTATATGCTTCTATGAATCCAGTCAGATCTGGCTGTCCACGTGTGGGTGTAGGGTCATCCATTGACACATGAGCAACCTATCAAAGGTTACATTTTGATAAAAAAATGTTTTTTTTTTCCATACCAGCCATCAACTACTGACTTCAACCTCCCTGGCCTCTAGATCTTGTAGTCTCTCCACCCCATCTTTCATGATGTTCACTGAACCTCAGTAGAGTAGGAAAGTGTATATGTGACTGCAATGTCCATTTAGGACTGATATCTCAACAGTCAGTTACTGCACTGTGACCAAGTCATGGGTCTCTCTCAGTATTAACTACACGACTTCTCAGTGACAACAACTGGAAGCTGCACAAATCTGGGAGTAGAGAGATACACACATTTAGAAGGCAGTTTGTTAGTTCACTTAGCTAAATAACAGCAGTAGATTCACACTATGGCCTATGACCTCCCCAACCATTGTTCTTGGCCAACTTTACCATATCAGATATCAGCCATGGGATCCTGGTCACATTTTCCATACCAGACATGAGATATTTATAAGTTATATTGTAAGCAGTTATATGAAGGGATTCATAGGGTGAGGTCTTAAAGAATTCTGAATACAGCTTTTCCTTCCCAGGAACCTGGGCATTCCCTCCTTCATGGCCTCTCTGTGCACTGTTCATTTCTCCTAGGTAGAAAGCAGGATTCCTCCTGACCAAGTGTTTTTATGATCTACTATCATATAAGATAGGTCAGAGAATCTCTGCACAAGCCCCATGGAGAGAAAGAGGGCAAATTCGTTTCTATGACCTGCCCTTAGAGATGAGTTCTACAATGGCTGCTTTGTGAGGAGATTAGAGAAGAAAGGATAGAGAGGGGGAGGAAGGGAGGAAGAGAGGAAGGGAAAGACAGAGGGAGGAGAGGAAGGGAGAGAGGAAGAGAGGGGGAGAGGAAGAGAGACACAGAGAGAGGCAGACAGAGTTCTGAGCTCTGTTTACTTTCTAGAGTCTCTGGTACCTCGATATTTTAAAACCATTTTTCATCTTTATTATTCCAAACCCATTTTGACACAATAGGAGCAAAACCAGCTATAAGCCATGAACCATGGAAAATATAGTCACCACACATCACATCCTATAAGATTCATCTTCCAATTATGTCCACAGCACGACCTGTCCACCACCCAGCAGGCAAACAGTATGTGTAGTTCATACCCTCTGCTCTAGGATGGTTCCCTCTCACACACAAAGGCAAAGCACTTTGTCCTTAGGATGGATGGTGTGCTGGTTCTTGGTCATCTTGCCTGTACCTGCTAACCTTCGTTACTGCTCAGGCTGTTCAGGAGGCCTGGGCCCACTTCCAATCAGACCCAGCATGGGCAAAAGGTGCACATGCTCTTCTGTGAGAGATCTGCAGACTCTCTTCTTTTCTCACATTGCTGAAATGCTATCTTCTCAGCTTTCCCTTCACAGTCAAATTGCACTGCGCCACTACCTAACCCCTCAACATTGCCATGGGGTGTCTGGTAGCGATCTGCACATTCTTTAGGTAAACTCTTCCTCTCCCAGGACAAGCACATTCATGCTCTCCTCTTTTTAATCAGTGAGGACACATACCCATAGCTACAAAGCCAAACACTGACCCTGGAGTTCCCACCTCTTCTCACATCTCATACTGATTGATTATAACTTTCAAAGACACCTACCTAGTCTGTGACCATCCTTAGTAGTATGACCTTGAAGTAAAGCTGCTTGGTTCGCTTTAACTACTACATCTTCACTGGCTATTCTTCCTTCTTTGCCACTGTGGCCTCCTAAAGCTCAAGCTGAACTATCAGGTTCCCCTGCTTGATACGCTCCAGCTGTCCAGCCTCATGCCAATAATCTACTGAAACCCATGATATTCTAAGTGACACCTCCCCAAACCCCTCTGTCCTCAAAGCCAAGTGCTTCTTCTTCCAGCTGTACTGGCGTCCACTTGGCTCCCCTGCCTCAAAGCTCTTGCATTGATATGTCTGGAGCCTACCATCCCCCACCATAGCCCCAGGTCTGCTGTACTCTCCTCTAGTCATTTAAACTAAGAAGCCCATTCTGACAACTTAATAAAGCTCTCTTCTCCAGTTCATAAGTCACTTAACTCTGCTATGCTAATTTGTTTGCATATATTACCAGACAAATAGCCTCCTTAAAAGCTGAGGATTTGGGTTATTTTACTCAGAGAAAATATGCCTAGCACAACATAAGTAATTTTTGACAAGTGAACACTGTTTTTCATAAAATAATTTTACTAAAAACAAAATATATCTTCTCCTTGGGGGAATAAATTTTCTACCCAAAGTAACACATGGCCTCTACTTCACACTACATACAGTAATTAACTCAAACTGGGTCAAAGATCAAGTTGGGGTAGCTCAAATTATAAAACTTCAGAAAGAGAAAACAGAAGTAAATCTTTGTGACCTTTGATTTGATAGTAGGTTCTGCAATGTGACATTCGAAACACAGCAACCAAAGAAAAATAAGTTCTTCCTTAAAAACTGTGTTTCAAAGGATACCATCATAAAAAATAGAAAACATAAGAAACAAGGAAGATACATAAATCATGACTCTTATAAGAGGCATATCTAGAATATGTAGAGAATAAAGGACTCTTAGATGTGAATAATGAAAATATAAATAGCACAACTAAAAATAGGCAACAGAGCTTAATGGACATTTCTCCAAAGGAAATACAGGTGAAAACAGGCCCAGGGGGCATCCTCAGTATCAGCTGTCACTACAGGGAAACACAGTCACAAACACTACCATAGCCACAATGAATTGGGAAACAGGTGGCAGGAGCTGAAGAGAACATGGAGAAGCCGAATGCCCACCCCCCCCCCCACACACACACACATACGGTTGAAGGAGTGTGCACAGACATAGCAGCCCTGGAAAATAGCCCCGCAGTTCCTCAAAAGAGAAAGCAGAGTTACTATGCATATCAACAAGTCCTGCTTGAAAAGTTACCTTTTAAAAATCTGATAATGGGTATGCTTATTTTTAAAAATTAAAAAAAAAAATAGAACGGAGGTAGCTTACATGGGTAGACAGAAGTGCTTCAAGAAGCTGTGCATTATTGAATGAAATCCCAGTGTCTTCAGATGGGATGCTTCTAAAGTTGTTAGACAGGGAGGACTCTGGGGTTGTCAAAACAATATAGACAGAATACCACCAGAAGGAGCTGGTAAGATGCACTTACTGAAGACACCTAATAGTCTCCTTAAAAGACAAAGAGAAATCAAGCCAGAACTGGCCTGGAATTTTCCTTCCTGGAGTCGAGCCCTCATAGTTCTAGAACATGCTTTGCAGGCCTGGAAAGAATTGTTATTGACAGTTACACTCAGCTGTGGACCCTGCATGCAATACTACCAACCAGCAAAGGACGGTATGCCCACTAATGTGAAAGTGGTATTTCTGTTATGGGAGAAATAAACTACTTTCTGTTTGGATTTAATGCAAATTCTCAGAAGGAAATCTATGTCTTGTTCTACAAAGCTGTTTAAAACCCCATGGCTGGGCATGTCAGAGGAGGTCTGAGTGGAGTAGCCATTGCTGTTGTTTTGTTAAATTTATGTGATGGGTCCCTTAAACTGCTGTCTAAATAACTGTGGCCATAGAGTAGTGTTGCCATCAGCTTTGGACTGAGAAGGTTCCTTTTGTAGTGGTTAGCAGTCATAACTGGATAAATGCTGAGTCCTCAAGCATTTTATCCTCTTCTTCCCAGGTTCAGTGACCATCACAGAATAAGAGACAGAAGGGCTATACATTTTGGAGGAAGATTGAGAAGTGAGGTTGAATACTGATTCTTATCACAGTATGGCCACTGTACTTTTGAGTGTATACCAGATGAGATCATCTGCACAAGATTCTGCCTGTCAGAATCCTATAATGATTGGGTGAGGGGTGTGTGAGTCCCAGCTCCTTCTAAGTAAGGAGTCATAGCTGCTGTGTGGGGTAAGTTCCAGTGGGTACCACTGTTAAGGTCCCTATGTTGCTATAACAATTCCTCACCCATACTCCTTAAGGAACACTAAGGGAACTCATTTAGTCATTAAAAAAAAAGAAAGTGCAATGGAGAGTGATTTGGGAAAGGAAAAGAAATGAGGAGACAAGAAGACATAAAGGAAATGAAGACACACACACAGGTATACAATGTCATGGTGACACCCATTACACATAATTACCATATGCCAATCAAAACCTAAAAAATTAAAGCATATATTCCCTCATAAATTTATGTATTAATGTTCACAGCAATCACAATAAGATAAAAGAGACACACCAAAATGACCATCAACTGACATGTAGATAAGTAAAGTCTACATCTCAGATTATCTTCCAGCAAGAAGGAAGTGCTGTTATATATGCATAGATAAACATTTAAAACTTGTTCCATGAAAAGGCTGTGTATTGTACAGTTGTGTTTTATTGCAATATCTAGTGTAGATAAAAGTTACCAGGAATAGTTAAATGACTGTCTAGAACCAGGGGAACAGTAAGATGAAGGTGACAAAGACTGAAAAGTTTTCTTTCTAGATAAAAAGAGTTCTGGACTTGATTTTGTTGGTGATTAATATAAACATATTACATCTCTGTTTATTATCTGATTCAAAACAGAGAGTCATGGTGATTTGTACTTTACCCTTTTCACTGGTGTTTCCAAAGAGCTCAGAATAGTGTGTGGTACACAGTAGGTGCTCAATAAGTGTTGTGATTGCTAACCCTGTCACAGCACTGAAAAAACATCACACAGCCAGACCTGTCCTGAGTACACAACTGTGGCAGAGGGATCTGAGATTTTCCAAACAGATAAATATTCTAGATTGAATTATTTTATTAATTGGCAAAAAAATTATTTTTTTTCTTTCAGCAAGCTTTTGATAAACAGAAGTTGCTGCATGTTTAAATGTTTTAATGAAGTGTCCTCTCACAGAAATTGTTTCGCCCAAACACACTGGAGTCACATCTTGATTTTAACTTCGCTAATTAAGTTATACAGAATGATCTGCATAGAGATTTCAGAAGATATCAATGTCAGCACACACTGAATACAGTGTGTGGTTGATACCTCTTACACTTCCTAATGACTTTTAGATACTGGCCAAATCATCCTGATTATGTAGCCCAGTACTGATACTTTATTAGATCTATAGTTGATTTCCTTAGGAATCCAGCTATCAGAGCAACATCTGTTTGTTTCCCTTCTGTGGTTTCATCTTCCTTTTAATTTTACTATTGAAACCAAACTACCATTTAAATCCCTTTTTATTCAAAATTCTTCATTGCATACTCTGTGGAGTACTGCTTTCTCTCGCCTTATGCAGATGCCACAGTTTCTGAATTTTAAAAAATTGGTTAGTCCCAGAAGAACCACCAACATTCAAATATCCAGGAAAATCGGAGATTGACCACAAGGTCAAAATGCAAATGTATATTTGCTATCTACAGTATCCCACAAAGATTTTTATTGAGTTCAGGGTTTTTTAAGATATAATAATTTCCCAGTAATCCTAAACTCAAAGAATTTGAATCACATGCACACACTCTTATTTTATACTAAATATTTTCACTGCTTCATTTGTTCTGAGCCAATGTAAATTTATTCCTCTTCCTCAAAAAGTATATACAAATCAAACACTATAATGAATGGCATTTAATTGTTGTTAACCAAATGTGTCATTAAATATAAAGAATCATAAAGAGTATCTTTTAAGAATTTTAGAGGTGTGACAAGTCATGTTACAGCCTGTATTTTTCTACATGAAATGTACAGTAATTGAAAGTGACACAATCAAAAACACCTTTGTGCTTCATATTAATATATTTCAAATGAAATGGCCGTGTGGAAAGCTAGCTGTGTTTTGGTTTTCTACTCTTGGTCTAGGGTTGTCATGGTAAAGAAAATATTTTTACCTGGGACTGGGAAGTGGTGGTCTGGCCACTGGCCCCTGCGGTGCCTGCGGATGGATGAATGGTGTCTGCATTGGCTCCAGGTACTGCCGTCCTCACCAACAGTAGCTGTGGTCCTTCTGGGGGGATCTAGAGGGGATTTGAGGAAGGAGAAATCAGCACAAAATAGAACTGAGTACAAATCCACAGAAAATATTTTAAACATCAGTGTGAAAGACAAGGATAGTGGAGACCAGAACTCCACTAGCCAGCTACCATCCTTCCACTTAAATAGATTCACAGGAGAACTAGAAAAATTCCACTGCAATCCATTTTGCAAATTCCAGTACCCAACAGGATAAAATGCATGTAACAGTGCTAAGTTTCACGTGCAACTCCAGCCAAAACAGTGAGTGCTGAAAACTCAACTTCAGAGCAACATCTTTGGGAAGGAAGGCTATGGTACCTAGCTTGTGATTAATTGATTCCCTGATTGCAAAAGGGGCTTAGGCCAGGGATACAGCTCAATTGTTGGGCAACACAACTTACTAATTAGTTATCCAATATTTATGCATGCCCATAGGATGTATTTTGTAGGAGGGTAATATTAGTTTAACTTTCCCTCCTGATTGTATTGTAGAAACTCCATCTGCAATTTCATGGTTTTGTTAAATTAATGATTAGGATCATTTTTGGCTTTTGATTTGTGATTTTTGACCAAACTGTCACTTGTGTGAGCTTATGCAAATCAGTCTTGAGCTCATCCTAACCCCTTAGCCACAGACAAGAGACAGTTATTGGTGGCAGTAATCAATGGAATCTTACATGGAATGCAAAAAAAAATTAGTCATTGTAGTGCACACTCATTCTCAGATTAACAGCATAATTGGCCATAACTGACCCATAGTCCTAATGAGGAAGTGGGGTGCTATATAATCTCAGTGAAAAGTTAGTGAAATCATAAAACAAAGTCACAGAGAAAACAGCTAAGCAGAGAGTCATTCTTCCCTGAATTCCTATACATGCCAGAAAGCCCTCAATTTAGGATTATTTTAAAATTTAAAGCATTATGAAGGTGATACTTATTCATTAAAACTATCAGTCAATTTTCAAATTATCTCTCAAGCAATACAGATTAGAATACTTTTCTCCAATGAAGTACAATGGAGGTAACTCCTCACAGTCCTGTCTCCTCTCTGCAGGGAGGAGACAAGGGCAGTAAGAAAAGAGCTTTAGGGCAGAGCTATGCGTATTAATGGGTGTCTTGTCTTAAATGCATTCTCACCATGGGACGATCTCAAGCTATGATAAATTTACTGCAATATCACCCCAGCTAAACTCAAGGAACATGTTCACCAAGTGACATGTCCTGAACTTGCTGCCATGTGACTAACAATCTATAATAAGATTACAATCGTTCTTTTAACGGTTATCAATAATCCTGTCCTAGAGTGGTGGACATACAACCAGAATGTTTTGGGTAGCAATTGGAAAGTGGTTAGCGTACCAAGGCTTAAGAAACACCCTGACAAATTATCTTAACTTTTTATTTCCACCGGATGTAGGGACATCACGGGCGCCTTTAATGCAGACAGGTCTACTAGCACTAGCTCACTCTGTCTTACAGCTGTAACAACCTACTGTTTGTGCCTAATAAATCTATGTTGAACTGTGCAATTCCACAAGCAAATTACATTTCAGTTTTGGTGCAGAGGTTAAGGAAATTGTCTGCTTTAAAAGGTGCTCTGTGGACTCCAGGTTTTCACCATTACAAGTATCTTTACAAAGTCACTGAGGATACCCCCTGAAAGTTCTAATCTGTACTCCAAAAATACAAAACCTGATTCCTGATGAGTGTGGAGGTAAAACTTATATGATGTAATTAAATTTTATTTTCCTGTTATTTTCAAAGAATGTTATATTGAAGGACAAATTTGGACATTCAAAACATCTTTACAATCTAGCAAATAAGCAACTGTGCTGATAAGCTTTAGTTGGCTTGTTACAAACTAGAGTCCTCTAGGAAGAGAGAAGTTAGAGTGTTAGCTTGTTGGCATATCTGTGGCCATTATCATGATGAATTATTAATGTGAGAGGGCTCAGTCTACTCTAGGAAGTACCACCTCTGAAGGTGGTCCTGGGTTGTGCAAGAGAACAAAGCGAACAAGACATGAGGAGAAAGCTAAAAGCAGCATTCCTTCATGGTCTTTGAATCAGCTTCTGCTCTGGGTTCTTGACTTGAATTTCTGCGTAGTTCCCAAGACATATTAAACAAGTCAATCCTTTTCTCCAAGTTCCATTTGGCTATTGTTTTAGCACAATAGAAACCTCACTGGGAAAGCAACTTTGATGGTTTCTCTACCTACCTTTTAATACAGTATCCCCTCAGATACTACACTTTAACATGTTAATGCCAGTTAGCTTTGATGTTCACTCCACCCACATTTTTTAAAAATTTTTTAAAATTTTATTCAATATATTTTTTATTTACATTTCAAATTATTTCCCCTTTTCTGGTCCCCCACTCCCTGAAAGTCACATAAGCCCCCTTCCCTCCCTCTGTTATCCCACCCATCCCTTCCCACTTCCCTATTCTGGTTTTGTCTTATACTGCTACACTGAGTCTTTCCAGAACTAGGGGCCACTCCTCCGTTCTTCTTGTACCTCATTTGATGTGTGGATTATGTTTTGGGTATTCCAGTTTTCCAGGTTAATATCCACTTATTAGTGAGTGCATACCATGATTGATCTTTTGAGACTGGGTTACCTCACTTAGTATGATGTTCTCTAGCTCCATCCATTTGCCTAGGAATTTCATGAATTCATTGTTTCTAATGGCTGAATAGTACTCCATTGTGTAGATATACCACATTTTTTGCATCCATTCTTCTGTTGAGGGATACCTGGGTTCTTTCCAGCTTCTGGCTATTATAAATAGGGTTGCTATGAACATAGTGGAGCATATATCCTTATTACATGCTGGGGAGTCCTCTGGGTATATGCCCAGGAGTGGTATAGCAGGATCTTTCGGGAGTGACATGCCCAGTTTTCTGAGGAACCGCCAGACTGATTTCCAGAGTGGCTGTACTAATTTGCAACCCCACCAGCAGTGGAGGAGTGTTCTCTTTCTCCACATCCTCGCCAACACCTGCTGTCTCCTGAGTTTTTAATCTTAGCCATTCTGATTGGTATAAGGTGAAATCTCAGGGTTGTTTTGATTTGCAATTCCCTGATGACTAGTGAAGTTGAGCATTTTTTAAGATGTTTCTCTGCCATCCAAAGTTCTTCAGGTGAGAATTCTTTGTTTAACTCCGTACCCCATTTTTTAATAGGGTTATTTGGTTTTCTGGTGTCTACCTTCTTGAGTCCTTTGTATATATTGAATATTAACCCTCTATCTGATGTAGGGTTGGTAAAGATCTTTTCCCAATTTGTTGGTTGCCGATTTGTCCTTTTGATGGTGTCCTTTGCTTTACAGAAACTTTGTAATTTTATGAGGTCCCATTTGTCAATTCTTGATCTTAGAGCATAAGCTATTGATCTTCTGTTCAGGAACTTTCCCCCGTACCGATGTCCTCAAGGGTCTTCCCCAGTTTCTTTTCTATTAGCTTCAGAGTGTCTGGCTTTATGTGGAGGTCCTTGATCCATTTGGAGTTGAGCTTAGTACAAGGAGACAAGGATGGATCAATTCGCATTCTTCTGCATGCTGACCTCCAGTTGAACCAGCACCATTTTTTGAAAAGGCTATCTTTTTTTCCATTGAATCTTTTCAGCCCGTTTGTCAAGGATCAAGTGGCCATAGGTGTGTGGGTTCATTTCTGGATCTTCAATTCTGTTCCATTGATCCACCTGCCTGTCACTGTACCAATATCATTCAGTTTTTAACACTATTCCTCGGTAATATTGCTTGAGGTCAGGGATACTGATTCCCCCAGAATTTCTTTTAATATTGAGAATAGTTTTAGCTATCCTGGGTTTTTTGTTATTCCAGGTGAAATTGAGAATTGCTCTTTCTAACTCTATGAAGAATTCAGTTGGGATTTTGATGGGTATTGCGTTGAATCTGTATATTGCTTTTGGCAAAATGGCCATTTTAACTATTTTAATCCTGCCGATCCATGAGCATGGGAGGTTTTTCCATTTTTTGAGGTCTTCCTCTATTTCCTTCTTCAGAGTATTGAAGTTCTTGTCATACAGATCTTTCACATGTTTGGTAAGAGTCACCCCAAGGTACTTTATACTGTTTGTGGCTATTGTGAAGGGGGCCATTTCCCTAATTTCTTTCTCAGCCTACTTATCCTTTGAGTATAGGAAGGCTACTGATTTGCTTGAGTTGAGTTTATAACCTGCCACTTTGTTTATCAGCTGTAGGAGTTCTCTAGTGGAGTTTTTTGGGTCACTTAGGTAGACTATCATCTGCAAATAATGATAGTTTGACTTCTTCCTTTCCAATTTGTATCCCTTTGACCTACTTATGTTGTCTAATTGCCTGAGCTAGTACCTCAAGTACAATATTGAAAAGATAAGGAGAAATTGGGCAGCCCTGTCTAGTACCTGATTTTAGTGGGATTGCTTCAAGTTTCTCTCCATTTAGTTTGATGCTGGCTACCGGTTTGCTGTATATTGCTTTTACTATGTTTAGGTATGGGCCTTGAATTCCTGTTCTTTCCAAGACTTTAAGCATGAAAGAATCCACCCACATTTTAATACACTGTGTTCTCAGGTGTAACATTGTAACATGTTAATGCCAGTTTGGTCAATGTCATTGTACTGATTGGGTTTTGTCAACTTGAGGCAAAGAAGAGTCACCTAAGAAGGTCAATAGAGGAACTGTGTCCTCAGATTGGCTATGGGTATAACTTTGAGTGTATCGCCTTGGTTCCTTATTGATGGAGGAGAAGGGCTCAGCTCACTGTGTGTAGTATCATCATTGGGACAGTGTTACTGAATTGTTTTTCTCCATTCTTCAGCTTGTTTTCCATTGGAAGATTCTTCTGAAGCCCCAGTTGGAAGATTTCAAATCTACTAACTTTTCTACTAGCCATACAGACTAATAAAACTATCCTATTAGTTTTTTGTGTGACATAATTCTGGAATTTGCATTTAGTTTTTCAGTATAATTTCTGATTTCTGTTATGAGTCTATACATTTATTCATTGTGTATACATTTTCCATGTATCTTTGAACATTCTTACTTGTAACTGGCTAAGTTAGGGTTTCTATTGCTGTTAGGAAATACCATAACCAAAAAGCAAATTGGAGAAAAGGGTTTATTTGACTTACATTTCCAGATCACAGTCCATCATTGAAGGAAGTCAAGGCAGGAACTCTAGCAGGGTTGAATCCTGGAGGCAGGAGTTGATGCATAGGCCATGGAGGGGAGCTCCTTACTGGCTTGCTCAGCCTGCTCTGTTATAGAACCCAAGACCACCAGCTCTGGGAGAGCACTACCCACAATCATCAGTGCCTTTCCCTATTGATCAAATTGAGAAAATTGAGAAAATGCCTTACAGCTGGATCTCATGGAGGCACTTTTTCACCTGCAGGTCTTTCCTCTCTGATAACTTTAGCTCATGTCAAAGTTGAGACACAAAACCAGTCTGAACAATAACATTAAAAATTCATTTGCCATGATGTTCTCAAGATTCGGTGTGAATGATGGTGTCTTTCTGGATGTGGATTGTGTTTTCTTGTTTCATAGGACATTTCATGTGTTTGCCTTAATCCAATTTTAGATACAAAGGCAACATGTGGAGAGGGCTGGAAGTCTATCTACAATTTTGAAATTGTTAGGAAGCCTGATATTGTTCATCAGACCTCTAAATCTCTATGTTTTTTAACTGTTTTTCTCTGTCCTTTGGCTTGCTTATCATTAGAAGATTTAAAATCCACTAACTTTCAAGGCTCCTTTTTGTAGTATGAAAAAGTTAATTTGACTAATTCAACAAAAATCTGTGTGTGGGTAATAAGTAAACACCTATAAACTCTGTTGAATTAGTTTAGCTTCCACTTGTAGTGTTTTGTTATTGTTGCTGTTGGATGTGGAGGTGGTGGTAGGGGTGGTGGTGGTGGTGGCGGTGGTGGCGGTGGTGGCGGTGGTGGCGGTGGTGGCAGTGGCAGTGGCAGTGGCAGCAGCAATAGTCATGGTAGAGACTTTTGTTTCTATGCTTCCAATGGTCTCCTGCTATCTGCTCTTTAAACGAAATTTGATATGTTTGAAATTGAGAAATTTTGATATGTTTTAGGGCTCTTTCCTCTTGAAGCTCCATCTTTTCATAATTTATATCCAGATTTCTGGCTGCTTGTTCAGACTCCAAGACAATATCCTGACACTTCAAGTTCATTATGACTTTCTACCACCAAATCCATATTAGAGAGTGTCCTGGTCAGTATCCCCCAAACCTTTTAGGTGTGTTTCCTTGATTGATCTCTGGATGTACCACACTCCCCAAAATCTTTTCTGTTTCTTAGAGGAAGTTACTCCAACTTGTGTGGCTGTTTGTCCATTGTTCTTAAATTAAGTCATCTGTTATCATTGTTATGTCCATTGGACAGTCAATCTTACCAAGTCACTTCACTACTTCAAGTAACCAGAACCTGCACTGCACATTCAGAAGCTTTGTATTACAGCCACAGAGATTTCAGTGAGATTCAAATTATTCAGATTCTATCTTTGCTAAGCATCCCAAGCCCCAGTAAATCTTGAAATGAACAACAATGGATGTCATAGCAAAATCAGAAACAAAACCTAGAGTTATCTGCCTTAGTTAGGGTTTTACTGCTGTGAACAGAAACTATGACCAAGGCAAGTCTTATAAGAACAACATTTAACTGGGGCTGGCTCACAGATTCAGAGGTTCAGTCCATTATCATCAAGGTGGGAGCATGGCAGCATCCAGCAGGCATGGTGCAGGAGGAGCTGAGAATTCTACATCTTCATCCAAAGGAAGCCAGGAGTATACTGGCTTCCAGTCAGCTAGGGGAAGGGTCTCAAAGCCCAAGCCCATTGTGACACATCTACTCCAACAAGGCCACCCATCTCTTAATAGTACACTCCCTAGGCCAAGCACATTCAAACCACCATGTTAGAAATACTGAAAATCAATAAAACTGCTTACTCTGATATAGTCAACCTTCCAGTGCCTTCTATAAGTGGCAGAGCATTTCCCTGTACCCCATGTATATCCTTCTCTATACTTTAAATCGTTTATATATCCCTTGTGTTATGTAACACAAAGTAAATGTTATGTCAATCAACACTTTGCTTAATGGTAATGTTTAGGGAATAATGACTGTATTGGGTATGAACATTTTGTGCTCTTGAATATTCCGTTTCCATTGGTTGAATCTACGTGTTATAGAGTTGGCTGCAGTCACAGAAATGTGACATTGTCTGCAACAGTTTGAATGCTCCAACTGGAATTCACCTTGAGACTTAATCTCAATCATGCAGCAGTGAGAAGCAGGATCAGGTAAGGCCTTAAGAGGTGAGATCATTAAGAGGGGTTGCTGTTCTCCTGAGAGCACTGCCTCTCTGAAACTGCATTGATTTAGGTGAAAATGATAGGCGGCCTCCTTGAGTGCCCAGCCTGTCTGTACACAGCCACTTCCTCTTCCTTTTCTTCATGTGAGTTGAGCCATATGAGGGCCACAGCAGCAAGTGAAGGGACTCTGGCTCCTGCCTTTAGACCCTTGGGACCATAAGTTAAACTTTTTTCTTTGCAACTCACCTGTTCTCAGATACTCTGTTGCTACAACAATGCCTAAGTCTTATTTCATAGAAATAAATCTATTTCCTCATGAAGGGAGAAATTAACTTGATGACATGAAATTGGCCCACATTTCAAATCGCAAACCCAGAATTTTCTAGGAACAAAACGTTGTGGAGCTTTTCATTCATTCTCTCATATAAGTACCTAATAACCATATATCACTTGTGTCCTTATAGTATGATTGGTGCTATCAAACAACTGAAATCTTCATTGTATTTAATTTAAAGTATTTGATTTCAGGCTACCACACATGACTTGTGCCCAGAGCAGAGAGGAAAGCAAACAAAAATAGAAATGTTGAAACAGCAGAAGTTATTCTTGACAAAGTAATCAATATTAGTGTATTTTACAAAACATGAAAGTAGACACATCAGAGATATTATGAAACCAAAACAGTATTTAAACATCTTTAAATGCACACATGTACATATACATATACACATACACATATACACACTAACACACATGTATACACACAGATATACATACACACAGATACACATACACACAGATATACACATACATACATATACTCTCACACATACACACATACACACACATACACATACTCACACATATACACACATATACACATACACGTATACACACATATGCATACTCACACACACAGAGACACACATAAATACACATATATGACATTGTGTTTTTAGGGATAAAAAGTAATGACAAAAATGCAAAATGAGAAAAATTGATTTATTAATAGACTGAATACTTCCTCACAGAGACAGTACAATGACATGACCCCCAAATGAAGAGGAAAAAACTCACTTAAATTCTAACTTATTTGTATGATGGACATACAAGGTGGGGGAGCATCATGGATATAAGGTAGCATTTCAGCTCAAGAGAAAGCCAAGGGAATGGAAATCATTTCAAGGATTTTCTTTACCCCCCTTCCCCCCACCACAAAGAGTGGTACCAACTTTCAGTAACTTTCAGGCAAGCTGGAATTGATCGTGGCTTCTGAATCCATATCCACCATAGACGCTAAGCACAGTGAGTTAATTTCTTGGATTTTTTGTCAGATTCTCCTTCAAGGAAAGCTGTGCAGGCTCATGGAGAAACTGAGGCCATGGGGGGAAAAACATGACAATACCAGACAATCCCTGTCAATGCATTATGGACAAAATTAGATAGGGACTTACCTCAAACTATGTTTCCTTGAAATTCAAATTCACAGAATTTGTGTAGTTGGATTCCAAGAACTCATATGTAAATACAGGATTCTAGCATAACATATTCAGAGAAATTATAGAAATGATAGAAATCATGGAGTAGCTGGAGAAATAGCTCACAAAAGTGCTTGTCTTTCGAGCATGAGGACCTGAGTTGACCTCTAGCACCCACACCAGAACTCAAGAAAGACTGCGAGTGCTTGTCACCCTCAGGATAGAGAGGAGGAGGAGGAGGATTTGGAAGCTCATTGACCAGAACACCTGAACCTGAGCCCCAGATCTCTGTAGGAGAACTTGTCTCAGAATACTATTTCTAGGGGTGGGTGGGAGGACAGGGGAAGAGAAGGGGGCTTACAGGACTTTCGGGGAGTGGGGGGGGCTAGAAAAGGGGAAATCATTTGAAATGTAAATAAATTATATCGAATAAAAAAAATAAAAAAAAAAAGAATACTATTTCTGAGGAACAATACCTGGTGCTGCCCAGCTTACACACACACACACACACACACACACACCACTCACACACACAGGAGGGGGAGTCAAATTCTTGTTCTAATTATTTATATTTCAAATGCATAAAAAATAAATCAAAACTACTTTTTCCCTTTTTATCTCACCAAATTACGTCATCTTAAGCTATCTTTGGAATCTCAAGGAAACCTGACGAAGAACACTAGAGCGTCCCTGACACAAACCATTACAGTCTTTTGGAAAGACTGGCCAACTGAAAGCATGTTCTAATTAAGGTGTCAACACAAATCATCTGCCTGTGTCTGGTTCTAGAGCTCACCTGATCTGATGTGTTTCCCTGTCTGTATGTTTCTATTTTTTTTTTTTTTTTTTTGTGCAGAATGAAACAATCAGACTTATGTGACTGATCTGGTTACCTCTCAGCTAAGGCGAAAACAAACAAAAGCAATCATTAGCATTATATACTTAGAGAATCCCTTAGTCATAACAGCTCCAGATGTGTCAGAGAGGAGAACAAAGCACAACTTTGGGCTTCATTATATTAAACCTGTCCTACATAGTATTATGTGGTGTTTTGCTTCCTGAGAACTGTCATAGCCGTGCCAGGAGAGTCTAGTACTCTTCTTCCTTTGACTTAGCTTATTCCTTTCACCTTTCAACATAGAACCAGTAGAGGTAACACCAGGAATGTGCCTGATACTTAACACAGAATTCCAGGTGTCATTGTTGCTGCAGACATACATATCTACCCTTCGTGGATGGGTCCTTTTGCATCTTAAATTGAATGCCTGCTATAGTGGCATCCTTACGCTGCTGCCTGGAACTGTAGGCGCTCTCTGCTGCTTGAGAAGGAGAACTGTAGGATGATCATACGAGGGTGGGATGATTTTTTTCATTTTGAATTATTGTTTGGTTTGCATCCCATACAATTCCATTTTGAACCACCAGTGCATGCAAATTGCCTTATTTATTACCCAAAGATCGGGGTCCTATGGTTTGTGTGTTTGCTCAGTTCCTGGATGTTATTGACGTATCCTGGTAAAGCGATTCCGTGACTCTCGACTGTCTTTTGTTTCTTCTCATTAGTCGTTGTGTTTTCCCAGCTCTCCCCTGTTAGCTTATCATCTGCCACATCTCAAACATGTTGCTTTCATTTCTCCACCAGAAACTGAGAACTGGTCTGTGTAGAAATTGCCTTTCCCTGTTTACCAGCCTTTCTCCAACAAGCATTCTGTAAGGTGGGTTTTATGCTTCAGCCAGAGCTCAGAGTCACTAGGAAGACGCTCAGGAACACAAAGCTGTCTCTCTAATGTCATTCTGGGAGAAAGGTCTGGCTGGATCTGTGATTGTTCTTAATCCTCACATAACCCAGACTCTTGAACATAGAGATAGCATAAAGTCCCATATAAACTTAAACCCTGCATTTGTAAATGAGATTGGCGTAGATGGCTAAGTGATGGCTAAGAGAACTTATTGCTCTTGCAGAGGTCCCGTGTCCTGTTCCTACCACCCACATTGGGATCCAACACCCCTTTCTCCTCCGAGAGTACTCACATGCATTTTCGTACATGTACTGACAAGCAGGCACACTGACATGTGCATAAATTAACTTTTAAAAATACTCAAAAATAAGCAGGGTGGGGGGAGTCAAATGTGGGCCGAGAAACTATCTGATGAACAGTACTGAGGAGCTCAAGGAGTAAGGAAGATCTGACTCTACAAAGGTGTCGTCTGCCTTCCACATCCACACAAAGGCACAAGTGCCCTCAAAATGCATCATGAAAATAATAAAATAATAATAATTTTCAACTTTATAAAAGCAGAAACATAAAATTATATGCTATTTTTAAGCTAATCTCAAAACTGGAAAATGTGGTTTGGTGTATTAAATCCCTTTATCACCCACTTTGCCTTCTGAGAAGACAAAAAAAATGGGGATATGGGTGTGTGTAAATAGACATTCCCTGACCTAAAAAGACTGTTTGATATTTGGTCCCCTTTCTTCTAATGGTGACTTCTTGCAAGATGATTTTTTTCTCTGAAATGTATCAAGTAAATCAATGGATATACTTCTGATTGACACTGTAGTATGGACCATGCAGATAAATGCTAAGTGAACACTGGGCATTCCTAAATGCCTTTTTCATGGTGAGCATGCACAAAAACGCTTCACTCACAGACCTATTGTTGTTGGTTTGTGATGAGCATTAAGGGAAAGATAAGTGGAACTGTAGGTTTGAAGACACCCTCCAAGGAGGTTAATTTCCCTGCATGCTCTGTCTCACACCTCTAAATAATCAAACTCATGAAGATCTCAGTTCTTCAATAGAACATCAGAAAATAATCTCAGGGAAAAACTGCATAAACCCCCAGGCTTCCTGATGATAAAAGAACATTCTGTTGCTGAAGACAAGGATGAGGATTTCACTTCTTCTACCCAAGGGAAGGATGCTGTGGAAGTTGCCAGGTCTTGAAAAGCAGAAACTGACAAAGAAGTTTTCACAACTTTGACAAATGATCCAGAAGCATTTGGTGCTGTGTCTGACAGTATAGAGGCTCAAATCAAGAAGGGACTGGGACTAGAGGGTGTCGTGAAGTGATGAGCAGAAGGCAGGTTTGGAAAGCAGAGTTCGCTGGTTTTCTATTGCCACCACAATAGAAATTATATATATAACTGGCTAATTTATAAAGTACAAGAGTTTGTCTACCTCACAGTTCTGGGAGCTGAAGAACTCATGGTGATAGTGTCTGCCTGGCATCTGGGGAGGTTTTCCGTTGCTGTGTCGTAGCATGGCAGAGAAGATCATACAGAAAACCAAAACAAGTACATACCTCAGGTCTTCCAGTTTCCTGTACCTACAAAGCCATTAGAGGCATCACCTAGATCCCAACCTCATGAACTCAGCTAATCCCAGTTGCTTCTATACAACTGTGGAGATGATGTATAACCTGTAAGAGTGCACATCAAACCCTAGCATATCATAATTTAAATCTGGGGTCAGTGACCAAAGCAAGGTTCCCTAGACATGACAAGAGTCTGCAGACTTTAGTTGATGGCATCTGATTAATTTCCTGGATCTCCAATTCTCATCATTGATGCCTGGGTTTTAGGCTGACAGCCTTCTTGTGTCATCAAGGGTTAGTGGGGCCTTCCCAGGTGGGCCAAATAATAAAGGATTTTTCACTGAGGTGGGGTTCCACTGAAGGTTCAACCAGCATCAGTCCTCGAGGTTCTGAAACTTAAAGCAAGTTTGTACGAAGGTGACTAAAAGACATCACATGTCTCTGGCTCTGATGCCTTTCAGCTACGCTGCAGACACGATTGTGCATGCTAAGGAAATAGGAGTTATGCATGATGAGAGTGCTTACCTGCTAACTCTGGATCTCCACAGTGCTGGGGCTGGCCAGGTCATCATAAGCCCTAAGGCTCTTCCCAGTGATGGCTGTGATAATTTTTTTCTAGACTAAGATAGAAAATGCAATTGTTTTGGATATAATCTAATCTGAATCTAATAAAGAAAACCAAGTCAAGGGGATGGTAAATATTTAAATGTAAGTCATATTTAGCTATTTCAAAGCAAGCAATGTGCTAGCAAAACATTTCCTATGTGTGCATTAATTAAGCAAAGATGTGGGGCGGCTGTAACCACGGTATCCTACAATCCACTTTCACGCCAATAAACAGAACAGCTCTTATTAGCCACATTTCCTGAGTCAAGAAGCAGTAGTTTCACATCAATGAATTTGACTGCTAAGAACAAAGTGTTTCAAACTTCAAAGTTGTCATTCAGGAAAGTTTTTTGAGTAGTCTTTTAAAAATTGGCAGTTGTCATTTAATATATGATGTGATCTAAAGCGTATTATTTTTTTAATGTCACCTAGGAGATCTCAACAGCTTCATGACAGTCTTAATCTTTGGTGTAATTGTCTAAATTGATGGAACATCTTTTATTAACTGATGGAGGTGCATCCTGCCCTTTCAGAAGTCAAATAAACAGGTGAGATTATTCAGTTCTAAGAGTTTTCAATTCTTTTGTCTCATCTTTTTCCCCTCTCTTTGAACCCTTCCCAAACTCTCTGATAATGATAGAAAAATGGCATTATTCTAAAAGATAAGAAGCATCCAAAGTACTTTATCTCTGACCTTTGTAGTCTTGAGTACAGGTGGATTCTGCTGCCAAACCAGTTGGAGCTTTTCCAGGAGGGAAACATACATTGTTCATAAATAAGGAAATGTGTTAATCCCCATATCTACTCAAGAAACAATTGAACCAAAACAATATCATTGGGTGTCTTAGAACTACTAATAAAGCAGAGGCAAGTGTGGAAATTTCTCAGTCTATTCTGTGTAGGTTTGCAAGAGTACTTTTATAAGGTTGAGTCTTAGAACAAACCTGATGGGCTTCAAGGACACTTGGAAGCCTTCTGATACAACCTACCCATGAATGCTGGTGAGCTTAACGTGGTAAGTCTCTCAAAAAGAACTATTGGGAATGTGAGAGCCAAAGAATTACAATTAAAAACTTGTATGACGGGTTGATGATGCTTGAATCTCTTAGTGATTGGCTCTTTTAGTGGGTGGAAGTGCTCAGATTCTGTCCCCAGCTCATTCTAAACTTAAATCTGAGTGTGCTCATTGAAATTGTCACCAGGGGCAGTAGTTAGTACTAGTTAGTTAGAACCATCATCTGGGGCTTAAAAAAATTACACGTTCTACACATGCCCCGTCATCCAGCAATGTGACAATGATAATGAACAGTTGTCATTAATTCTTGAGAAACTGTAAACTACACATCACTGAAAGGCACTCTCAATAAAGCATCTTCATTAGTACCAAAAAAAGTGGGTCCTGCTTCCACAGTTTTTCACAGAACTACCACAGGGGAAAAGACAGACGCTAGCACATGAGAGCAATAGCAAAGGCAGCATAGAGTAATAAATAATAAGATGCATTAAGAAAAACAATAGTATGGGAAGCCACAGTCGTTGACTCCAGATTCTTAACTCTTCAAACTGCTCATCCACATAAGCTTTGTGGTGTGCCCCAGATTTTAATAGTCTAACAATCTTTTCCTTTTCTTTCCTTTTTATTCCTTTTCTTTAAAAGGCTTTGCATGTTGGAATATGCAAATCCATATGAAAGACTGGCTTCACCGGCCATTTCTTTGTGTTTGGGTATACATTTCTGTATGTCATGATATTTCCACACACACTGGCTTCCTGGCATGAAAATGTTTACTGCGCTCATTAGCTAAGAGGGTATCGGCACTGGTCCAATGAACACAGATCTGCCTTCTGATTTCAGCCATTAAATTGCAATGGGATTCACAAGCTTAACATTGTGGGTGTGAGAATAATAAAATGGAACTCCATCTTTAGCCCAGTTACCATGGATGCAGTTAAAGGTCATGGTGGCAGCTGCTAACTAGTTGCCTTTTGAGCAGTGTTCCCCTGTGCGGTGTGCTTTTTTCCAGCACTTCCCTAGCTATAAGTCAGTCATGGAATACCTTCACTCCTTTAGTGACACACTAACCTCCTCTTTAAGACAATGAACTCCTGTTTCTCCAGACAACCGTTGCCAGGGGCCTTCCACTTTTATTTACATAATATGGGACCGCTACAGAATCAAAAAGTAAAAGCCTTAATAGAAACACACGTGGCTGTTGCTGTGGCATCCTGAATTGCTTTCTTATTTTCTGCACACTGCTCTATATTCCCCATCCCAAAGAAAAAAGTGTAGAGTACATTCCCATCTCCGCTTAAACTGGTAATGGCTTCAGCCACTGATGCATTCACGGCGAGAGACATCAGCTTCTTCATTCGGCCCCAAGTCCTAGGAGTTAATTCTGTGTACTGCATGAGGTGTCAGGGTAATTACTGCTGATCAGCCCTATTTCTTTGCACTGCCTGGCTTCTCGGCCCCCTCCCCATCACAGACACAGCCCCCCCCATCACAGACGTAGCGCACCCTTCCCCATCACAGACACAGCCCCCCATCACAGACACAGCGCCCCCCTCCCCATCACAGACGCAGCGACCCCCCATCACAGACACAGCCTCCCCATCACAGACGCAGCCCCCCCCCCATCACAGACGCAACGCCACAGCACTGCCACGCTTAAGTTCAGCCAAGCTTCTTAATCGAAAAGGTTTGGACAATGTTGGATTTGCAAAGAGAAGTGAGGGAGAGGAGGAAAATTAAAGGTAACCAAGCAAAATAAAGTGCATGCAAGAAGCAGAAAGCACTACAGAATATTCCTGATGTCAACACTTCATTTCAATAGATTCTGTTGAACAAAACTCTTGGTTTTGTTTTTGTAGGTTTTTTGTTGCTGTTGTTGCTGTTTTGGGGTTTTTGTTTGGTCGTTTGTTTTGCTTTGCTCCCACCCACCCCCCCAGACTTCCCTCAAGAACCTCACTACAGGGCTGTGTTTTGAAATATTTGAGACGTTACATTGCTTTAAAAAGAAGCATTTTGGGAAAACTTACTGGTTTTTGTTGTTGTTGTTGTTGTTGTTGTGTTTAGCTATGTCATAACTATGTGTAGCTGTATAAGCCAGGATACAAAGAAATTTACTGAAAAAAAAATGTTGTGCCTCTCTATTTTAAACATACATTTATATAATGTGTCATTTCATAAAAATAAATTAAGTATTATATGAGCCAAATGTTTCAATTCCACACAAGAGTGGTTTCTGGGACTCTTGGCAGGGTGCCACGGTATTCATTTTTATTTCAAACACAATGTGAAGTCTTTAATTTTAACATACTTGGTAACTATAATGGTTAGAAGACATTTGCTGTACTAATTCACCCTCATCCTCTCCTGATTCTGCAGAGGATTCACTCGGGAACAAAAAAATATGTTGATGGAAAAAAATACTATTAATTCTGAAACCAGACACCGGGACGCAATGCCCCAAATTTGTGGCTCTGATTTTGGTCCCTGGCCTCTGAGTTCAATAACATCCAACTAGAAATACAGAGGGTGGATGGTATCAAGTCCACTGTCACCTGAGGCAGATTTCCAGCTTGGATCCTTGCCCTACAGCTGAGACAAGAGAAGTTCCCGTTGGGACTTTGATAGGAGCCTTTCCTTGTCTGCCCCACTTGATGGCACCCAGATCCTGGGCCATATTCACACCCAGCTCCCTCCTTCTCTGCAATTACATTGGCCAAGAGTCAAAAGTGGACATACACAAGAAAGCTGGAAAGACCCAGGCCCCCTTGAAATAGGAATCTGCCATACCCCGCTAGAAATGGGAAGGGGGTGATTCCAGTAAGAGGGGACAGTGTGCTATTGAAAAGTCCGTACGTGAATCCACGCATGCCCAGAAATGGTCCTGGGGTTCCACTGACCTCCGTGGCAGAGTGATATTTCTTCATTAAAGGGGTTGGGTGGAGGTGGCAGGAGAAGGAAGTGGTTTTCATTTGCTGGGCGGCTGTATTATGGGGACACCACAATAACATGTTTCAAGCGATCACGAAGACTTCAGCTCTTCCGATGCTACACTTCAAATCAGAGAATTTCTTCCTGTGCCTTGTTTACTGTTGATATTTTCTGGCTGATTGGAGAGGGATGACATTTTGACAATTTACTGTAGCAGTAAGCACTGTACAAACAAAAGGTGCTGATGAGAACTGGAACCCATTATTATGTAAATGACGGCTGAGTAACACAGAATCCATCTCCCAGCCACCATCATTGAGACCAGTTTTACTCAATGATAATAATTTTCATGATTGCAGACTTCAGAGTGATCAGAAATACTCTTTAGCTGTTGCATTTATCTACTGCTGGTACTTGACCCTTAATTAAATTCCGAAACTTTTTTATATAATAAAGTAAAATACAGCTGACATTTCTGTTCAAACAAAGAGGCTCAGACACAGAGCGGCCAAATAAGATAAAGGTGTTTCAGACTTACCTCTCTGTATTTATAGTAAACACAATTGCACGGTGTGTTTTGAGAGGGAGCCTAAAGTTTAAAATGCAGATGTGCATTTTCAAGTGATTTCAATTCTATGCCTGGGCTCTGCTCTCCCTAAATGGTTCAAAATCCCTGCGTGCAGACTCATCCCGGACACGTCATTAAAAAAAAAATCTTCTTGAAAGATGTTTAAATGAGCTCTGAAAATAAGTTTTGTGCTTTCTTTAACTCTTGCATCTTAATATCTCGACAAATGAAAGCTAGTCCTCAAAACTACACCAGTAAGGAGACACCGTGGCAGCTTAGTGAGCTAGCTGGGTTTGTAAAGGTCTATTCTTGTCACACATTTGTTCTTCCCTTCAAAAGAGAAAGCCAGGGCAAGCTTCAAAATAGTATTTTGACGCTGATAAAAGAAATTGATTGCATTAAACAGATATCTATCTGAAGCTACAGAGCCCAGCACCATGCAGGTATAGGGTTTTTTATTATTTATTTATTTATTATTTATTTTTCCTTGGGCGGCTGAAGCAGAGGAGCCTTTGGCTAACATGTTCTTCGCCTCTTGAAACCTGGCTAGTGCTCTAAAGCATTGGTTTATCTTGGAGTTCCTTCACTGTGCCAGGGCAGTAGGGAAAAATGATCTTCATCTTGAATATGTTAATAAATACAATCCAGCTTAAAGGGGGCAATTGTGTGAAGCAGGTTTTTTTTTTTTTTTTTTTTTTTATATTTCCTTAGATATAACCCTTTCTAAGCAGGCAGCTCACAAAGGCAATGAGCTAAGAAGGTAATTACTTAAGTGCATTTCACGAAGGGTAGAAAGATGATTGTGCCACATTAAATAACAATTGTGTCCTTAATGATGTGTTGGGTTATAATGCAAACATCCCTCCACCCTCAGAGGCTGGTGCTCTGGTGGACTTTCCTAATGACTCTGGGGGGCTCCGTCCGCACCATGCCAGGCTTTTAGAGCCTGTGTAAATAGGAAGGGCAAGGTATAGTATTTTTGTTTTCAAACTGCACAGCTTACAGCTGCATGGCCATTGACAAATTAGCTATAAATTGCGAAAATACTTCACTGGAATGTAAACAGGGCTGTGGCTTCATAGCTTTAAAAAAAAAGAAACAAAAACAAATTCAGAAATGGATTAGTCTTTCGAGATATTTCGATTCTGGGATAATACAAGTTTCCAGAAGGTTCCTTACTGGTTATGTTGATTCATCCTGATTTCAGAAAACCAGGAGAGTAGGGGTGGGGTGGAGGGGGGAGGGGCAGGGTTGTTTAAATTTCTTTCTTTCTTTTTTTTTAATTTAGCCTTTGGTTTGAATCTTGAATAGAAAGAGGGGATAGTATTGTGGTATCTAGGTCTCACATGCACACTGTGAGCATCACAACCACAGACTTTGTTGAAGGAACAATGAAGAGAGGCTCCTGAACACAGCCATGCCGGCAATGCTGGGCTTCTCCTGGCCGCTACCTGACTTAGGGGACAGCCCTTCATTGTGATGTAAGTTGAAAAAAAAAGTAAAGGCAAATACTCCTCCCAATAACATTTTCCATTCTCCTTAGCTGTGGTTCTAAACACTGTTTTACCCATAGTCCGCAATAACTTCTTTTTGTAGACACATGTCAGATCTCCACAAGGTCACTCATTTCTCAATGTTAGTGTTAATAAATTTAAATAATAAGGTTTAAATAAAATGCACCAAATGTAATAAACCATCCAAACATTGAAAGGCTACTTTGTGCTAAATTGTAATGATATGATTAGCATTTTTAACCACTTCAGAGAACAAAGATATAGGATATCCAGAACCAGAAACCTTTCTAAAATTTTACTTAAAATGTGATTTACTTCAAGAACTGAAATAAACAAATTTCTTATTTTTTATTTCTTTGTTGTCCCCATGAAGTGAAGACTGTTTTACAGCAGTAGAAACCTGCTTCAGAGAGACTCCTGGGCTAGAGGGAAGTCCGTGCTGGATGGTCCATACCTCACGAATGTTTGCCAATGCCTTCCCACCTTCAGTCCCTCAACATGAGTGCCTGAGAGGATCCAGGAGTAGGCTTTGCTGACCTGACTCCCAGGTCCACCTTCAGCACGAGAAGTAGCAAGAGGCCTCTGTGTCTGCATCCTGGTTCTAACCATGTGGACCCCAGGTTTTATATCTTCTCAGCCACAGCAGAACAAAGAACATATACCTCTGCGTTGTCCGTCTGCAAACTAAAGCTTATTTTTCTGATTGAGTGAAGCTCAAAGGGAGAGATAAACCAGTCAACACTGAAGCCAAGGTCTAATTCTCCCCAGTACAGCCCCACCCTGAAGGAGCACTATAATGCAATGGTCACTGTGGTGAATCCTTCTAATCCCCAGGTGGCAGGCATGTGGACATCACACACTTTAATTGTTATAGCAAGCAGTTTGCATGGACCCAAATAATTCTGTGTTCCATGTTCATTTTACAGGCACAGGGGATAA
This sequence comes from Apodemus sylvaticus, assembly GCF_947179515.1. Taxonomy (NCBI): domain Eukaryota; kingdom Metazoa; phylum Chordata; class Mammalia; order Rodentia; family Muridae; genus Apodemus; species Apodemus sylvaticus. The sequence goes on from NC_067480.1 coordinate 112,162,704, forward strand.
AATGAGTAATATAAAAATAACCTAAAGTTTTGATAGCTAGAAATTACAGAAACATCCAAGTATACTACTATTGGGAAGTAGCAAACATCTCAAAATGCTTTCTGCTTTGCTTGGCTTGTGGCCATCCAAGAAGCATTGTCAAGTGGGAGGAACAGAATCTGTGGTACTTGAACCTGTCTTTTGAGGATACAAACCACCTCAAACAAAGGTTGCTTGTGCTTTGGTTTCTAGGAGAACCTCACTTAAGTAACAACAGCAGTTGTAAAAGGTTGACCACAGGCAGGGTGCAATTCCCAGCAGGTGGTTTGTGTGAACTTCTCCAAACAAACCTGGAGATTGGGTTCTATTGTTTCCCTTCTGATTTTACAGAGCAATTTGAGTATCTCAAAGCCAAGCGATTTGCTTGATACCACCAAGCTGGCAAAGGGAAGACCTAGTTGGGTCCTCCAAACTTATATCACTGAGCTAGCTGCCTAACTTCTACAAATCAGTGATGCAGACAGTAGCACACCTATCTCTAATGCCTATAACATTTAATCCTTTAAGATAAGATGTTTCTGTCTTCTCTTGATAGATATACAAATTTCCAATTAATATGAGCAGTTTTTCTCATATCTTTCCACTAAAATACCCTAAACTTGCAGCCTCAGTCTAGTGTCCTGCATGGATCTATGTTGCACGATGCTCTTTTCAGGGGCCAAATTCATTCCCTAACTTTTGGATGTTAGCAAGATGATTCCTATATAAGATACTTGGGGAAAAAAAGGGAAATTTCTCAAAGCACTTCAAGAAAAGATATGAAATATTGCTCTAGATAATAAAGTCTGGCATGGGGTTCCTTCCCACCTTTGACCATTTATATTCTCAGATGAAAGACACACACATGGCCTCCATCTTTACCTATGCTTCATGCTCGATAGCTGGGCAACTGCCTACCTTCCATGCTATTAGAATCTACCACCACATCAATAGCCCAAGTTATTACTTACTATTCTTCATTGAGGCTGCACTTAGCTCCAAGCAAGCACCCCTCTGTGCCAGGTTCTCTTGTCCCAGAGGCCATGATGACTCTTCTTGCTTCTCTACCCCATGGCTACTCCGGTCTCTCCCTCCTTTCTCCTCTTACTGCACATTCTTCAAGGCCTGGCGGCTCTCTTCTTCCTGCTTCTTGGCCCCAAGCCTGGGACACCTAAGCCCCGCCTATGTCTTTCCTCCCCAGCTGTTGCCTGCTGGCATCTTTACTTATCAATCAGAATTAGCTGGTGGCAGGTTCTCTCAGTATCTTGCCTGTGGATTCTCTTATGCAAACCATTTTAGGGAACCCAAATTAACATTAGAGTACAAAGCAGCATTTAGCTAGGCCCACTATAAAAAAGTGTTATGATAAAATATCCAGCATATAAAACATTGTTGCATTATTAAGAATTGCAAGGTTGCCCATTGAGAATGTGTGTTTTGTTTTGTTGGATTTTCCCCCAGTCTTTAAATGATGAGTTTCTCCTAGAATGCTGTTATGTGTTTCCCATCAAAACTTCTAGATGGCCCACTTTCCCCTTCTACCTTCAGGAACATACAACAGGGCTCTCTCCTCTGTCCCAGATAACCCTACAATGGAGACTGCCTTAGCAACATGCATCAAGACCCTGCTAGCCTCCCCTGGCTCTTATATGAAAAAGAGGCTCTTCAGCACACAGAGGAGAGCCCTGTCATGGGACATCAAAGACACTTTATTTTCTTACACAACGGGTGGTCTCAAAATGTCTTCCCAGGAGACACGGAGATAGTTATGGAGCAGAAGATTGAAAAGAAGGGCCTGTGGGTACACCCTGTGCAAAGCGGAGGATAGTAGAGCAAGTTGAGGCACAGAGACCAGTTGGGCTGCTGCACCCCTCAACTAGGTTCCAGAGAACCTCCAAGAGATCTGCAGCTGAAATAGGCCTTTCAAGTTGCAATGGACGTAAAGCAAGTCAGGGCTTCCTCCATCTTCCAGTAGCTCATATTGGATGTCCTCAGGAAAGGTGTGACCCAAGGTAATCAGCTCTCTCCCATCAAGGGCAATTTCAAGATAGGATCATCCTAGAGAGTTGTCAACTGCCACGCTGGCATTTATAACTGGAAGGGGTTTTGAGGGTCCTTAAGGAGGTGAGTGCTCAACATATTGCCCGTAATATGCCTTATCTTACGTCAGACCTAGAATGCAGTGCCATCCAGCATAGTGCAGTAAACACACTCAGAGCAGTAACAAGCACAGCAATACAAGTCCAAAGAGACGGCCCCAAGGCCAGTGTTCACTTGGTTACACTGGTCCACAGTGCCTAATGGCAATCTCCTAGTGTGACGCTTTTACATGGAATCTCACTACTTGTGGTTTGTACTTGGACCAAGCTGAAGTTTCTAGGTAGAAATTGTCCTTTGATCATGATGACAAATTATTAGAAGTGCACTTGAAACTAGCAAATAGTGTGTGTTCATTTAAGGCATCTCTGGTCTAAGACTGAAATAATATAACAGATAGGTAAGATACCCATTGCTGGTGGGATTGCAAGTTGGTACAATTACTCTGGAAATCGGTCTGGCAATTCCTCATAAAATTGGACATAGCACTACCTGAGGTCCCAGCTATACCACTTCTGGGAATACCCAGAAGGTGCTCTAACCTGTAATAAGGATGCATGCTCCACTATGTTCATAGAAGTCATATTTATAATAGCCAGAAACTGGAAACAATCAAGATGTCCCTCAACAGAGGAATGGATACAGAAAATGTGGTATATTTACACAATGGACTACTACTCAGTTAGTAAAAACAATGACTTCATGAAATGTATGGAATTTGAAAATATCCTGAATGAGGTAACCCAGTCACAAAAAAGCACATATAGTATGGTATGCACTTACTGATAAGTGGATACTAGCCCAAAAGTTCATAATATCCAAGATACAATTCACAGATCATATGAAGCTCAAAAAGAAGAACAACCAAAATGTGGATGCTTCAGTGCTTCTTACAAGGGGGGAAATACTCACAGACAGAAATATTGAGACAAAGTGTGGAGCAGACTGAAGGAAAGGCCATCCAGAGACGTCCCCACCTGGGGATCCATCCCATCTACAGTCTCCAAACCCAGGCACTATTGTGGATGCTGGGAAGTGCTTGCTGACAGGAGCCTGATATGGTTGTCTCCTGAGAGCCTCTGTCAGAGCCTGACAAATGCAGAGGCTGATGCTCTGCTTGCCGCCAACCTTTGCACTGAGTGTGGGGTCCCAATGGAGGAGTTGGAGAAGGGACTAAAGGAGCTGAGGGTGTTTGCAACCCCATGGAGGGAGCAGCAGTGTCAACTGGCCAGATGCCCCAGAGCTCCCAGGGACTGAATCACCAACAATGTGCACAAAAGAGTGCACATGGAGGGACCCATGGCTCTGGTAGCATTTGTGGCAGAGGATGGTCTTGTTGGACATCAGTGGGAGGAGAGGCCCTTGGTCCTGAGGGGGCTCGATGCCCCAGTGTAGGGGAATGCCAGGGGGGAGTGGGTGGATAGGGGAGCATCCTCATAGAGATGGGGGAATAGGATGGGGGTTTCCTGAAGGGAGACCTGGAAAGGGGAAAACATTTGAAATGTAAATAAAGAAAATATCCAATAAAAAAAGATATTCATTTTCTCAAAGTGGAATTTTTAAAGAAGGAGTTTTCTTCAGAGTAGCCAACAAAGTGATTTTAAGAGTTAAAAGGATCTTTATTTTATTTCTTTATTTTTATTTTTAGATGTGTGTGTGTGTGTGTGTGTGTGTGTGTTCAGGTGAGTACAGCTATACGAAGCTAGCATCACTGAATGGCCCTCAAAGCAGTGATGATCTTGATGTGTATTCTTAGTGTTTAACTTGGGCCCTCTGCCAGAGCTGTGAATACACACTTAACCACTGAGCCCCCTCTCCAGTCTTAAAATGACCTTTGTAAATGACAGTCAAATAAGGTTGCTTTTGTGCCCAAAAGTCTCCATAGTTCCTATGTGGGAATCAGCAGCAGCACTGGCTGAAACCCCCTCTCGTCTTTAGATGTTGCCCTCTACCTCACTCACCCCTTCAGCCATGTTACCACAGACATGTGGGCCTCTGGCTGCTGTTCAGCTACTCAGCTCCCCCCACTTCACCCTGCACCTGCTGGGCACCGTGCACTTGGTGCTTTTCCCCAGACACTGACAAGGCTCCACTCAGACAAGCTACCTGCATAGCATAACCCCTCGACCTCTCAGGCCTCTCTCTTCTCTCTCATGCCTGCTGATTCACAGCTCTCATAAACTGCTAACAAGGAAAAACTGTGTGGCTTTATCCTTTACAACTATATAAATAGACACACATACACACACACACATGCACACACATAGACACACACATGCATGGCCGCATACATGCAACAATAGAAGCACACATGCATACACAAATACATACACTCATATATTGTGAATAATTGATTCACTTCTTACATCTTTTAAATCATCTCTACACTATTTATAATATCTAAATATTATATAAGTAATTACTATACTTTTTGGTTAAGGAATAGTGGTGGAGGAACGTCTGTACATGATCATCAGAGATACAAGGGTTTTTTCCTCCTTTTTAAATATTTATAGTCTGCTGTTAGTTAATTAATGGTGTAATACCAAGGGCCAACTACATATAGCTACATATATAATCCTACACATGTTTGTATGTGTGCATACTAAAATGCATACGTGTACTGAACTTCTGTTCTCTGGAATCTCAATGAGTCTTGGATCAATTCCGAGTACATAGCAATTAATCATTAAGCAAATATTTAATTGAGAGAAGTGTGGTCCAAAATTTAAGCTTGTACTGAACCAATGAATACAGTGTAGCTTGCTATAAATGTACAATATTGACACTTGAATAAAAGAATGAGAATCCATCTTGCTTAAAAGAAAAGCACCTAGTAGGGAGAAATGAAGATGTCTATCTTAAAACTCACCATCATTGCAGCCCCAAAGGAGGAGCAACATTATGAACCAACCAGTACCCCAGAGCCCCCAGGGACTAAACCACCAACCAAAGAGTACACATGGAGGAACTTGGCTCCAGCCACTTATGTAGCAGAGGATGGCCTTGTTAGTCATCATTGGGAGGAGAGGCCCTTGGTCCTGTGAAGGCTTGATGCTCCAGTGTAAGGGAATGCCAGGACAGGGAAGCAGGAGTGGGTGGATTGGTGAGTATGGTGAAGGGAGGTGGGATAGGGGGTTTTCAGAGGGGGAAACCAGGAAAGGGGATAACATTTGAAATGTAAATAAAGAAAATATCTAATAAAAAAGAGTTCATCATAGCACAGCCTTTCTGAACACCATATTCCAAATTCCTTGAAAACAAGACTCATGCTCCATTATTGTTTGTCTACTAAACTCCTAGCATCGCACCTTAAATGTCTTGTGCACTTACCAAATATTTGTTGAACTTATTTGACTCAGCCCATTAATAAATCCCACTTGGAGGAAGAAGCTGTGGGTACCTGATGCAGCGTGAATGTAGAAAGCGCGTGTGTTCCCAGGCACTACACTTTTTTAAACATCATTTTTAATGGCCTTAGACTGGTGCACCAATTTTCCTTACTATGTTTTCAGGCAGAGACTTAGAAAAAACATTCAATATTACATTGCTGTTTAAGAGAATTTTTCAAACTTTCGCAGGAATGAAAGAACCATTGACAGGAGCTGAGGAGTAAGCTGGTCAACATTTATGGGGGAGACTCTGCTCTCAGCCCAGCCTGCCGTGGGCAGAGCTGCAGTCTTAATGATCTGGAGGAAGGCTCAGGAGTACTTGGCCTTGGGAGGGAGGGAGGGAGGGAGGGAGGGAGGTGTGTGGGGAGCTTGGCTGAGTTCCTTTATTTTCCTTTGGTGAACCAGCCACTCTACCTCCTCAGGAGAAATTGGTAGTGTGCCTTGCCATGGGTGAATGGTTGCCCCTCCTCTTTTAGAATACATCCTTTCCTGGGAACCTCAGAAAACTGAGTCCTTCTGTACCCTTAGACAACCCACATCTAGACAACCCACACCTAGCTACCATAACATTAGGACCCGCTGGCAACGAGAAAACACAGCTGAGCAACAGGAGACCAGCTTAGAAGAAAGAAAGTGCATCCATCCCAAATGGTCCGATAAGAAGGATCCACCATACATTCAAACACAGAGCAATGATACCAGGTCCAGACGGATGCTTGAGAGCTAAGGCCAACCAAGGGCAAGAAACCCAGAGAAGAGTGGAAACCAGCGTCTGACATCTGCAGCAACTCCATCAAACTGACCAGCGGCAGGAAGGCAGTCTATGTTGCTGAAAGAGAAGCGACTTACTGCAAACACTCCTTCTAAAATCTATGCACATCTGTGAACATGAGTGTATGATAAAATCATCTCTAATTTCACTCTATATTATAGTTCACATATTTCTCCTCACTCTTTCCACTCCAGTGGTATGTGTATGTGTGTGTGTGGGGGGGGGGTGTGTATTTGAGGCTAGTGTAGGCTAACCTCAGACTATCACATCTCCTACCTCAGCCCACCTAATGCTGGGATTACAGGCTTGTGACAGCAAACCAGGCTTCCAGAGTGAGTGTCTGTGTGTGTTTATGAACTCTGCAGTTCTCCACTATATCAGAACAAGGAGTATATGCTCTGCTCAATATGTCTGTATATTCAGTTCACTCATTCCATTGATATTTTAAGAACCTACTATGATATCTGCTGTGAGTCATTCACTGAGGGTGATTTAGAATTCCTCAGTATCAGTGCCTTATCTAGTGACAGATCAAGACCAACAGGAGGCTGTGATAGGAAGTAAGGAGGAGATTGCATGTGTAAGATGTCACAAGGAAGATGTCAGCTGGTCTGAAGTCAGTCAGGAAGGGAAGATAAGGAAGTGAGTCCAGGCGAGGATGGACCCTGCCTGCAAGTGTGAACTTGGTTAGGTTTGTAGGTAGACAAACTCAAGAGGCTGGCATTGTGGTAAAAGACACTCCTCCACAAACAAGGCCATTAGCAGATGTTTTAATTCTCTAAATGTTTAGCATCAAGTGCAAAAATATAATTACTACATGTGCCAAACCTTCTCTACCACTCGTGAACCTTTCTGTGTAAGATCCTGTCAACCTTAGGTTTTCTTTGAAATGCAGGAAGCAAAGCCAAACAAGCTTGTAGTTTCCAAACCTGACTGGATTCACCATCAGCCGCTGGTCAACAGTAAGCATCTTTATACTAAACCAATATTTAGAAAAATCAGGGGAAAATTAATCAATTTTATTAATGTATTAATCCATGCATTAATCTTGACAAAAAAGAAAAAAAGAAAGAAAGCACAATGCCCTTCTATGAAGCAACACTTATTCTAGTAAAAAAAAAAAAAAAAAAAAAAAAAAAGCCCTGAGAGTGCACAATAGGCTTGGGCATGCTGGGCTGTTCACACCACGTCACCAGGCATCTCAGAGTCTTTGCTATGAACACGTATGCTCTGTCTAAGGGGGAAGGGGACATGATGCTCACTCAAACTATTTCTAGTTGCAGAACATGGAGGGTTTTAACTCAATCGCCTGTGTGTTAAACATAGAAAGAGCTATCAAATGGGCTAAACCCTGACTGCTGCAAAGCTGTCCTGGGATTCAGAGTTAACCCTAGGATGCATGGCTATGGGGATGACCAGCCGTGTCCCTGTGTGATGTCTGAAACAAAGGACACCACACACCAGCACTGCATCCATGCTTTTCAAACCAATTTAAGGCAAACAAAACAAAACAAAACAAAACAAAACAAAACAAAACAAAACAAAACTAACAAAAGTTCCCCAAGACGATCACATCTAAAAGGCATTGTGTTCTGGGGATGGAGGCAGGGACAGTCTGTGCTGCACCAGAGGACTCTGAAGGATATAGAGCAGCATACATGACTAGTTCTGTGCTCATGGACAAATGACCACATGGCAGTTCTTCATATGTTCATTTTAAACCACCAAATGGTTTGGTCTTTCCTATGAAAAGCTGGGCCTTCCTTATCACTCCACAATGATGTGGACTTACATATGAATCAGTGTTTAATTCACGTAAGCTAATCCTGAATGCAGCAAGTACTGTCAGAGTTGGCAAGGGGGATCTAAATTTATGTTTTAATTACCTGGCCAGTTCATCAGAAGGTAGACACGGTGTCTGTGGTGAAGGCTTTGAAATGATCGCTGAAGGAGGAAAGACTCCTGGCACATAGAGCCTATTCATGGCATGTTTATGGTCTCTACCTGTGAAGGGAAGGTGTAGTAGCAAGGAAATTGATGCAGATTTCTTTTTCATCAGATTCTGCCCAAGCAGACTTGATTTTACAAAAATGTAAAACTGGAAGTGGCCTTGTGGATTTGAAGAAAAAAGTTGCTTTTATGCAGAAAAATAAATTCTGAATCAGGATAAAAATAGAACATTGACAGAAGGTTTCTAGAAAAAAAATAGTGGAGGGCTTTCTCTATCTCTTTCTTTCTTCCCTTCTTTCTTTCTTGCTTTCTTCCTTTCTTTCTTCCTTTCTTTCTTGTGAAGTGTATAACTCAAGTACAAAGGATCAAACTCACAAAGGCACTGCCTGTTGGAAAGAAAACCCCAAGCTGTTGCTAATGACACACGGTGCTCCTCTGGGCAGTAGAGTAAGGACTCTAAGAAATCAATGAGATTGATTGTACTCAACCAAACCCTCGACTTTATAGCAAAGTTGAGAAATTCAAGTCAACTATGGCGTTGGTTCCCCTCTGTAAAATCCTTGGGTTGGTCAATACATAGGGAACACGGCCCAGCCCAATGTGATCGCATGCCCAGCCTCCAGCACAGCTCTCCTGGGGCAGATGGTACAGGAAAGTAGAAGGTCATTAACAGCCTCGTTCCCATTATCATAGGCCCAAAGACCATCCTGATGCACTCTGCTCTAGGAGGCCTAGAAAACCCGCATCTTTCATAGTAATGACTTCCAGTTTACAGCCTTCATTTGTTATATTTCCTCAATAGCTGTTGTGTTGAGATTAACTGCATAAATGGTCTGCAGCTGTCTGTTATGAATTAAGGGAGTTTAATCAAAGTATTTCTAATGTACAGCATAATGATAATACATGGGGGAAGTAGTATTTAAGAGATAATGATGGCTTCAGAAGATCACTGTTGTAATGTTTAGTGCACATGCCTTCAGCATTGAATTTGTTGTTGTTCTGAATATGCTTAATGGATGACTGAAAAGCTGCCTAATGCGGGATTGTTTGATGGGGCTGACAGAACTGGAATTACCCATTGCTGTTTACTGCATACAGCCATTAAGATTAATTGCTGCCAGATAATTTTGACTGTTTTTATCTTCTGGAAAAAGTGTCACTAATGGGTTTATAAATTGGTTCACTATTACTAATAGTAAGGCCAGTGTGACAGGATAGAATGTCAGCTAATTCTGAGGATAAAGGTAAAAAGTATAAAGTACTGTATGGCTTGCTGGTTTTAAGGGATACTGTTATCTAAGAACGGACAGACTGATATATGACGCTCATTAATGCTACTTCCTGAGGTTCAGGCTGAACCTAATAGATGCTAATAAACTCTTATTTGATGTCCCATTAAAAAGCTCAATCTGTTTTCTGCATTAATGCCCAGCATTGTTTATCACAACTTTGATGACTGAACCCCAAATTCTAATCTGTTTTGTCACTAAGTGCTGTCTGAGCACCTGGTCTTGGTGCTTATGGATACAAAGCTCAGAGAACCAAACCAGAGAGCTAAGAAAGTGCGTGAATTTATATGGTATGACGCTCGCTCTTCTGGCATGTTCCTAATTCAGGCATTTTTGTGCACTACAAGCTTCTGGATACATTGTGGATATTCTACTCATTGTATAGAGATTGTTCAGAGTTAAATTTCCAAGATTCAGGTAATTTAACCTAGTGGCTAGAAAAAACTTCACATACTTATCTCTTACCACATTATAGAGTTTAAAAGATTCTGTGCATATTTTTCTAAGAAAATGAAAAGGATGTAACCTTTTCCAGGGATATGATTCTAGTAAATTACTAACGATGACCCTATAGCTGCCACTGGAACTTTCTATAGTAGCTTCTTGCGCTTGTTTGGAGAAGTTAATCTGTAATATGGCCAGTTTATCTCAACTGAAAACAAACCTCCGAATTTCAAGCATATACTTTACCTCTGAGAGAGAAGAAAATGAATAGAAAAATTATATTTTTTAATTCAACACTTAAGGTAAGTACAACACTTAAGAAGAGCAAGGAGTAGATAATTCCAGAGAGATGGGGGAGAAGGAGGGAATGGAAAGAGAGAGGGGGGTGGGGTGGGGGTGGGGGGGCAGGAAAGAGAGAGAGAGAGAGAGAGAGAGAGAGAGAGAGAGAGAGAGAGAGAGAGAGAGAGAGAGAGAACTTTGAAGACATTTCGTTAATAGTGGATCCTGAGGAAAAAGTAAGCATTGATTTATGAATTCAAAAGCATGGGTTATTTTTTAAAATTATTTTTGTATTCTTAACATTGTACTTCAAAGTTTTACATTGAAAACTGATGTATTAAGACATATATAAAACCAGATGTAAAATTGTTTCTTTTTCCTTTATGGATGAAGGAGGGGAGAAAGCACACAACATCTAACTAACCCTCTCTGCACAGTATGTAAGAGGACAGTGAGTCGGGTACCATGTTGGATAAGTAGTTTCCTCTGATATACTTTTCAAAGTGGAACTTGGTCATAATAGGTAAAGTAAAACACTAAATCATATGGGCAGAGTCTTCAATGCCAGTTCCCTGTGGTCTTCAGGAAGAGGTTGTCATATCTCTCCACGGGTCCTGGTTTTTCTCATTATTCTAAATCTTTGGAAAGAGGACAAGTACCTCCTTTGACTTCTGCCCTAAGGATGCATGCAATCTCCTTTGTTTGCCTCCTGCTGCAGGTACGTTTTCCTGGGAGCATCTTAGAACTCAAAGATAACCTATGAAAACTCTTAGCTGCATGTCATCAGATACACTGGACAAGTGCAAAGACGTTCTACTCAAGAAGCCTCTGTTTCAATATCTGTCCTCAGGCTTGTCCTGGTGGTTTTAAGGGTTAGGTGTTATTATACTGTCTATCTCTGACAACATTTGTTACCTCCAGATGTCCCCATGTCATTGTCTGCCCTAGCAAGAAAATGTTGTGAGATCTTTATTAGCTTACACTGCTGTCCTTGGAGTCAACAAAGCATTGCAAATCAGTTTTGTGCTTCTAGATTTGAAGAAAGGCATGTGTGTATCTATCACCATACTTTCACTCTCTTTCAGAATATGGAATGCCTTGCGCTGGGACCCACATTTCCATGACAAGACACCAGAGCCTCACATCAATGCCTGTATATTCCTTAACTCATGAGTGGATGCATCTATTGGACTGGAAATGAAAAAGCAGACCCAGTTATAGTTGGAAGATGCTTGCAATCCCAGACAGTGGAGATGGAGATCCATAAGCTAACACTGGGGAGAAGACTGTTACCCCTTTCTCCCTCTCTCACTTTCCTTGCCTCCTCCCTCTTTCTTCCTTTCCCTCTCCCTGTCTCTCCCTCTCTCAATGCTCCTGCCTGGGGTGAACAGGAGACTAGACTTCCTGGAATGCAACCGAAAAATGAGTGCTGAGATTTGGACTCAATCCAGATCCAGAGTTTTAAACAATCTTCATTTGTTGTCTCAATAACAAAGAGGAAAGTTTCCTCAGCAGGTACTTCAAAACTCTCCATGTTAGGGATATTTAACAGGGGCACTGCAGCTATAGGCGCATAGCACTGCTGCTGGGAAGGAGCTGTGTTTGCAGCATCCCTTGACATCTGTCTCATTTCAGTAATTTCCAGCCATCAAACCTCTGTCTGAATGAGCATTAAGAAACAGAGCCATATTTGGTTACTAATGTGAGGCTCTCGCTCACTCATGCCTTTCTCTTTCTCTACCGTTTGAATTTCATGCTGGCGAAGGGGCTCTGGTGATGATTGAATGCCTGCAGCTTTCCTTCCCGGTGACCAGACCAGACATGTCCCTACAGTCTGCATCATCACAGGACAAGGTAAGGCCTGGTATGCATGTCTACCATTTCCTTCTGTTAACTGTCGGCTTTGAGTAATACAGACATTTCTCTATGAAGAAGCAAACAGAGACTGAAGTCTCGTCTTATATGAGGCCATGCAGGGCCATTTGAAGTCTCTCCCAGGTGAGATAACGCTCTTCACTTATTACAGACCTGAATGTGAAACTGTGACCTATGAGTTTGCTCCATGCCAAGGAACAAATGCTTTGAAATTAATTTACTGGAGGACAAGATGAGCTGCTCTAGCTTGCCAGAGGGAGTGGAATATTTCACCTGTGGATGACACATCCCTCTATGTCTCTTCTGATAGGGAAACATCTCAGGAGAGGAGTTAGCAGGACCAAATCAGATCTACCTGCAAGGCTGCTTCAGAATGCACAGCCCCGCTGGCTCTGCCTCCCATTCCCACCTACAGCACATTTTGCCTCACGGTGGGTCTTGCATCAGTCATTATGGTTGGTCCATCCTGAAGAATCTTGAATGTTCAGAACCATCTAATTTATGACTGTATGTTCACCAGTGTCAGAGATCTGGGAATGGCAGCTTTGAGCTTACCTTAGTGGCAGGTGTCTCTGGTGTGTCTGGTTATTATGTTTCATGTCTCTATCTGAGTACAGGCTCAGATTTAAGGAACTTAAGATCAAATCCTGTGTTCCTCTGCATTCATTGTATGCATCCTGTAAAGCTCATTCCCCTTATACTGTGGGAAGTCTAGAGAGATGGAGTGCACTCCCCACAGCCAAGCCTATTGTGTATTTGGTGCCTTTTGTCATTTCTTTGTTCTATGAAGCTCCATGGCATTCTGTAATGGTTGTGGAGATTCTGGGAAAGCTTCATGACCATTATAAGTATTAGTAGTCTGGTTGGGTGAGTTTCTCTCAAGCCTGCTCTATCAGCAATACAGTTCCCAGGACTTCTCTCTGCAATTCTGAGGAAAGGAATGGGAAATTAAAACTGTAGCCCCCCCCCCCCAAGCTACATAATTCCACAAGAATTATGCAAATGCAGAAAGATTATTAAAACAGTATAAATAATTACATGTAGAGAGTTGAGGAGGTTGAAGACTTATTTCATCCTTTGTTCAAGCCAAAGAGTCTCTTTAGGAGATATGGTTCTGCCCACTGATTAACAATCGACATTCAAAAGGAAGCTTGACATCTGAACAATGCCTCAAAGGGGCATTATTATAACTCAGTTCCCCTCACCTGTAGCAAGTGGCCTTTTTCAAATCATCTTTGACTCCCGGAAACACTAAAATCTCCTTCTTCTGTGGACACACACACACAATCCCAAAACTCTCACTTCAAAAGAGATAAAAAGTTTATTCTGGAGCCAACTGATTGTGATCATGGCTGAGAAAATATGGATCTAAGTTACCTCAGGCTCCACATTCTTACTTGGATGCTGCTTCATGGAGTTTCATAGTAACTGGGCAAAGAAAGTCCTAACTTAAGGCAGGGCTTGAGCTTAGGGACCCTATATTTTAGATGGGTCTTCCTATATTAGTAACCCTAATGAAGACAATCCTCACAGTCATCCCCAGGGGTTAATCTTATCTAGATGATTCCTCAAGGGTGTACCTAGAGGCTCCCAGTTAATTCCGTCACCTATTAAGGTGGTTATCCATATGAAGCATCTCACACACACACACACCACACCACACACACACACACACACACACACACACACACGAGAGAGAGAGAGAGAGAGAGAGAGAGAGAGAGAGAGAGAGAGAGAGAGAGAGAGAGATCCTTCAGATCCTGGGGCAAAGCATGTAATTGCAGTTTGGCTTGGAAGAAGAACAAATTTAGGTTCCATCAGATAATTTGCATTTGTAAATCCACTAAGCCAACTGAGAAGCAAGGAGGAACAAGATGGGCAGAAACAAGGATAAAGGAATAAGAAAGAAATAGGTCAATAGGTGAAATTTTTTATAAACTATTTCAATTGGAAAGTCCAATTTGTGATTCTGGAAAGTTAAGGGTAGCTAGGCCTGAAACAGCTGGTTGGTAGACCTACCTGGACTCCTCTAAAGTCAGAGACTGAGAAAGTGAGAGGGTGCAAATGTCTTCCCAGGGGAAGGGTAGTCTACCTTGGAACTGTGGAGGTAGTGAATGCAGTTAATATAGGCTGCATTTCTGAGCATGAGAAAAAAATATAGGATATGAGTTCAAATCCACTAAACCGCTGGGTGAGTTTATGTATACTACATTTTAGAGTCATCTGTTTTCTTCTTCGTATTGTTCATGTCTACTCGCCCAGAACTGTGTGATCACATCCTTTACTGAATATTTGATTTGAAATCATCGTAAGCAGAACTAACCATTGCCCCAAATATATATCAACCTTAATTTCATTGTCTCAGTATGCTCTTTTACTTAACCTGCAAGGACTAATGATGAAACACCAAAAAATGTAACAAATATTCATCTGAATCCTCTGGAGAGCTGTGGGGCCCCATCCCCAGAATTCCCCATGCCTTGGATGTAGGGTGCAACCTGATAATTGAATTTCCTAACAATGTTCTTGGTGATGCTGATGTAGATGTTACGGCCCACATTTTGAGGGCCATCGATTTCTGTCACAGAATCACAGTAAGCATACCAAGAAGACATGCAGGGTCTAGGAAGAGATACATGCAGCTATGTAATTAAGAGCAGAAAAGGAATGAAAGATAAGTAAATCAAGTCTCCTAAGAAGCCTTCAAACAAAAATGATCTTGTTTGCTTGAACCACAAAAGGGCCAGAAACTTAACAAGTCTCTAGTCACCCATTGTGCTGTGACCAACTGTCTTAGCAAGGGACAGGAATAAGGGGGCAACATAATAGAAGAGGTTCAATTTTACATCAACGAGAATAGCCTGTTGTCAAGAAATCAAATTAGATCAACAAGACATTATGATGTTGTTGCTGTTGTTGTTGCTTCTATTGCTATTGTTGCTGTTGGTGATGTTGTTGCCATTGTTGTTTTACTTTTGTTGCCTTTGTCGTTGCTGTTCTTGTTGTTGCTTCTCTTGCTGCTGCTGCTGCTGCTGCTGTTGGTGATGATGTGGCTGTTTTTGTTGTTGTTGTTGCTGTTGCTGTTGTTGATGCAATTGCTGTTGTTGTTGCTGCTGTCTTATTGTGGTACAATATGAGAATCTTTGACCCCATGATTCTAATAAGTCAGGTATGAAAAGAAACATGGAAAGCAACAGAGGGAGAGAGGCCAAGGACTGAGATCATCTTAACCGGCAAATATGTTCAGAGATGTTACTAATGCATCTTCATCAACACAAACTCTTCCTAAATTGTTCTGTCACCCTAAATTGTGGTGAACTTCGCCTCATCGGGGACAGGCTGAAGAGATGAACTGGAAAAGACAAACTGCAAAGAGCCGAGAAATGAGAGCCACAGACCTGTCTACACCATGTGTCACCATTCCATTTGGTGAATTATCTTCATCTTTTGAGGGTCAGGTTCCTTTTCTTGTGTGCAAACTAGGATAATAGCATCATCACACTAGGATGTTGCAAAGATCCAAAGAGATAATAAAAGAGAAGTAACTTTGTGGACTGTAAAGGGTAAAGAGAACTGGTATTGCCTGAGCAGCAGCAAGAGGAGCACCTGGGGTTATACCAAAGTATGGTAGAGCATAGTTTCCAGGGTGAAATCTAATGTCAGTGCAAGAATGATTGGAGCTTTGGTGATGACAGTTCAGGTCAGTTCACTGGAGACTCAGTTTTACAGTTGTCAGATCAAGATCCCTCTCTTGTCTCCTTTACCTTCATTCTCAACTCCCAAAAGGTCTGACAAATGTTCTTGATTTATATCGATCTTTGCCACAGAGAAAGCAGTTGAAGATGTGCGCGTGACACCATGCAGTGACTCTGTTTGACCTGGGTTTTTACTCTACCCATTTGGCAATATGATCCCCCAATGACTGTTCTACCTGTAACTGTTTCTAACTAGATTCTTGACATCTGGAAATAAAGATTTATTTTTTGAATTAGGGACCAAAACCAAACAAATACTTAAGATAAATATTTGTTATTTTTCATATAATTTCATTGAAAAGAAGCATTTTTGTAGCAAAGCACATTAGACAAGAATAGGATTTAGGCTACAAGATGGAGTTTTTGTTTGATGGGTTGGTTTGTGTTCCTTTGTGTTGCATACTTTTCAAAAAACTTAACCCATTTCCTGAATGTATGGAGATCAAAGCTGTATCCTGAGCTACAAATGGGAAGACATGAAAGTTGGCAAAATTGATTTGTAATTCCAAATAGAAATAGTTTAGAGTTGGATCCACGGATTCAAATGGAACCTATACAGTTATTCATGGCCCTGGGCTCCCAAAGATCTTGTATACTCTTAACTCTGTATCTTCATTGTTTTCAATATTGTTCTTTATTACTTAGGTACACATGGTCATCCATATATTTTCATTTTATACTGAGCCCAGGTCTCTAAGAATGGATTTATAACATACTCTCTACTACTGATCACAATTGTAGTCTCCAATAGCAGATAGACAGATGAGGTCAGCTGTAGCTTACTAAAGTGATAGATATGCAGCAGACTGGTCCCAAGGCCCTCCACTGGTTTCTCTCTGGCTTGGAACACAGGCTTAGAGTAGGCAGCCTGGTTTCATTAATGAACAAGGCTGTAGCTTCATGACCACTCACCTAAACCTCTCATACTCTTACTTGCACCTTTTTGTAAACTTGAGTAAGAGTATGGAGCTATGCCACAGGGCATCTATCAAGATCTTATGAGGTAGTGTGTAGGAAGACCTTTCTACTTTCTGTACAAACATAAAAGAAGTAGAATTTGTTTCATTTTTATTCTCATAAGGAGTTTTGTTGCTGTTTTTTCTTTATTTTTGTTGGATATTTACATATGTTTGGGTGTTTGTGTCTCTATTTGTTACCCAGACTGGCATCAAAATATTGGGTTAACATGGTCCTCCTACCTCAGCCTCCTAGTACCTGTAGCTACAACTGTGTACATAGTAACTAGGGCTACACGTATGTTCGGCCAGGATATTAACCCTTTCTAATCTGACTGCATGTTATTTGAAAACTCCAACAGGAAAATCTCTGGGAAGCTTCCAGAATATATACTAGAACAAGAAGGAAGTATTTGCTCTTTGCTCTCTCTCTGCACTCTCCCACATACTCTCACCTCTCTGCCCCTTGGGCTCTCCTCCCCCCTCTCTCCACGTGGTCATGGCCGGCCTCCACTCCACTTCTCTACTCTCTCTAAACTCTATTCTATACCAAAAAAAAAAAAAAAAAGGAAGTGTTTGAATTATATCCCCTTTTCCTCCCTTTGAAAGACCAATCCTTTTGGGGTAAAATTAGCAACACTTTTTAAAAATGAGAGCCAGTCACCCCTGCCAGGCTCTACACCCTCACTTGGTCTCAGACACTTTGGGTGGGGGCGGGGCTGGGGGTGTGTCTCACATGTATCTGCTCAGGTGTTAGCCCATCCACTGTCAAAAGCTAAATGAGGGTTTAGGTGTAGATCAGTGATAAAATGCTTGCATATCATGGACAAGGTCCTGGGTTCAAACCCCAGGGTTACAAAAACTGAGTAACAGCGCTAATTGTGGTTATGACAATGAGACAACGTCTACCTAGAGTAATCTCTATAATAAATATGTTCTTTCCCCAAATCATGTTTAGTGAGGTCACAGATCTTAGGACTGAGTCATAAAGAACAGAAAGTCTAAAGTTTTTAAACACACATAATATTTATATATTTGTTGACCTAAAATCTCAGAAGTTTAAAGATCCACTGGGACTCAGGCTCATCCTACAAGCTAAGGCTTTGAGGACAGGTAAGACTTCCTATAGTGGATATACCCAAAGGACTTTCCACAGTACTTCAGAAATATTTTCAAACCCATGCTTAATGTAGCTAAATTCACAATAGCTGGGGAGTGGAATCAAGCAGGTTGTCCATCAACTAATGTATGGCTAAGGAAAATGTGATACAAATACACAATGGAATGTTTCTCAGATGAAAAGAAAACTGAAATAATGAAATTTGCAGATAAAGGGTGGAATTGGAAAAAAATTATACTGAGTAAGGACACCCAGGATCAGAAAAATAAATGTGGTATGTTCTCTCTTGTATGTTGTTGAGCAACCTAGGGTGCCTATGGACACTAGACATTGGCAACCACATGTTCTGAATGTGTAATGGTTGGAACTTATAAAATATAGATAAATTGAACCCTAAATTGTACCTTATACCAAGAGGGTGACACTCCCTCTTTTGACATCTTCATGTTATCTGCATATTGCAAAAGAACATTTCTCTGAGAAACTTCCAGAATGTATAGTATAACAAGAAGGACAAAGTTATCTTATGAAAAAGAAGAATGTATATTAGAACAGGAAATATTTTAATTCTATTCCCCCTTTAAGTCAATCCTTTGGGCTAACATTAGCAATACTTTGAAAAAGGAATGTAAAGAGGAAGACTATCAGGGCAGAAAGATCCAAACATGGGGGTGGGAGGGTGTAGGGTCACGTATAAGAGTAAACAGCCATTTCTTGTGGGATATGAGATTGCTCCTCAGTAGAGATTTCATCAGAGGAGCTATTGGCAGTTGATGTCTGCAAAGGGAGAGAGCTACTCTCTTTTGGGGTTGTGGTACTAGGGGGTTTCTAACATCCTGGTGCATGTACTTAAAATCTGGTCAAAAGCCCATGACTAGGGAGATTATAGACCATATGTGGGAACCTACTGTTGTTACTTTGAAAAATGATTATTTTCTCAAACTGCATTCTAAATATTTATGTTTATATTCACACATCTGTGCTGCTCTCAACTTAGGTCAGATAAGTTCATTTTTTCAGTAGTTACCTAATAATACAGAAGCTCACAACTAACCAATGTGTGGAATATAAAATAACACTAGAGGTTCAGGTGTGGGTGGAACATCTGTACCAATTTCCCCCATTTCAAGACTCAGAGAATATCACAGACCACAGTGTGAAAAGAATGTAAGAGCCACCATATTGGGAGAGGAGCTGAATTCTAGATGTGACATGACCGTTGCTCACATCAACTTGAAGCAGCTGTGGTAACTGCATAAGACCTGAACAAGATCAAGCCAGTCAAAGTCCTAGAATGGATGGAGGCTGGATCTCTGAGACCCTGCTTCTAGCAGAGGAGCTATTGGCAGTTGATGTCTTCTAAGGGAGAGAGTGCTACTCTCCTTTGGAGATGTGATGCTAGAGGGCTTCTCATGTCCCAGTGCATGGCCTCAACTGAGAACATAAAGGTCGTACTAACTCAGGGTTATTAATACCAGAAATGAAATACCAGAAAGATGACCTGGATTTGTGAGGAAGAGAGGGGACTCGTAGGAAGGTATGGTAGTGTCTTAGTTAGTTAGGGTTTGTATTGTTTTGGTAAAACATCATGACCAAAATCAAGTTGGGAAGAAATAGGGTTATTCAGCTATCTCTTCCATATCACAGTTCATCATCAAAGAAACTAGAACAGGAACTCACACAGTACAGGAACCTGAAGGCAGGAGTTGTTGCACAGGCCATGGAGGGGTGCTGCTTATTGATTTGCTTATTCTCCTTTCTTATAGAGCCCAGGACCACTAGCCCTGGGATGACACCACCCACAATGGGCTGGGCCCTCCCCCCAATGATCACTAATTGAGAAAATGCCTTTCAGCTGAACTTCCTGGTGGAAGTTCTTTCAATTGAGGCTCCCTCCACTCTGATGATTCTAGCTCGTATTAAGATAACACCAAACTAGCCAGGAGGTGTAGATAAATGCAGTACAAAGTATGCATGTATAAAACTTTTAAAGAATAAAAAGAAATATTTATAAAGAACATGGACCAAGATGAGGCCAACTTAAGAAAGCTCAGAGGTTCACCACTTGAATTATTGACGTCATAAGTTGCTGCTGTACTGATAAGGGTATAGAACAAGAGTATAGACAATCTTAAAAACTGTGGATCAAGGGCTGGAAAGGTATCTTAGTGTGTAAGGTACCTGTCATGAAGCCTACCTAGGACACACAAAGTAGAAAGAGACGACAACGCACACATGTCCCTGACCTCCACACAAATGCTAACTGTATGAGCACGAGTATGCAATTTTCAACACACACAATAAAAAATTAATAATGTGTGTGATCTAAGGCAAACTCCTAAGCATCTTCCAGTCCTTTAAAAGCCTATTTCAAAAGAATCAGTGGCCAGTAAGAAAAACATCAAGTCAGCTGTCCATCAGCATATCTTGTGTTCCCTCATGAGCCACTGTGGCGCTGATGGTTCGGCCTGCTTCCACGGTGGTGAGTTCTGCTCTGGAAAGCATGATTGATGTTGTCAGGCCTCCATGGGATGCATCATTAGTTGGTGGTGGGGAAGCTCAGATGGTAGGAGCTCCATGGTAATGAGACGAAGGTTAGAGGTTCAGTGCCCATGTGGGCCACTTAGTGCTTGTCTCACTCACGTCCCCAGACTATTCCCAATGTGAGCCACCTGTCCACAAAATGTGTCTCCGGGAGGGAAGGCAGGATGTATAAAGAATTTGGCTGGTTCTCTACAGATCAGTCATGTCTGGAATCCACCCTTCTGGGAGCCCCTGGCAGCTAATGAGGAACAGGGTAGCATTCAAAACACTCATTCCTGTGACCACCCTGTGCAACTGTCCCTTCATTTACATCCTCAGAAAAAGCATCTACAAACGAGACATTGCCAGAGAGACAGTGGTAAGGTGCCCTGAACTGCAACTAAACTGTGTTGGCTCTTCACTGCACAGGAAAAACACACCATGTGTGCTTGTGAATTATTTAGTCAGTGCTGAGCATAGTGGTACTATAATCCCTGCCCTTAGGAGACTGAGGTAGGGCCCTGTCTCTGATACAAGTAGGAAAAGAAATATTAAACTGGAAAATACTCAGTTGAATATAATTAAAATTATAGTGGGAAAGGAAAACTGCTTTCTGGTCTCTTAGATAAAAGAAAGCATGTGTATTATATTCAGAATTGACCTCCATAATTTATACCATTGTTCTTCTGCCATACTCACAACCACCATTCAGCTCGAATCTAACTGTGTCTGCACTGGACCACAAGTACACACAGATCACCAGTATTTCATCTTTCTCCATCCCTAAGGATAATTTCTCAGGTGGGGGTGAATTATTAATGTCTCATGCTAAGGTTTAAAACCAAAAGCAACATGCAATCTCTGTGCAGGTTGTAACTTGTGCCTCGGTTTCCTTTCCTTGTTTTGACTACCAAGTTCAGTACAGGAGTACAAATTGACTACTGAGGTTTTGTGGATGGTGAGATGAGCTAATTTACAAAACTCTCGATCCAAAGGTGGCCAGGAGGAGACTCTCCTGTACTGGGTGGATCTTGAGTACCAGGAGACTTCGAAGCCCATCTTCACACTGACACACTTCCTCCAACAAGGCCACACCTACCTCCTAATCATGCCACTTCCTGTGGGCCAAGCATATTCGGATTAGCACACAAGGTTCCACTGAATTCACAGAACCAAGAATCAAGAGGATATCTAAACATAAATTCATTGTTAATTTTCCAAAATTAAATAATGTAAGATGCCTTTGAATAACAAAGTCCCACTACAATTTCCAAACAAATAAAAATGATTTTATACAGGCACCCATCTGAGCAAAATTAAGAAACTTGAAACAAAACAAAATATCTTAAAATAGTAAGAAATAAAATAAAGATTGTCCACAAGGGAAACACAAAGGTACCAACTATGGACGTCTTGTCTATTCTGAAAGATCCAGAAGAAAGTTGAATAAAGGGTCAATCTATATCCAACTGAACTACCATCTGTAAATTGGGAGTAACATAAGGATATTTTGGGGCCAGTATTTAGAGATTACTATCAATATAGTTTCTTATGCAAGAAGCAAACACTAAAGAATATGTTTAAGTGAAATTCAACTTAAATATGAAAATGTTAATGACAAGAAGAATTGGTGATTTTAATATATGTTATTACTAATCCATGTCTTCAGGGAGCACAGTCAAAATTCCAGGATGGATGGAGGAAGGGCTATGGAAAGTTGGAGCTAGTGTAAAGAGTCAATAGCTGCTGAGGGAAAAAAAGTCACCCTCCTTTATGGCTGATAGGGACATATTTGTAGGCTCACACCCCATGGATCGCTACACACACACACATACACACACACACACACACACACACACACACACACCACACGCAGCAATAATTGAAAATGAATCTAAACTTTACTACTAAAAATGCACAGCTATGTTGAAGGGGTTAAGGAAAAAATTCAAGATGCCAGCTAATGGAAATCAGATGGAAGACAGTGAAAGCTGAGAGAGTCCGCTCCTCTCCAGTCAAGGGTTGCAATGCTAATAAACATAAACTCAGCCACATCAAACATGCCTGTTCATGTCTCACAGGATTATGATGAGGCAAGGTTTTCCAGGATGCCAAACTTATACAATCTATAGACGCATATTATTTCTTCTTTAAGGAAAAACGAAGTCACCTTAAAATTTTCACATCTCACTAAACATCTGAGCTGTGTGTGAAGGCTGGAGGTGGGGGGCATACATGGAGTAACTATAAAGTTTACTATTTCTGAGTTTCCCATAGTAAACCCATCTGGAGTGTAACCTTTATAAAAATCAAAAGGAAAATGCTTAACTCTCATTTTGCTTTAGAAAGGAAGGGGAAGAAATACAGAAATGTCACCAAACTAGTACAATCAAAGAAAGGAGAAATAAGCAAAAGAAATCACCAAAAGTCTAAATAGAGCAGTAATTATAAAGTCCTTGATCTAACTATTCAACTTGTAGGCTAGAAAAATAAAAAAAAATAAATTTAAAGAAACATAAAGAAATTAAAAAGATAATAGACATTCTGTCAGTACTGAAGCAATGACTCAGTCTAGAAAGTACTTGACAAGTCAACACAGGGACTAAAACTCAGTTCCTAGACCAGAGAATAGAGCATGGTGATTCTTGTAATTTTAGCAACTGCAGATTTGGTTAGGTTAGCTGGGAGATTTTTGGGACTCATGAGTCAGCCAGTCTAGCACACTTGAAGTGTTCACAGCTGGGGAAAAACCTTGTCTTAACAAAAAAGTGGGCAGTACCTGAGGAATGACCCCCAAGGTTGACCTGAAGCATATACAAGCACATGTGCACACACACACACACACACACACACACACACTCACATACATCCCGAGGTCACTGCCAGTGTTTAACTGACCTCTAACTTTGAAAGTTGAGAATTGAGTAGTCTTCACGAACAAGATCTCTTACCACTCTAAGTGCCAAAATATTCATAGGAGTTTGTTCAGTTTGAGATCTTCATGGTTTATACATCTTCCCTGGAAAAGCTCAAAGCTTCAAACCCTCTTCACGTTAATTTGTACTAACTCTCCTTGGGACCCAGGACCTATGTTGGTTAATAATTCTCTGGCCCAAGACACCTCTTATCTTTCTGACATGTCCCAAGAAGAAACGGGAACCTTTTAGACCTGGATGGTAGGATTTTGCAAGTGCAATGTGTTTGGGGGATATTGTCATACTCAAGTCCATGAGGTTGAGTCTCACATTCCCTGAACAGAGGCTTCCCCATCACATAGGCTCATTCTTGATTTGAAAATAAGCTTTGAGCTTGCTAGATAACTCAGTAGGTAAAATGCTTACTACGCAAGCATAGAAGACCTGGGTTGAAGACAGACACCTGCAACCCCAGACCAGAAGGGTAAGACTGGGCAAGAGGAGTCATGAAGCTCATTGGTCTGTTTGTCTGAATAAACAAACTTCTGATTCAGTGAGGAGAGAGACAAAATAGAAGGGTGTTGGTTGAAGAATGATATCCCAAGTCAAACTTGGGCCTCAAATCACATATACACCCAGACTACCAAGTACACAGGTACTTATACCATCGCTACCAGTGTAATTAACTGATGGGTGGATAGATGTTTGTTCTGATTGATTGAGTGAGTGAGCAAGTGTGTAACTGATTCACTTAAATGAAAATAAAGATTGAACTCCCCCAGGCTAGTCAATCCATGCTTCTTTTGTTCTTCATTCAATTGTATATTCCCTTGTCTTTAAGCACACGAGTGTATCATTGTTTTTACCAGACATGGTTGTTTCTAAATGGGCTTAAACATCACCATGACTACATCTTCAAACTGTCTCTCAGTGAGTGTACTCCAAAAGGTTACCTGTGCACTTCACCCCAATTTCCATTCTAGGTGTGCTCCTTAGAGAAGACAAGTGGTTATAATAAATGGAAGAATGAAGAGAGAGAGAGAGACAGAGAGAGACAGAGACAGAGAGACAGAGAGACAGAGACAGAGAGAGAGAGAGAGAGAGAGAGAGAGAGAGAGAGAGAGAGAGAGAGAGGAGAGGGATGAGGAGCCCCTGAGCTGAGCGCGGGCAACAGGTCTGACTTAGCTCCCGGCCTCTGCACTCCACAAGTGATCGCTGCCTCAAGGAAAGGTATAAATTATCAGGCTGCACTGGGATTCCGCCTCAGCGCCTCTCCATTAACCTTCCACCCTCCAACCCTCCTCACCAGCAATCACCATGAAGAGAAAAGGTCCCGGTGTGGCCTGGCAGAGGGGAGGGCCAAGGTTTCGCTGACTTTTGAATTAAGAAAGGAAAAAATAATATCCTAACTGTGTCACATTAAAGGCATAGCAATTTGGGGTTTGGTTGTTTCCTGTGGAAGGTATATGATTTTTTTCCAACCCCTCCTCTATTTTTCGCTTAAAAAAATAATTGTTAAGTTTTTCAACATTGTGGCCTTAGGAGGTAATTTGCTAAATAGGACAAAATTAGCTGATTTTTGGACCATTTAAAAGAACATTTCTTTTGAAAGCATATAAAATGTATTAAAGCAATCTCTGAAGTCTTTACCCCTGCTTGAGATTTTAATTTACTCTGAGCTAATAAATTATCCCCCTTCACAGAAGCTATTGAAAATTTTCGGTTAAATCCTTTTTAAATTTTAATGTGTTCAATTGAATCCCGAGCAATTTCGACACACACACTCACAGCTTGGGGTGGTCAGGCTACCATGTCAAGGCTGAGAAGGGTTCAGATTAGTGTGGACCCCTCTGCCCCCTGGGATGGCCAAGGTGATTTAACCAGTGTGATCCCCCTCCCCACACACACACATACAGGTCTGATTGTTGGATAATTACTTTTCCACAACAGCTTTTAACAAATGCCCCTATTTGAAGGCCAAAAGCATTTTCTTTGCCTCTGCCACAGAGAAGGTGGAAAGAACAGAGTGGAGCATCCAGGGGCTCACATCAGAAGCTGCCCAGGGCTCCGGGTCACTTTGGTCCTGGGGTTCACGAAGCAGAGGTTTGCTTAATCGCAGGCAGGGCTCTACACGACCATTGAACACTCCTCAGAAATATTTTTTCAGGCTATCAATTATTATATTTCAACATTGCATCCTGGCTCTGGGGAACCCTTAGAGGGCTGCAGCAAACATCAATCCAGTTTTACAACTTCTACCTTGGCGGAGCCCCAGCTCTTTATCCACTGTGCCCGTAATTTAAAGATGCCATATCTCTCTCGGTGGCACAGATATCTTCCCAAGTATGACATGACCTTGATAACAGCAATAATCTTTTTTAAAGTTTGCACAGGCAAACCTGTTCAGGGTTAACTCCTGGAAGCTGCGGGCGTCACCATCGGTCGCTCTTGTCAATAGAGATCTTTCTAACTGTGGGTAGTTACACGGACTGCTGGGTCATCCTCCTGTCGCCTCCACTCACTGTAGGTTTTCTGCAACAGCAGCCGTGGGTGCTAGTGTTATTTCATCAAGTAGAAAAAAATTCTATTGCAGTTTTCAAAAACTCACAAATTGGGCATGGACCCCTAGTTCAATTTAGATAGGCAAAAGTACGGCCTGGATATGATCACATGGTAATCCAGGTACATCCTTGATCTGCATGCTAAGGAAATGGCCCTAAATTCAGAAAAATCATCATATCTTTGGATATTATTTGGAAGTGTTCTCCCCGAAAGCTGCAGGTTGGAGGCTTGGTCCTGCAGCTCTATGAACAGGAAGTGGGGGCTTTGGAAAGGAAGCTGGGTCACGCAACACTGCGTCACGCAACACAGCGGAAGTTGCTTCTGGAGCCCCCACGCTTACTGCCGGTCTCCTGCTTCCTGGATTTGATGAAATGACTGCTTCACTCCATGATACTGCCCTCTATGACATTTTGCCTTGCATCAGGTTCAAAAGCAATACAGCCAAGTAGCCATGGACTGGAATCTCTTATAATCCCAAGCAAATGTTCCCTCATGTTAAGTTGATCATCTCTGGTGTTAGAGCTGATTGGCATTGATCACAATCGGACAAGCATAACCCAAGGCAAAGTCCTAATAGAGGAAGTTAAAAATTATTTGTCCACAGGTGGAAATGAGTTCAGGGGGCTCTGTGCAGTTGAACAGCGACTGTTGAGTTGTATGTGGAAAAACACTACCAACTATTCTAAGCTTTGTGGGAAAATAAGAACCAAAGAGGTATGCGTGCCGTGGATCCACAATACCAGAGATTAGTTTGTGCCGGTGCAGGTGTGTTCTGGGTGCTGCAAGTACCTCAGTGGTGTGAGCTGCGGCTGAAGCAGTGGTCTGGCTTCCCTGATTTTCAGGTTCCCTATTTGGCAAATGTGTGTACTCAGTTGCAGGCCATCTAGATTCTGGACATTTCCTCTGAGCATTTAGCCGAGGAGACACTTGCTCTTCCGGTCTCCACACAAGGTTTTGCTAGCTGTACTGCTGTGAAACCAAGTTTCAGAACTCCTAAGTTAGGAGTTCAGAACTCTTAAGAACTGGCTAATTAAAGATTCTGTGCTCCAGCCTGTCAACCAGGCAGTCTTCCCTCATTCGGCCATCTTGATTCTTGGTTATAGTCTATGGTGATAAAGCTGGAAGACAGTGGGGAAAGCACTGTAGAGTTGCATAGAGATGTTGCCCTTCTATTTATGAGGAGAATAAAAGGGTTTTCTTCTGCAATAGTTACCGATTTAAGAGTGTGTGAAGACAGTACAGGCAAGGCTGTGCCCCTCACTAAGTTTCCCTGAGAGGTGATGCCTGGTAATCAGAGTATAAGATCAAAATCATGAAATCATACAATCTGGTTCTTCCATTTCCCCACAGTTCCTGTCACGTGTCTCACAGCTTTTTTTTTTTTTAAACCATAAACATTTAATACAGCTTGGTCTTTTCAGTAAATCAATACTTAATCAGTTTAATTGTTACACCAGTTTAAATGTTCCTCTCACACCCTGGTAAGTTTCTTCGCATTGAAATATTCTTGTCAGGATATTATGATATTGTGCTGTTGCAAATAAATGAGTATGTCTTCTATAGGCTCACATAGTCAAATGCTTGGGCCCTAGTTGGTGGAAACACGTAGGAAGGATTAGGAGGTGTGGCCTCATTGGAGAACTTGTTACTGGGGTGAGCTTTAACGTTGCCAAAGCCCACACTTATGTCCAATTATTTCTCTCTATTTGCTCTAAGGCCTGAGATGTGAGCTCTCAGGTTCTACGACAGCTCCATGACTGCCTACTGACTGTCGTGCTTCCCACAATGATGGTCATGAACTTTAACCCTCCAGAGTCATAAACCCCAGATTAAATTATTTCTTTCGTACATTGCTTTGGTCACGGTGTTTTGTCACAACAACTGAAAATTAGCTTATTTTATTAAGTTAATTATGCATATTATTATGCATATTTATATGTGCATTTAACTGCACTTCTATTAAATAAAACTCGCATGAGATATCTCTCCCATCACCTCTATGTCACAGGCAATTGAATGAGGCTAAAGAGCATAGTGTTGGGTTTACAGTTGAGTTAGGTTCTACCTAGCTGGTCAATATTTGTTTTCCTTTTTGTGTGTTATGTCTGTGAGTGTGTGTGTATATGCATGTCTTTGCGTGTGTATGTATGTGTGCATGTCTATGTGTATGCATATATCTGTAACCATGTGTCTCTGTGTGTTTCTGTGGGTGTATATATATGTGTGTGTGTCTGTGTGTGTTTCTCGTATGTATATGTATCTGTGTGCATGTCTTCATGTGTGCCTGTGTGTGTGCCTGTGTATGTTTGTGTATGTATGTATGTGTGTGTGTCTGTGGGAGTGTGTCTGTGTGTGTCTCTGTGTGTGTGTGTGTGTGTACGTATGTGTCTGTGTGTATGTGTATATGTGTGTGTCTGCATCTGTGTGTGTCTCTATATGTCTGTGTGTCTGTGTGTCCACATGTGTGTATGTGTATGTATGTGTGTCTATGTATGTATATGTGTGTGCACACATGTGTTTGTGTGCACATGTGTGTTGGGGGTGATTTCTTCTATTGTTTTGTTTTGTGTGTATGTGTGATTGGGTTGAGCCTAGAACCCTGTACTTACATAGGAAGTGTTCTATCATGGAACCATTTTCCAAACTCTCAGTGTTTTACTGGTTATTATAATTGTTAGTTCTAAAAAACAATATGTTTTATTCTTGTCTGTTGTTATTCTTTTTTCCTGATACTTTTTTTTTCTTATTTATTGGAAGTATGTCTGTAGCTCTTTGTTTGAGCATTTTTAACTGATTACTTTCACACCTTTGTTCTGTAATTCCAACCTATGCATCATCTCTGCATTCTTGAATAGTGATTTTCTTTTGTTTTGCAATTTATACATTTTCTGATAGGTACAGTAAGTGATCTCTAGTTAAAACTTTGGATGTTTGGGCAGTGGTGGCTCACGCCTTTAATCCCAGCACTTGGGAGGCAGAGGCAGGTGGATTTCTGAGTTCGAAGCCAGCCTGGTCTACATAGTGAGTTCCAGGAGAGCCAAGGGCTATACAGAGAAACCCTGTCTCAAAAAACAAAAACGAACAAACAAAACTTTGACTGTTATGTCAACAGGAGTCTTTGATTCAAACCTTGTGTCTCTCAAGACCTCCTCTGTCACTTTTCACCTTTCCCTGAAGCTGTAAGAGGAGTCTCCAGGTCGTTCTCTAATATCATTTTAATAAATATGAAGCCAGAGAAATCCTAGAGTCCTTACCAGCATGTCATTTCACAACTCCCACAGGCCCAGGTCAGTTTGGTTTCACCTCACCTTGTTGAGGACTTCCTTTTTCTAATATGATGTCCATGGATTTTAGATAGAGTTGTATAAGGAAATGTGTATCTCCTCCATATCCCTAGAAATACGTCCTTTCCTTCTATTTGGGGGAAGGGGTCTATTGGTTGTTTCATGCAACCCAGGCTATTTTCAAGTTTACTTTATAGCTGGAGGCAACTTTGACCTCACGATTCTTCTGCCTTCATCTCCCAAGTGCTTCGATTTGCCATCAGAGTCTCCTGTTTTCTTAAACTGTCATTTAGTTTTTAAAAACTTACTTTCCTATGACAGTTCCACAGTCACATTCATTAATGGACAAATGAGTTATATTTTCAAGTATTGAACTTTACCACGGAAGTAGCATTTATGTTCATTAAAATTTGAAAGCAAATATAAACAACAAATAGTTCTGATGATAACTGTCTCATTTTAATATTTATGTAGGAGCAACTGCATCATAAATATTGAGTTATGCTATTACCCCTGTCTATCCTGGCTTTAATAAATGTAAAACCCACAAATATTGTTACATCTACTCTTTATTTCGCTTTGAACTTAGGAATATAAAATGTATTTCCTCATTAAAATTTGAAATATGTCTATTTTTGTGAATAAAATCCCCAGCTATCATGGTGCTCCCTCCAACAGTCTCTATCTTCTCTGCTTTTGTAAATGCAGATAAATATAAAATTATTCACATATGTAACAGCTAGGAAGAAGCAGTGAACTGGGATCATGTTCCTCATCTGCGTGTGGTTTCCCTTTTTTAATTATGTGAAAAAAAATGAAGCTGAAGGAAAGAAATAGGGAAGAGTGGAAGTTCCATCTGAGAGAGGAGAGAAGAAAACCACAGAGGCAGGGGAGACCTTTAAAGAGTCTTGAAGGATCAATTTGTTGCTGTGGCTGCAAGCCACATTAAAACAATTCCTGACATCGAGATGTAGCATTTCATGTAGCAAGGGTCATTAAAATGATGGCCTCTTTCCTCATAATCATTGCAGGTTAGGCCCAAAACAAGATCCAATTCGACATCTGCAATGGATTCTATTTGGGTCCTGACCATCTGACAACACAACTAGGACATGTCATGGGATAGATGGCAATGAAGAGGACCCCTCTCTCCATTGGACCTGCAAGGAACAGTCAGTCATTTATTCTGAGACTTCAATGTGTGGTCTCACAGCCATCTTGTGGGCCTTTTGTTTTCCTCCACCCATGCCCTATAGGGCCTCACCATGCATCCCTGGCTGGCCTGGAATTCAGTACGTAGACTAAGCTGATTTCAAACTCACAGAAATCCACCAGTCTCTAAAAAAAAAAAGCTGTTGCTTGTTTGTTTGCTTGTTTTTAAAGGATAGGAAACCACAGTCATCCAGTAAAAGATCAAACTGGATTTTCTGAGAACCAGACCACCAACTGCAAGGCCAATAGGTGGTTCATCGCTGACCATCTCCAACTCCGGTCACCCTGTATCTGATGGCAGGTCTAGCCTTTCCATGCATGTGAGGCAGAGCCAAAGTGGCCCCCATTCCCCATTATGTGAGGCTCCAGTCTTCTGCTTGTTACCCTGCATCATCCAATACCCAGACCTCACAGCACAGATGACAACAGAGTTGGCAGAATGGATCACTGGCCAAGATGCACAAGACACAGATGCATTCACAAATACACTGTTAACTTTGCACTCCTTCGGCAGGCCATTCAAACCCCAATCCCAGTCTTTCCAAAATATGTTTTGACAGGAAGCTGTTACTCATCCCCTTGGTGGAAACAGATTGAGTAGTTGATGTGTGTACAACTCAGTGTTTCTCCTTCTTGAACTAGGGGATCAGAACCATATTAGAGAATGCAGAGAAAGATGAAGGCAGTAGGGCTAGGGGAAGACTTGAGGGGAAGATAGGAAGAAGGAAGCAAGGGAAAAGGAGGGCAGGCCACAGAGAAATGGATGGAGCAGGTATTTGCTATCTGCTGGTTCTGATCACTGTTCTGTTTTGTTTTCTGAACTCATGTTACTGCCTTTCATCTCTATACCAACCATGAGAAAAACTGTCTAGTCATATATGAGAGTAGGGACTCAAGCAAGTAGGATACTAGAAGAAAGACTAATGGGCTTGCAGAAAAATGCACAGTGGTGTTTGTGCCCACCGGTACCCGCAGCAGAAATAGAAGAGGATGCTGACTGGACCCAGAGGACCGAAATCCAATGTGTTATGTAACAGCCTAGATGCTGATCACATCCAGCTGAAATCCTGGGGCCCCTTTGCTTGCCCTATAAGTGGATATATTGGACTTGAGAACACCTGCAGCCCTTCCTCTCTGTTAAAGCAGATTTAATCTAAAGGCCCAGAGCATCAAGGCTTGCAACATGCGATTGCCCTTGTAGCCACCCTCAGCTGTGGTCGTCATATATTCTGTCCCTTCACCCTTTCATTATCTCCTCTAGGGCATTCAGGTTTGCTTTCTCAACACAGGCTGAGTCCAGCCAGAGCCCACAAGGTAACAGACTTTGAGTGACAGGCTGTTTCCAGAGTCTGTACTGAGAATCCAGAGAATCCACCGGCAGCTCTCACATCATGAGGAGCTCACTTGATTGTGAGCAGAGCACCTGAAATAACTTACCACCACACACTGGCCTCCCTGTGCTAATTCCACCAGACACCCATCTCTTTCCAAACATGCGTACCTTAGCCTAGCTCCTCTGACAGACTTCCAAGAATCGGGTTATATAAAATTAAGGGTTTAAGAAAAGGTAGTCAGTCATTCAACCTCAAGTGAGAAAACTGGCTTAAACCCTGGCCGGGGCTCTGGGCCCAGAGCTCTGTGGCTGTGGCAGGTAGTGATAATGGGTGGTAAGAATGTTCCATTTGGTTGGATGAGTTTGAATCTGGCCATTCATGGGTGAACACAGCTTTCCACTCTGCAGTAGACTCTTCACTCTGTGTAAGCCGGGGAAAATGAGTGACTTCTGGGGACACACCTGCTCTCTCTCCTGTCTCTTCCTCAACTTTCCCTTAGAGTGAGAAATAAAAGGAGCTATTCCTACTCAGGAGGGAGAGAGAGTTGTCTCCAGAGCCTGTGGCCCACCTCTGAAAGGCTGCACTCCAGGTCTCTGCCCATGCCCTCAGTCCCAGTCCACCCCATTTCTGTCACCTGGAGGGACTCCCCTGCTGTTGTGATCATAAAAAGAGAAAGGGATATGAGGAAGGTATGGGGGAAGGGGTGCCTTAGCGGGCCCATGCTGAGGCATCCCCTCTCCCCTGAGACCAGACACAGGATCGTATAGTATAGAATATAGATATATAATAGAATATAGTAAATGTAGTATATTTAGGGCATGGGGAGGGAAGTTAAGAAGGTAGTAGAGGCAGAGAAAGGCAGAGAGAAGAAGAGTGTAGGAAGTAGAGATGGACCATGACCACGTGGAGAGAGGGGGAAGGGAAGGGGGAGGGAAGAGACCGAGAGGGCAAGAGAGAACAAGAGAACAAGAGGGCAAGAGGATAAAAGAGAGAGGCGGGAAAGCAGCCCCTTTTATAGTGGGCCAGACCTACCTGGCTGTCACCAGGTAGCTGTGAGGGTGGAGTCCAGACAGAATACCAATACCTGCAGTGGAGGGGCTCCAGATGAACATGGGGTTGGAAAAAAAACAGGAGGCAGAGAACTGCGCCTATACCCAAAGACTCTGTGGTGGGTAGCCCTTCATTTCTGTACTACAACTAGTCCAAAGCAGTGCCCTGCCCAAGGGAACCCCCAAACCTCTGAACTCGCAGAGGTTTGTAACATAGAGAAATGGAAGGAGGAAAGGCCTTACCAGAGTTGGAAGGCTGCAGTGATTGAACCTCTGGGCACAGCAGGAGCCAAGAGAGGGCAAAAAGAACTAGAGTCCTCACCAGGCAGGGAAGGTGCTGTTGTACCTGGAACCCCACCACTGCAGGTGACAGAAAGCACTGTTTGAGTGAGCTGGGACTGAGGGCACGTTCAGAGATCTGAAGTGCAGCCTCTCAGAGGTCTGTCAGGCTCTGGAGACCATTCCCTCTCCCAAGTGGGAAGGGTTTGTTTCATTTCTCACTCCAAGTAACAGATGACGAAGGGACAGAAGAGAGAGCAGGTGTGTCCCAAGAAGTCTCTCATTTTCCTCCACTGCCCTGTGATGTTAATGAAGGATAAAAAGAAGGTGAAGTCTGCTCAGGTGAAGTGCTTACCCATTGTGGGCATGATGGTCTCCCTGGCCTCTGCCCCTGTGCTAAGAAGAGGAACACATAAAAGGAAACAAAGGCAGATTAAGTTCTGGAATCTTCCATTTGGAGTTGGCAGTGAGGACAGAGCTGATGGAGCGGGGGTGCGGGGGAGGGGGGGAGGTGGTGATGGTGGTGATGGTGGTGGTGGTGGTGGTGGTGGTGGTGGTGGTGGTGGTGGTGGTGGTGGAAGGTAGGGGGTACACACCCATGGTAAAGTAAACTGTGCCTGGCATTTGGCAATCTTTGGGCTGTCGGCAGCCCCTTGACCACTGTGTTCTGTCCCTCCTCTGAGTCTTCAGACAGCTCTATCTCTCCTCTCCATGTCTCTCCTCACCACTTAGCTCTAATCTCCCAAGACAGGCAAATCGCAGGCTCTGTAGAGACCTTAAAAAGAAAACTAATCAGTGGTCTGAATTTTAGGGAACAAATAACCTTTAAGAAAAAAAAGGAAACTAAACAGTAACTGTACTATGTTTGCACTACAATTAAAGGATGAGAAATGTTTAATAGAGTCCATAAAAACAGGCCTTTAGCAAATACAGAGTACTATCTCTATGGCCATGAGCAAGAAAGTTACACGGTCGCTGTGGAGACACTTATACTCTTGATCATCCATACAATCTATAGAGTTTTTTCATTTTTACCTTTGTATTTAATATTGTGAAAATGAGCACAAAGTAGACCAGGGTGCTGAAGTAATACCTGTAGTCTCAGCTGCACAGAAGGCTGAGGCAGGAGGATTGCTTGATCCCAATCACTTAAGACCAGTCTAGAAAATGCAGAGATCCCATTTAAAATAAAAATTAAAAACAGAGAGCACAAAACTAATCATCAGAAAATTGTATGCTATATTATAGTGAAATTAATTTTTTGCATTGATTATGAGGTAGAAATTGAATAGAGCCAAAGAAGAATGCACAGAAGTTCTGGAAGTTTAGTTACATTTTTTTTCTGAAAAGTAGAATTCTGAAGCAAAAACTCAAAATTGCCCTTTCTCAAGAAAACATACACACACAGTAAATAAAATGTAATTGTGGTTTTTTTGTTTTTTTGTTTTTTTGTTTTTACAAAGAAAAACAAGACTGAGTAGAAATTGCATGTTGGTATCAAATAATATTCTATTTAACCTCTTGGTGTCTTACACCATTAAAGCTAATCTATGTTTATGAAATAAACACCTTATTGGCATATAAATCTTTAAGGACTTCTAGTCCAGAAAGACTACTCAAACCTGCCAGGTCCTAGGGTTGTGGGGAATTTTCTACTTACAAGAACACCATCTTTAACTGGATTCCAGGCTTTCCATGTCAAGTTGTCCTTGTCAAATGTTTGAGAACCTTCAGACTCATTCTAGCTGTTAAATTTCTAGGCCAAGAGGAAAAATTACTCAGGGGTAGAGATTCAGTTGATTAAAAGGAAAAGCAAAAATGTGATAATTTGAGAATATCGTTCATCAAACTACATTTCTAAATAGCAAGCATGCATTTATGCATATTAAAAATGCATGGTGCCTTGTGTTCTGTCTACAGGGCTGACAAGCAGGGGACCACTCTGCCCTGGAAAGGCACAGCAAGGGCTAGAAATTTCCTCAGGACCCAGGTCCTTTCTGGTCAGGGTTTGATCAGTTTAGGGCCAGAAGGCACTGACCTGCCAGACAGAGGGTGACCTTGGGAAACATTGTCCTTTATTTCCCTAGAAAGATCTGTCTTTGTTGAGCTCCACAACTGTACCTCCACAGCAGCAAGGCTGAAGGCGGAGCGACCCCTGGGTGATGGAGGTTAGAACAGAAGAATCAGCTGGGCCAATCACAGTGTACCCGCTAATGAGGCCAATGTGTCTGGACACAGCAGCTCCATTTGCATTTATCAGGAGAGGGAGGAATTAGCAGTGTGAGTGTCAGAGAGGGACAGATGTGCCCCAGCAGGACCTGCCACCTCAGATACCTGCTGAGTTACCAACACCAGGGAGGCTGCCAGCCCAAGGGATGCCCCTATGCCTCTGCCAGATGTGGCAGAAGAATAGAAACAGATGTCTTTCCTTGGGGCCCTGGGGTCCTGGCTAATAGATGGGGGACAAATTAGCTGGTGTCCCTGGGGTGCTGAATCCCCAGTCCTTAGAGGTGAGGTGTAGTCCCTCAACTCACCCACATTCCCTGTGTTCTTGACAGATGCAATGATTTTAGCACACACTTCACAAAGTCTGTGTGAGCTGCTTCCTGAATATCTCAAAATTCTCCTTAGTCATCTTCCATTTCTTCCAAACTACTGAAAAGAATGGGAAGAAAAAAAAAGAAAAAGAAAAAAAGGACATCGAGGTGAGTGCAGTTAGGAATAGCTGTAATATCTTCTAGAAGGTGGGGGTCATATTACAGCTGTATCTCAGCTTCTGGGGGGTGTATCTTCATTGCAAAATAAGAATTTGACTGAGACTGAATTGGAATTCCTGACCTGAGGTATTTTGCCTACAGTCTCATGGTTTAAGATAGAGTAGGCACACTCTTTCAGTAACAAGCCAAAGGGAAATGGCCAGGTTTTGTGCGTCTTCTCACATCCCTTCCATCCTCTTATCCTCTTAGAAAGCAGCTGGATGAGAACATGAGCTAATAAAACTATATTTACAAAACAAGCGGTGGGCCAGGTTTGCCCATCATCCGCTGACTCCTGATCCAGAAGAAAGCTGAGGCAGAGCCATTCTGCTTATTCCTGTTGGCGTTTGGCTGGTAGACTGGACTACAGATGATGAAGACTGGAATCTCCCGAGTTCCATTGTAAGAATTTCCACCTTCTTGATTAGGTTTATTGCTATGTTTTTGTAAGCTAATTTGAATGGGAGTGTTTCCATGATCTACTTCTCAGTGTGTTGTATTAATATATAGAAAGAGTTACTGATTTTTATAAGTCAATCTTGTATACTGCCACTTTACTAAAACTGATTCCGACTCCTAATTGGATACATTCAGTTTCTTCTCTTGTCTAATGGCTGTAGCTATTGGCTTCAAGGACTATATTGGAAATTAATGTAGGCAGTGGACAACCTTGTCTGGTTTCTGGTTTTAATGAGACTGTTTTGAGTTTTTTGCATTTAGTATGATATTGGCGGTAGCTTTGTCATAAATAGCCTTTCTTACATAGAGGTGTGTTCTATCCAGTCCTAATATTTCTAGGACTTGTATCATAAGTACATGTTGGATTTTGTTAAAGCCAAATCTCTAGAGGATTCCATCTAGAACCCTGATGCCTCGGTAATCCTAAGGAGGTGCTGGCTGCCACTGAGTGTGAGCGAATCAGGAACAATTGTGGAGAAGCCCTGCTGCAGACAGCTAGCATTGCACCAGCACCCGGCAGAGTGGAAGATGTGCCGTAGGTCCCGGGAGACACATTTCCTGGAAAGAAATATTTTGTGGAAGTGGGGTTCAAGGAACTTCTGAAGGGGACTCTGGATCTTGTAGCTGTCTGTACTCTGAACTCTTAAACTTTCACCCTGCCGTATGTTCCGTAGCCATGGAGTAATTAATCTCTGCAGTGTGTAAAAATGTTTAAAACAACTAGATTGTGGGGAGCCCCATCCCAAACAGATGCATCTATACCTCAGCTCCTGCATCTACAGCTCAGAGACATCAGGGCAGAGAGGGCAGAAAGATAGTGAGTTCTGGAATATCAGGAAGTCTGCAGGGAAACAGTAGCTCCTAGAAAAGGATTCATAAATAACAGAGCCAAGACAACAGCGATATCGGTGGGTACCTTAACATAAAAGGTGGAGACTTTGAAAGGGTCCCAGTCCTTAATAAAAAACTACAGCAACTATTAAAGAGAAGAGGCATTGGGAGAAGAGGCATTGGCCTCTCTCAGGGACAAGCCCCTTACTGATTGTCCAGTGTAGCATGGTTAGTCTTGAAGCATACCAAGGCTCATTATGCTCTACTTTTACATGTTTGTACATAAACATATGCATATGTGTATGTAAAAAATATAATCATAGAGAAAGAAGCTATTAACCTGAGCACAGAAGGGTAGAGGTTTGTGAGGATGAAAAGGAGAGGCTGGAGGAAGGAAAGGGAGGAGAAAGGGGTACAATTCTATTTCAATTTTAAAAATTAAATAAAATGAATTAAATAAAACTACTAAAGTTAAAAGGAAAGAAAAAAGTCGAACCCTGCTCTACAAATTTAAAGGGATCAGGCAATAAGCAGAAGTCTGGGCCATCACGGTCTCTCTAACACGACTTCTACTGCTGGAGCACATTCTTAATGAGTCCTGGTGCTGACAAATATAAAAAATACAAATGTAAAAGACATAGGTGTGTGAGCATACATATACAAAAGGAATACACATCTGTATTGTATTGTGTTATGTATATTTATGTGTATTGTGATATGTATATGTATTATTTATATAAGAGATTTTATATATAACTATATTATATATGTGGAATTGAATGAAAAACATGAGATCATTGAGTTTCACTACATCATCACTGAAAAAGTAATATACCAAGCCAAGACCACATTGGAAGAAACATTAAATGATAGTGGTACAAGTATGTATGTGTATATGTGTATGTGAGTGTGTATGCGCATGAGACTGTGTGAGTGTGTGTGTGTGTGTGTGACTGTGTATGAGTTGAGCGAGTGTGTGTGTGTGTATGTGTGTATGTATGTAAGAATGCACCTTTATATGATGGTTTATGCAGTTTGGGAGATCAAACACAAGATTTTATGCATACTAGACAAACACTCTACTAAACAAGCTATACCCACAGGCCCTAAAACGGTACAGTTATTTAACTGACACTTACTGGCCACCAAATTGGATGAAGCATGACCGACATACATATGCCTGAATGAAGATTCCATGTAAGCAGTGATTATAAGCAGCTAAGAACATGACAGTTGCTTTCTCATGGGGATTCCCTTTCAGAGGTTCAGGTACGGAACACTGAACTAGTCTGAAAATATTAAACAGAAATTTCCAGAAAGTTTTAAATAACTTTAGCATATTATTGTAACTGTTCTATTTGTTATAAGTTATCATTGATCTCACACTGTGTCTAGTTTATAGATTAAACATAAAATGTCTACATAGGAAATAACCTGATGACAGCGACTCCAAGACTGTCTACTAACTTTGGCACCTACTAGGGTCTTGGAACACTTCCCCAAAAGTAAGGGAGGCAACTTTCAAATTCATAGATAGATACTCTCAAGTGAGATGACATCCCTGAGTGTCTCAATAGGGACATTTATAAAGATGCATTAAAAGAAAGCCCTGAGAAATCTCAGCCCAGCCTCCCTTGAATACCACAAGACAGAGCAGATGGTTCTGAGCTTGCCTGTCCTGGGACTGATGGAAAAGTCTGCCCTAGGTGGAAAGGATTCATGTACCTAGGACATTAAAAATAATTTTGGGCAGGTAGTCTTGCTCTAAACCCTTAATCTGTCAAGAAAAGGAAAGTAGCAAAAGAATACTTTCTTTTGAATCTTTAAATATTTACCTGATAATTTTATGGAATATAATTTGTTTTGATCAAATCCATCTCTATTTCCATTCTAACTTTATGTATTCTTTAAAAAAAAAAAAAACACTGAGCTCAGTTTGTTCATGAGTGTAGGTACAGCCACTGGAGCATGGGCGGGCTATCAGGGACCACATCCTAAGAAACTGACTCCCCTTCTCCCAGCAGTCATCAATTGCCAATAGCTTCTCAACCACGTGTAAGACTCTGTGAACCCCTTCTCCATATGCCAGGTGATTTTGGCTGTCTCAATCATGTGCAAGTTGTAGTGGCTATTACTGGTTGTCAACTTGAGTACTACAATACAGAATTGGAAGGCTCACCTGTTATCCCAATCTGGAGGCTGAGAAATATATTGTACCTTGTAGCATACACATTATTAATGTCTTTTCTCCCAAAGTAGCAAGAATAGAAACCTCTAGCCAGTAGGGTCAAAGATTTCAAGTAAGTACTAACTTGATTTCTCTATCTTATGATTTGGGAATATGGCATCTTTGGCAATATGGTCTTACTATCAATTTCTACAGGGTAACTAAAAGCAATGTCAGTAAAATATGCTGTTTCTGGGCATCTATTGGGTTACTAACCAATTGCTGGAATGGAGGTAGCCCATACCTAGCACTGGGACTTTTCTCTGATAGCCTACGATGTCTGAGGAAGCATTGTCTGTAGACAGAATGAGTCAGCACTGGTAGCCCACAGTGGTCCATATACTCACTGACAGTAGCTTCTATGCCTGCTAACCCTAAAACTGGCCTGACACCTGGAGACAAATGCTGACAGAGCACATGACCAGGACAACCAATTAGATGGTGCCAACTACATGGAGTGAGCTGTCATGGGCCAGTGGGGCTCAGGGGGAGGGTATAGAGGTTTGCCCAGTTCTTGCAATAAACAGTCTGCTTTTGCTACTTGCCTGACTCTCAGGGTCTATGTCATTGACACTAGGCTTTCTCACTTCCTGCCCCTAAGGTCTTGATCAGGGTTGCAAGCAAAAATTGTTCCCTTTCAGAGGATGTCTATCTAAACTCCTTTTAGATGTGTATATGTATACATTTTGGGAACCTCCTACAATAGGTTCCCATATGACCTTTTCATTGGTTGTTACTAATTGTTATTCCTCCCCAAACTCCCTCCTCTACCCTGCCTTCCCATCTACCACCCCACTTAACCCTTCCTGACCTAGAACACATTCTCTTAATAGACTTTCTACTTATATTTAAAAAATTCCATATGCTGCTTCTGCACAGACACTGTTGTCAATGGACCTGAAAGCAAAACCTTCCTCCAGACAGCATTTGTCCTCTGGTGCTGCTTTGGAATGAGTGTGGAGGAGTAGCTGAGAAACATTAATGCCAGCAGGATTAATTCCAATGCTATGGAAACATATGTGACCCAATATTAACCTATTTCTGTGGTCATAGAGGGTCTTTCCCCTCTAGGAGGAAAAGAGAGCCCCCAGAATGCT
The DNA here is from genome assembly GCF_947179515.1 of Apodemus sylvaticus. Taxonomy (NCBI): domain Eukaryota; kingdom Metazoa; phylum Chordata; class Mammalia; order Rodentia; family Muridae; genus Apodemus; species Apodemus sylvaticus. Next base: position 112,203,179 of record NC_067480.1, read on the forward strand.
TGAATAATAAACCAAAGGCTGGGGATTCTCAAAATAGCCAACAAAAGACACTGAGACCAAAACTCTTTTACTTCCTTTATTTCTGGATGCCTAAGCCAAAATCACTGTACCCAGCATCATATCGCTTCCAAGAAGCTACCGTTATTTTCTGCCAGCCTGGGGAGCCCACCAGAGATGCTCTCAACACTAGGCAGGTGAAAACCCACTCCCTCCCTCAGAAGACAAGCCTTTGGTTTTGTCCACAGCAAAGAGAAAAGGGAGGTATGGGTTAATAACCTGAAAACCAGACAGTGTCTTCACCTTCAGACCTCTGACACTGCAGAATGCAGACCCATCCAGCTACCCTTCTGTCAGCTCACAAACATATTCCTTATATTTGATGATCCCCACATGCATTTCCTTGCTCCAGAAATCTCAAGTTGGAATCAGGCAGAACTCACTTTCACAGAACTCTCACAGCTCCCTAGTGAAAGCAGTGCTTCATTTCACAGCAGTAGCCTTCAGAGTGCCAAGAATTCTGCATAATAATAACTCATTTTTGGAGCTCACACAGAGAGGTATACCTGCAAAGACACAGCCCTACAACTCTGCAAACTCAAGCACTGCCAGGGAAACAAAGACTCCCAAAAACCTGGGAATTAGGTCTCACGAGCATGGAGACACTTGTGAGTAAGGCAGAGGTGGGTGCTGCAGAGGTGCCTCAGCCCTACCATATCAGATGCTTCCTGGCACGTGCATGTATATATTGTGTACACTGTGTCTGTGTGTATATGGAGCACACTTAAATCGTTTTTGGAATTTTAATGTTTTCCACTTAAGACAATGTGACATTTTGGTACACTGACTTCTTTGGGGATTTGTAAAACTTTGACTCCAGTTGAAATCATAGGTAGCAGTGGTCCTAGGTAACCCCTTCAGCAATGCCCATAGATGGGCATGTAACATCTCTTTGCCAGCCATACCCATGAGAACAATGTGATGGTTTAGTTTGAGGTGGCAGTAGGTTTTAAAGGGAGTTTTATCTTTGATGATTCTTGGACAGAGGTGACTTATGGAAAAACACATGTGACCTGAGACATCACACACAGAGGATGGAAGATTAAATTACCTTTATTTTTATTTTGTTTTGTTTTATGTGTATGAGTGTTTTGTCTGCATGTATGTTTGTGTGCCGCATTCATAGAGGTTCTAGAGGAGGTCAGAAGAGGGCTCAGATCCCCTTGAATTGGAGTCACAGATGTCAGGTAAGCCATGAGGGTACTGGGAATTGAGGCTAAGTCCTCTAGAAGAACGTCAAGTGCTCTTAACAGTTGAACTATCTCTCCAGCCCTAAGGATAAGGAATTAATCCTTTCCTTCCTTTCTGGATTTATCTAGCACTCAAACAGCATTAAAATCAGATCTGACCAACACACTTTAGTGTGAGTGCCATTTGGTCTTATTAATGTTTTAATTTCCAAGGGACAAACTATGTTAAATGGACACAGAGCATCAGGTGGGATTCTTGGGTGATATTTAGATGAGTTAAGGATAAATGGGTTAGGAGATCATAATCACTCAACCCTATGAATCACCTCACACCATGAAAAAGAATTAAGTTTGACATTGTATGGGCAATCCAGCATTTCTAATAATGCTGTTACTGAGCACTGACTTGTGAAAAGTGTTTTAAACCCACAGAGAATATTGAAATACAATCTGTGTTTATTTCTATGACTTTTTGTGGTTTTGTTCCCTTTGTTATTGGTAGTGATGATGGTTTTGTTTTATTTGTTTGTTTGATTGATCGATTGATTGACTGACTGACTGACTGATTGATTGAATGATTGATTGATTGATTTAAAGAGAGTATTCAGAAGCCAGAAGAGGGTATAAATTTCCCAAAGGCTGGAATTATAATTGTAAGCCACTCAAAACAAAACGCTGGTCCTTTGGAAAAGCAGTTTGAACTGCTTCACCACTCTACAGTCTCCTTGCCCTCTCCCTGCCCTCTCCCCAGCCGTGTACCTTTGTTTTTAGAAAGATAAAGAGAACCCAAGTATAATCTCCAAAACACTGTAAAGGAAGCTTTCTGTTTAGTAGGCATTATACTCTGTGTCTCCGTGTTTGTTTATTTATGTTTAAAAAAATCAAAGAACAGGGATGACACATTTGGACTTATAATTGAGTTATAGCCCTCTCCATCAAGAATCAAAGTGGACCTAGGCTAAAGCCAGGCCACACCATCCTCTGGTTCTACAGACGCTCCTGTGAATGGTTGGGAAGGTTGGAAGTGCAGAACCCCAAAAGCTCAATGAAGTGTTTGGTCAGTCAGTAAGTCAGATTTACAGACAGCTGTGTCAAAATGTGCAAGCCAAAGTACAAGCCAGTAACTTTTCCAAGGTTTCAGATTAGATATGTACCTCAGGTTCTGATGGAGGAGTCTTAGCTACAGGTCATGCTCACCCTGCTGGGGGGGAAGAAGGTGCTGTAAGTCCTCCCAGAGATAGTCGCCCAGCAGGAGCAGTGAGGAACACCCACGCAGGGCCCTGCCCCCTCAGTCAGGCTCAACTGTGGACAAGGCTGGGACCTTTTCTTTTACTTCTTCTGCAGCAAATGAAGGGTGCCAGATAACAAACATGGAAGGTGTCACTCAGTAGACTAGAAGATGCTAGACACCTACTGTATTTGTTGAAATGTTAAACATTGCCGGGACAATTTTATTTATCATGCTGTGAAAAACTGTGTGCCCTGTCTCTGGCTGCCAAGTTGCTACAGGCTTGAGCTTCACGTTTCTTCCGAATCTGGAGCACTGAGCTGACCAGTGCTGTCATCAGCTAAGACTCCAACTTCAGTTTTTTAAGTACTAAAAGTTTTGCTACCTTCTATGCCATACTTTATAACTTACGTGTACAGTGCAATTTGAAGATTACATGATTTCACTCCTAATCATACACCATAACTTCTTCAGTTTATAGACTAACTCTTCCTTCTTAAGCTCAGGCTTATTCACTAATATATTTATAATAGTGCCTAACTCATGGATACTAACACACAATTCCATATAGGGTACTCTCTCTAACCACTCTCCTTGAGATTTTTTAACACAGAATCCAATACAGAATATCAAACATTTAATTCTGAGTAGAAAAAAAAGATTTCTGTTAAAAAAAAAAAATGAAGTCCTTGCGCCCCTTCATTAACAAGCTTTGCCTCTGTTAAATATCTCAGGACTCAAGAGCTGCTTCTTGGAAACACCGGTGATAGTGCAAATGATATGTCCCTCTCAGAATTTCAGTACTTGGTCCCAGTTGATGGCATTATTTGAGAAAGCTTAGGAACAACCATGGCCTTTCTAGAAGAGGTATGTCATAGGGGCAGGCTTCGCATGGCTAAGACTCAATTCACTTCCAGTTCATTCTTTCTGCTTCCTGACCACTCAAGACCTCAGATTCTTGCTTCAAGCATCTTGCCTCTGCCCAGCTCTTATCTTAATTCCTCTAAAACCACGAGCCAGATAAGCTCTTTCTTTAGAACATTCCTGTGGTCAGGGTATTGTCTCACAGTAATGGAAAACAACCAATTCCCTACCTAATACCTGAAGTCATTCACAGCAGCTTGCATAAGCATTCTGTCACCTGAAAACCTCATGAAAACCAGGCAGTGGCCTGTTCTTTTTAGGCATTTAATATTGAAAATGTTCTCAAGTAAGCTCATGACTTCAAAGCTTCACCCACATGCTTCCTACCAATCTCCTTCCTCTAGACCATGGCTTCACAAGGTCTTTTCCCACCTTATATCCTGCTCCTTTGCCCAAGTGCTTTCCCAGCATTATCCCATTCATCCTCACACATACTCCTTCTAAAGAAGCCTGAAGCCGATGCACCCAGCACCAGCTAGGAAGAGGCAGCCTGCACAGATGAGTGCGGCTCTGCAGAGCGGAGGATCCAGTCTGGAGGCCAGAAAAGAAATTCATCCTGTCATATAATAACTAAAACACCAAATGTACTAAACAAAGAAAGAATATTAAAAGCAGTAAGGGGAAAAAAAATCAAGTAACGTATAAAGGTAGACCTATCAGAATTACACCGGATTTCTTACCAGAGACCATGAAAGCCAGAAGAGCCTGGGAAGACATCATGTAGACCCTAAGGGAACAGAAATGCCAATCCAAACTGCTATATCCAGCAAATCGTTCAGTTAGCATAAATGGAGAAACCAAGGTTTTTCATGACAAAAACAAATTACATAGTATCTTTCCACAAATTCAGCCCTTCAGAGGATAATGAATGGAAAACACCAACAAAGGGAGGGAAATTACACACAAGAAAAAGCAAGAAAGTAATCTCCTTTTAACAAACCCTAAAGAAGATAACCACAAAAACATAAAAATTACATCAGAAACAGCAGAAAGCAACAATCACTATTCCTTAATATCTCTTAATATCAATGGACTCAATTCCCCAATAAAAAGACATAGACTAACAGACAGGATTCATAAACAAGACCCAACATTTTGTTGCATACAGGAACTGCATCTCAGTGTCAAAGACCAACACTACCAAAGAGTAAAAGGCTGGAAAACAGTACTCCAAGAAAACGGTCCCGCAATTCGACAACATAAGGAGGTCAAAGGGATACAAATTGGAAAGGAAGAAGTCAAACTATCATTATTTGCAGATGACATGATAGTCTACCTAAGTGACCCAAAAAACTCCACTAGAGAACTCCTACAGCTGATAAACAACTTCAGCAAAGTGGCAGGATATAAAATCAACTCAAGCAAATCAGTGGCCTTCCTATACTCAAAGGATAAGCGGGCTGAGAAAGAAATTAGGGAAATGACCCCCTTCACAATAGGCACAAACAGTATAAAGTATCTTGGGGTGACTCTTACCAAACATGTGAAAGATCTATATGACAAGAACTTCAAGACTCTGAAGAAGGAAATGGAAGACCTCAAAAAATGGGAAAACCTCCCATGCTCATGGATCGGTAGAATCAATAGTTAAAATGGCCATTTTGCCAAAAGCAATATACAGATTCAATGCAATACCCATCAAAATCCCAACTGAATTCTTCACAGAGTTAGAAAGAGCAATTATCAAATTCATCTGGAATAACAAAAAACTCCCCACCATGTAATAAGGATACATGTTCTACTATGTTCATAGCAGCCCTATTTATAATTGCCAGATGCTGGAAAGAACCCAGGTATCCCTCAACAGAAGAGTGGATGCAAAAAATGTGGTATATCTACAAAATGGAGTACTATTCAGCCATTAGAAACAATGAATTCATGAAATTCTTAGGCAAATGGATGGAGCTAGAGAACATCATACTAAGTGAGGTAACCCTGACTCAAAAGGTGAATCATGGTATGCACTCACTAATAAGTGGATATTAACCTAGAAAACTGGAATACCCAAAACATAATCCACACATCAAATGAGGTACAAGAAGAAAGGAGGAGTGGCCCCTTGTTCTGGAAAGACTCAGTGAAGCAGTATAGGGCAAAACCAGAATGGGGAAGTGGGAAGGGGTGGGTGGGAGGACAGGGGGAGAGAAGGAGGCTTACGGGACTTTTGGGGATTGGGGGGCTAGAAAAGGGGAAATCATTTGAAATGTAAATAAAAAATATATCGAATAAAAAATATATATAAAAAAAAAGAAAAAAAAAAGAAAACAGTCCCAGGAAGCAAGCCTGAGTATCCATTCTAATATCAGATAAAATAGACTTTCAACCAAAAGTCATCAAAAAAGATACAGAAGGCCACTTTATACTCATCAAAGGAAAAATCTACCAGGAAGACCTCTCAATTTTGAACATCTATGCCCCAAATACAAGGGCACCTGCATTCATAAAGGAAACCTTACTAAAGCTTAAATCATACATTGCACACCCCACACAATAATTGTGGGGGACTTAAACACCCCACTCTCTTCAATGGACAGATCAGGGAAACACAAACTAAATAGAGTCACAGTGAAACTAACAGAAGTTTTGGACCAAATGGACTTAATAGATATCTATAGAACATTTCTTCCTAAATCAAAAGGATATACCTTCTTCTCAGCACCTCATGGTAACTTTTCCAAAATTGACCATATAATTGGTCACAAAATAGACCTCAACAGATATAAGATGATCGAACTAATTCCATGTCTCCTATTAGATCACTATGGAATAAGGATCGTCTTCAATAGCAGCAAAAACAACAAAAAGCCCACATACATATGGAAGCTGAATAATTCTCTACTCACTGATACCTTGGTCAAGGACGAAATAAAGAAAGAAATCAAAGACTTTTTAGAATTTAATGAAAATGAAAGTACAACATACCCAAATTTATGGGATACAATGAAAGCAGTGCTGATAGGAAAACTCATAGCTCTGAGTGCCTACAAAAAGAAGCTGGAGAGAGCAGACACTAGAAGTTTACCAGAACACCTGAAAGCTTTAGAACAAAAAGAAGCTAATACACCCAAGAGGAGTAGAAGGCAGGAAATCATGAAACTCAAGGCTGAAATCAACCAAAAGAACTATACAAAGAATCAACAAAAGTAGGAGTTGGTTCTTCGAGAAAATCAACAAGATAGATAAACCTTTAGCCAGACTAAGCAGAGGGCACAGAGTTAGTACCCAAATTAACAAAATCAGAAATGAAAAGGGTGATATAACAAGAGAAACTGAGGAAATCCAAAAAAAAAAAAATTATCATGTCCTACTACAAAAGCTTATACTCAACAAAACTGGAAAATCTGGATGAAATGGACAATTTCCTAAATAGATACCAATTACCAAAATTTAATCAGGATCAGATAGACCATCTAAATGGACCCATAACCCCTAAAGAAATAGAAGTGGTTATTGACAGTATCCCAACCAAAAAAAGCACAGGACCAAATGGCTTTAGTGCAGAATTCTATGAGACATTCAAAGGAGACCTAATGCCAATACTCTTCAAACTATTCCACAAAATAGAAACAGAAGGAACACACTACCCAACTCGTTCTATGAAGCCACAATTTCGCTGATACAAAAACCACACAAAGATCCAAGAAAAAAAAGAGAACCTTAGACCAATTTCCCTTATGAATATCAATGCAAAAATACTCAATAAAATTCTTGCCAACCAAATCCAAGAACACATCAAAACAATCATTCACCATGATCAAGTAGGCTTCATCCCAGGGATGCAGGGATGGTTCAATATAAGGAAATCCATCAATGTAATCCAAAACATAGACAATCTCAAAGAAAAAACCACATGGTCATTTCATTAGATGCTGAAAAAGCATTTGGTAAAATTCAACATCCTTTCATGTTAAAGCTCTTGGAAAGAATAGGAATTCAAGGCCCATACCTAAACATAATAAAAGCAATATACAGCAAACCAGTAGCCAACATCAAACTAAATGGAGAGAAACTTGAAGCAATCCCACTAAAATCAGGGACTATACAAGGCTGCACCTCTCTCTCCATATTTATTTAGTATAGTACTTGAAGTTCTACCTAGAGCAATTAGACAACATAAGGAGGTCAAAGGGATAGAAATTGGAAAGGAAGAAGTCAAACTATCACTATTTGCAGATGATATGATAGTATATTTAAGCGACCCAAAAAGTTCCACCAGAGAACTCCTACAGCTGATAAACAACTTCAGCAAGGTGGCTGATTATAAAATTAACTCAAGCAAATCAGTAGCCTTCCTATACTCAAAGGATAAACAGGCTAAGAAAGTAATTAGGGAAATGACACCTTTCACAGTAGCCACAAACAATATAAAGTATCTTGGTGTAACTCTAACCAAACTAATGAAAGTTCTGTATGACAGGAACTTCAAGTCTTTGAAGAAAGAAAGTGAAGAAGAGCTCCGAAGATGGAAAAATCTTCCTTGCTCTTGGATGGGCAGGGTTGATTTGGTAAAAAAATGGCCATCTTGCCAAAAGCAATCTACAAATTCAATACTATCTCCATCAAAATCGCAACTCAATTCTTCATAGACTTAGAAAGAGCAATTCTCAAATTCATCTGGAATAACAAAAATCCCAGGATAGCTAAAACTATTCTCAACAGTAAAGGAACTTCTGGGGGAATCAGTATCCCTGACCTCAAGCAGTACTACAGAGCAATAGTGTTAAAAACTGCATGGTATTGGAACAGTGACAGCCAAGTAGATCAATGGAATAGAATTGAAGATCTCGAAATGAACCCGCAGAATTGTGGTCACTTGATCTTTGATAAAGGAGCTACAACCATCCAATGAAAAAAAGATTGCCTCTTCAACAAATGGTACTGGTTCAACTAGAGGTCAGCATGCAAAAAGAATGCAAATTGCTCCATTCTTATCTCCTTGTACTAAGCTCAACTACAAGTGGATCAAGAACTTCTACATAAAACCAGTCACACTGAAACTAATAGAAAAGAAACTGGGGAAGTCCCTTGAGGATATGAGCACAGGGGAAAATTTCCTCAACAGAACACCAATAGCTTATGCTCTAAGATCAAGAATTGACAAATGGGACCTCATAAAACTATAAAGTTTCTGTAAGGCAAAGGACATTGTCAAAAGGACAAAATGGCAACCAACAAATTGGGAAAAGATCTTTACCCACATTACATCCGACAGAGGGCTTATATCCAGGATATACAAAGAAGTCAAGAAGGTAGACTCCAGAGAGCCAAATATTCCCCTTAAAAATTGGGTACAGAGCTAAACAAAGAATTTTCACCTCAGGAATATCGAATGGGTAAGAAGCACCTAAAGAAATGTTCAGTATCCTTAGTCATCAGGGAAATGCAAATCAAAACAACCCTGAGATTTTTACCTCACACCAGTCAGAATGGCTAAGATCAAAAAGTCAGGAGAAAACAGGTGCTGGTGAGGATGTGGAGAAAAAGGAACACTCCTCCACTGCTGGTGGGGTTACAAGCTGGTACAACCACTCTGGTAGTCAGTCTGGGGGCTCCTCAGAAAACTGGGAATGATACTTCCAGAGGACCCCATTATACCATTCCTGGGCATATATACCCAGAGGATTCACCAGCATGTAATAAGGACACATGTTCCACTATGTTCATAGCAGCCTTATTTATAATAGCCAGAAGCTGAAAAGAACCCAGATGTCCCTCAACGGAGGAATGGATACAGAAAATGTGGTATATATATACAGTTGAGTACTATTCAGCCATTAGAAACAATGAATTCATGGAATTCTTAGACAACTGGATGGAACTGGAGAACATCATCCTAAGTGAGGCAACCCAGTTTCAAAAGAACACTCATGGTATGCACTCATTGATAAATGGATATTAGCCTAGAAGTTTGGAATACCCAAGACACAATACAGATATCAAATGATGCCCAAAAGAAAGAAGGAGTGGCCCCCGTCCTGGAAATGCTCAGTGCAGCAGTGTTGGGGAATACCAGGACAGGGAACTGGAAAGGGGTGGATGGGGGAACAGGGGGAGGGAAAAGGACTTATGGGACTTTCAGGGAGAGGGGATCCAGGAAAGTGAAAATCACTTGAAATGTAAATAAACAATATATCAAATAAAAAAAAAAAGAAGTCCAAAGTCAGCCACAGAAGATGAAGAATTATCATAAAAAAATCAACATTAAAGACCTTCCTGTCAAAATAAGTACAAAAAAGGACATTTTTTTTTAGAGCAGGACTCCTGATTTTGATTGTTTACTCGTGTACTCACTAATTTGCAAAATTCTACAATTCACAATGGGTTCCCCTGTCATTAACGCTAATTAGTGGGATTCTACTGGACTAATAAATCAACATTACTCTCTCAGTGCCTGGAGACATGGGTGAGGACACATTCCTGCACAAGAATTTCTAAAAATTAGACCGTGGCTCACCACAGCAGCCCTGATTTCCATGGATAGAGTTTTGGAGATGGAGCCTGTTTGCAGCTGTTTCTAATGATGGACTCGTCATTCAGAGAAACCCAGAGGGAAAGCCAGGGCAGAAAGGGACTGGTTGGCACACTGAGACAGGATCAACATGCCACAGCAGTCTTGCCAGAGCCACATGAGTCTTTGTATCACACCCCAAGGCTCCTTGCGTAGCTGTAGCTGAGGTATGTGTTACAAATCAGCTTTTTGCATAACAATATTAATAATAACCTTTAAGAGGAGGAGCCCACTGGGAGATTGATAAATCTTTGGACACGAAGAGCCCACAGGGAGGATTACAATAGTTCTCAGGGGACTCTAGTTGCCCTCTGGCTTCCTCCCTAGTTTGTGATCTTTCCTGTACCCAATAGTTTTATTGAAGTGACTTCCATTATCGTGTGATATGATAATAAGGGACCTACCAGGCCACTCTGCTGTTTGGACTAGCAGCCTCCATAACTAACCAGCCTCGGGTATTTTGATCTAGTAACCAAAAATTGACTAATATTAGTACTCCTGGAAAACATATGAAAATAAACAAGTGAAGTGAAGACTTACTTTCAGATGCTCTGAAATAACCATAGCATTCTCCCAAGCTCCCTGCTTGCCTGGACTCTCACCCAAACCTTCCCACTGTTTCCCACCTGACAGTTTTGCACTCTCTCTTCCCTCTTGTCCCTTAGTTATGAACTCTCTGCTTTTTATTTGTGGAGCACTGCACTTTTCCCTACTAAAAACTACTCAGTGGTTTGCATTAGCCACCATAGTTGATTTGTAGATCAGTTCTCCAAAGGCATTTATGTGACCCGCGATTCATTTATTGAACATCATACCTTTCTGTTAACCTTACATCTTCATTTAATTTACAATGGAAAAAAAAAGAATTTCTTAACCAAACGCCATGATGGAAGGTTATACGGCTAGTGACCCACATCTGAGCAACTGTTCTCAGAGGTGTGCAAAACCTGGTTCTCTTGATGGCCAGCAATGGCCCAGAGCCAATCATCACAAATGCCTTTTAACCTGATAGTCACCTTACAATAAATATCATTTAGCAGTAGCAGTGGAAGGCCTATTACTTTTCAACATTTTTACAAGAGGACAGATTTCATGGGGAAGTTTCTAGATCAAGACAGAAGCCCGTCATTTGGCGTGACAGAGATGATTAAGAGGCCAGTCAGAATCTTTCCGTGGAACCACTCTGAAAATAGAGCCTGTTGCTCTGTGAAGTGGGAGACAGACAGGACAGAATGAACCAGCACTGGCTGCTGCTTGGTTCTGTGATGTTTCGATAACCCCAGGAAATGATCGAGCCTCTCCAAGATGTATATTTTGTATTTTCTAGATAAGCTGTTGATTGCAAGTATTCTGTGTTATACATGGCTTTCTGGTGAACTCTCATTGCTCACCACGAGAGAGAGAAAGACAGTACAGATAAATCCACTAGGACATATTCTTCTACTTTCCTGCAAGGAATGCTGGGAGTCAACCAGTGCACGCTGGCACAAAGGCTGATGTGGTTCAGCAGGTGGAACTGGACTGTGAGCCCCTGAAATAATCTATACACATGGACGAATACTCAGTGCTACTTCTGTGCAGGTGTATTTCTAAAATCAAGCCTAATTTTAGTATGGTTACACCATCTAAAGGCCACTCTGATGCTTACTAGTAAGTGTGCTGGTATCTTTGCTTCTCTGTAATCTGAGACAGAAGAACTGTCTGAAGTGCAGAAAGGCTGGGTGGGCTTTAAAGGACTGCAAAGTTGCATTTCACAAGTACCAGAAAGTCTAGCTGCTCTTTCAAGCCTTTTGCAAATTTATGCTGCACAGATTTGGGATGGTTCTCGGACTAGTTAGAAATTCTGACAGACTTTTGCACATCCATTTCTCCTATCAAATTACAAGGTAAGCCTTGAAGCTGTCAACTATAGGGGAGACACTCCTAGAGCCAGGCGGGATAAACAACAGGATAAAACTGATCACATTTGATTTCAAATGAAGCGCATAAACAGTACAGTGGCTACACTAAATACCACAATGGATTTCTTTTTCAAATGCCCTGAACTATCTATAATGTGTATTTATAAAAGCAGAAAGGTATTTTCTCCACCTGTTTAATACAGAAGAGACCAGGACTGTCTGTGGAAGGAAATCTTTGAGTGAGGAGGTGATATCTTCTAAAGTCTTAGGAAGTGCTACCGTTGTTCCCACCAGCAAATGCTACTTTGTGTGCACCTGAGCATGGGCCCTGGACAGCCAGGCTAGAGGACGGGTCTAGGTGGTTGTGTCTGTTCACTGGTTTTTAACACATTGGTAACCTTTCTTTAATTGAAAATAGATTTTTTTCATATATCATGGTGGTTTTCCCTTGAAGTTTCTCCCATCCTCCCTTTTGGTCTCTCAAACGTGCTTCTAAGAGATAATAATAAAATATAATAAGATAAAACAAAAACTGCCACATGTGAGTTGGACAAGACAAAAGGCAAAGAGCCCAAGAGAAGACATAAGAATCAGAGATTCATTTATTCACATGCTCAGGAGTCCTATGAAAGCACTAAACTGGAAGCCATAACATATACATAAAGGACCTGTAGGATGTGTGTGTGTGTGTGTGTGTGTGTAAAATATACATTTTACATATTACATATATATATACTATATACACATATACATATATACATACACATACATGTACATATACTTATGTATCCTATACATATACATGCATATGTGTGTGTGTGTGTGTGTGTGTGTGTGTGTGTGTATAATTACCCTGGGACCATGAGCTATCTAGTCTCTGGTTCTTGGTCACCCAAATAGTTATACACACACATACATACATACATACATACACACACACACACACACACACACACACACACACACACACACACACACATATGCTCTATCTCTTAGAGTGGGCCTTAAGTCAAATCAAATATTGGCCAGTTACTCCCACATGTTTTATGTCCCCATTGGTTTGCTTTAGCATATGTTGCAGGAAGGACACCATTGTAAATTAAGGGTTTGTGGCTGTGTTGGTGCTTACATCTCTCTTGTGGTTGCCTGTAGAATACCTTCTTGTACCCAAAACACTATAACATAGGCTGAAGGTCCTAAGTATGCACCAGATCAACTTCTCTAATAACATACCAAGATTCTTAATACTGCATATGTTAGTGAACTGCATATTTAAACAGCTAAGAGATTCCTGTAGTGTAGTTATAGCAATTTTGAAACCTTTTGCGTTAGCCTGATTTAAGTTTGCATTTTGTTCTTATTTATAGAAATAGTAGCCCCTTTGTCAGTGGCTTCTTTCGGCAATGAGAAATCTAACAAATGAAAACCCACAAGCATTTCGCCATCCCTGTGCCTCATTTCGCCTCATCTTACATCAGAAGCTAACATTCCCAGCACCAGAGAGCAGTTATCAGAAAGAGGATGGGCAGAACTCATTCTGGGGGCTAGGCATTTAGCTCTGGGAGCAGAATACTTCTCTAGCAAGCATGGAACCCTAGGTTTCATCCCTGGCCCTACAAGCTGGGCATGGTAATTCATTCCTGTAATCCTAGCATTCAAATTCAGGAAGTGAAAACAGAATCAGAGGTTCAAGATCATCCTCAGCAGTATAGAAGTCTGAGATCAGTCTGGGCTGTAGAGCCTGTCTGAAGAAGAAGAAAAAGAAGAGGAGGAGGAGCAGGAAGAGGAAGATGAGGAGAGGAAAAAGAAAAAGAAGGAAGAAGGAGGATAAAGAGAAGAAAAAGAAAAAAGAAAAAAGGAAGGAAGGAAGGAAGGAAGGAAGGAAGGAAGGAAGGAAGGAAGGAAGGAAGGAAGGAAGGAAGGAAGGAAGGAATTCACCTTCTAAGAACTTAGAAACAATGATTCCCTAGCCTGAATGTTCCCAGGGAACAGGTGTAAATTCAAAGATTAGTGCTAACCTCACCTGTTTCTTAAGCAACAAAGCAAAACTAGCTAGTTTTAGGAATTCAGGACCTGTTAGTAAGTTGTTTCTCAACAGGTCTTTGAGGGGGAAGACCCTGGGGTGCTGAAGTGTCTAACTACAAGATGCCCTGCTCCTGTGACTTAAAATTAGGTACTTCATGGGTTGCTTCATGAAAACCAAACCTATACACCCTACAGTCAGCCTTCAAACTTTCTGCACAAGGGAACAAAGAGGAAAGCTGGCAAACCACAAACCGTATGCAAGTGTGAGCAGGAGCCCATGTTTCTTCTGCAAGGTGCATATTTTGAATTTTCTAGAGGGTTTGTCAACCACTACAATTCTGTATAGTATATGGCTCCCTGGGTGCAGTTAAACCCTGATAGCTCACCATGGGAGACAGTGCAAATAAATCCTCTATGACACATTCCCCTACCTCTCTGCAGGCAGCATGCACGTGCCTCCCAAGAAGGTTGCTGTTGTTCACTGAGTCAAAGCAGGGCAGAAAGCCCAGCCGGGCTCCATTCTGCCCTGATGAGATGTGTGGCAATACTCAGAGACACTTAAGTTTGCAAAGGTGGGTGGGGGAGGGACAGATAGAATCAGTCAGTGGAAAACAGGTCTGTAGGCTGCACAGTCCTCAGCCAGACCTCATTGGACCCCAAGTTAGGGATTCCAAGCTGGGGGAAAACTGAACCACAAGAAGGAGAAAGTTTCCAGAGACTGTTAACACATTTCTTGTGGGCCAGTGGCCTAAATAGCCAGTCACCTGGACACTGAAATCTATCGTCCCACATTAGAGGGGTCTCTCAGGAGGCTGATGACTCCTCCAGGAAGGGCACAGCTGGGTAGAAATTTGCCTTGAGCAGAAATCTCCTTTGTCTCCCCCCAATTTATCATCATCATCATTACTTTTTGACTTTGGTTAGCAGATGTTTCCTCAGTGCTCTGGCGTCCTCTTTAATTTGCACGTTTATTAATTTAGCTGGCTGAGAGCGGAGATCCTTACCTGCATGGTCGTTTCTATTGATAAGGGCTTTCCCATAGAATTGTCCTGACCTGTCACCCACCACCACATGGCTACTTTGACCTGTGCCATCTTCTGATGAGGTCACTGATGGCCAGGGCAAAGTTTGGTTTCTCTGCTACCTCACCTTTCCAATAAATGAAGCTCATGGCCCTCAAATCCATTTCCTCCCACATTCTATGGGCTGTTGTTTAGATCCTAACGTGTACCCTCACGGCACCCCATTTACAACTGTACCAAAAAAGTAACCAATTAATCAGGCACCCATCGCAACAGCACTGACCTGCCAGCATTTAAATGCTTTAATTAAAATCAAAGCACCATATAAGCCTGGAGAATGGCCCAATGGGTCTGAGATGGCAGGAAACCTCTCCCCTCACCAGCCCTGAAGCAAACACACAGCACCAAGTCCCTTCTCAGGACCTTTAACAGAAGAAAAGACTCTCCAGGGACGGTGTGTGCAAGCTAATGCTGCTCACTGCAGACAGAGGACATCCCCACCAGAGACGGAGCCCATTTTGAGAAATGTTATGAGAAAATTACCCGTAGGATCTATCCTGTAAAAAGATTTTCTCTCTAACACCTTCCCTCTCCTGTCCTGTCCCTGTCCCTGCCCCTGTCTATCTCCCTGTCCCTCTCTCCCCTTTTCTCTTTCCTCCTTTCTCCCCCTCCCCCACATTCCCTAGCCCCCTCCTCCTGTCTCCCTCTCTTCACATCTCCTTCCTCCCCCCCCCCCCGCCCTCCCTATGTCTGTCCTCGCCCTTCCTTTTCTCCTCTCCTCAGCTCTCATTTCTCACCCTTGAGGCAGCATTCTGCCTCTTGATATTCATCCCGCAGCCCTTGGTTTGCCTTTCTGATACACAGGAATACCAATCGCTGGTGCTGCGACTGTCAGTGAGCCTGGACACGCCCTCCCTCGTGAGCAGGGCCACCAGAAAGACCTCTGCATCCTTGTCCTGTGCCTGCTGTCTGTCACCTAGCATAAGCAGCATTTTCTCCTCCTTCTAGACACAATTCTGAAACGCATCCTTTAGGCAAAATATTTTTACAAACTTAGTCCTGTGCCCAAATATCCCACCAAGGGCAGCTGTCTAACAGGCTTCGGTTGCTCTTGCAGTCACCCAGGACTGACTGGTTTTCTGTGCTGTGTCGTGTGCCCCTTTCTATCCAAATCCTTAATGTCTTTATTCTGTCTCTCCTGCAAGCTTTGCTCGCAGCTGTGCTCTTCGTGGACGCACTAGAAAGTGCCTCCTGCTTACCTCCATTTCCCCATGCAGCTCTCAAGTGCTGAGGTGCCCACAGAGGACCGCGTGGCCCTGGGAGCACTACCCTCCCCCCAACTCCCGCCTCCCCCTCCCCAGCTGGGCCCTGCCTTTCTATTTGTCCATCTTCCCCAGGGCTTGCAAGTCTGCTGGCTTCCTGCTCTGTTCCTGGCCTTTTGCCCCTCTTTTTCATATCCTTCCCCTTTCAAGTTTGTGTTCCTTCTCCTTTGAAGGACACTGATACTTCCCTTAGCAATTTTCATGCTGGAAATATGAAACGTGATACATTTCCTCATTTCCCTCCTCCTTGCTGCTTCCGTTCTATGTTTATTTAAAAAAAAAACTTTATCTCTGTATTCTCTCTCTCTCTCCCCACACACACACTTACCACAAACTTAAAATCAGAAATCAGAGACATCCCTTACTTTATAGTTTCTGCTCATTATGCTGCAGAGAGTGAACAATCCTAGAGGCAGGCAGGACACAGAGCTATTGGGCAGTAGCCAAATGAAATTGTGTATGTGTATGTGCATGTGTGTGTGTTTGTGTGTGCATGTGCATATGCATATGTGTATGCGTGTGCATGTGCGTGTGTGTGTACATGTACGTGTATGTGTATATGTGTGTGTGTGTGTATGGTTATGTGTGTGTATGTATGTGTATGTGTATGTGTATGTGTGTGTACTGAGATAGCTTCCTAGTCAAACCTCTGATTTCTTTCTTTCACTCTTCTCCTTATGTTTCCCCTAATTCATCTTTGGCTGCTCTGGTCTTAAGAACATTGCTACATTGTGTAGACAGCAATCAAGATTTACTTTGTGATTCTGTTTCCTCCTATCATAGAGGCTTGGAAAACCCAACTCTACAGACCCAGCAAAGAGCTGCAGGCCATATGCTGGCAGAATTTTTTGTCTGGGAGATGACAGTTTTGATCAGCTGACTGTGTGAGGTTCAACACATTGTGCAGAGCAATTAGCTTCACCCAGAGCCCACTAACTTAAGTGCTAATTTCATCTAAGAGAAGCACTTGCCCATAAGTACCCAAACATCTGGGAAGCCTACCTAGCCATGGTGACAGATTAGCCTGTGTTACAGTCACTTTCAAGCTGTGTTCTGTGGAGCACTAACCAGACTTATGAATTCTTCCTCATTTTTTGCTCTCATTACTACAGGGAAAAGAATAGATGACAATAAGAGAGTCCCTGTTTGTTTAATATCTCATGATTCCAGTTACCTGAAAGCAACAATAGCTTAAAAATATTGAATAGAAATAAACAAATCCAAAATCTTAAATTGAGTTTAACAGTTGTCCTGTTCCACAATGCTTGTGTTACATAATCCTTAATTAACTCCATAACAGCCCAAACATGCAAGAATAAATGATACAAAATTGGGCATATTACCTGGAAAGAAATGTGAATCCTGTGGCAGTGATAAAAGGGCATATAAGAAAATCATTGCAAGCTGTATAGCTAAAGCAACCTAGTTCAGAAACCGTGGGACTCACATACAAGTCCATGTCACTTACAAAACCTGAATCTTGATGCCTAGAACTCAGTATGAATCTCCCAGCCACCACCAATGAACAGCCAGCTGTACATGTAGCTAGAAATAGCTGTATATGAGGGATTTATATGTGTGTATAAGGAATTTAACTGCTGCATCTGTTGAATATTTCACAGCCACTATCTCCTTATAAGACTGTGCCATTATCCAAATTGCTTAAAAATATGCTACTAGTAGAAAAGAATATATTAATTTAGAAATAATATTCCTCTCCATCCTTACATTTTTCTGCAAAACTAAAAAGATTCACATACCACCCAAGTCTCTTCAGCCTTTAGACAAGCCACATCTAAATTGGATTCTTTCTGTCTGTGACCCGAACCTTCACTTGTAGCTGGCCTATTTCAGACATAGCACTTCTAAGCCATCATTCCCAGACACAGATAATAATAATAATAAATAATAATAATAATGATAAACAAAATAAAGGGCAGTTGCTGTTTTATCTAAAATCACAATAGATGTTATGAGATATGTATTTAAAGTTCTTAGATTTATGAGGGGGCAGAAAAATATTGGTTTAATTAACTCACTTCTATAAGCACCCAGAGTTTAAAATGACTACATTGAGTCCAGCCAAAAGACTTTCCCAAGTAGATTTTGGTTGATAAAAAGGGACCAAGAGATTATGCAGTAGAAAACAACCTAGTTCAGAAACTGTGGGGCTCACATACAAGTCATGTCACTTACAAAACCTGAATCTTGATGCCTAGAACTCAGTGTGAATCTCCCAGCCACCACCAATGAACAGCCAGTGCTCTGGCGCAGCCAGGATGCGTGAACATGTTTTTCTCCCTGAGAGTCCCATTTTCATGGGAAGACTCCAGTCCCTGAGGTTGTCCACATTCATGGACATGCTACATACTCTGTCCAGACTTTATGAAAACCCTATGAAGGGACCCTATAACCACGTATCTGTCACTGAAAAAAATAGCAAAATATTGATTTTGTAGGAAAATATTCATGTCTCCCTACCTTAAGTAGAAATGACCACTTCTGAGGCATGCACTTCTGAGACACCTCCCCTTCATAGAAATCCATGGATGTTCAAGTGCCTTCCATGAAATATCAAGGCTTTTGCTTGTAGCTAATCCGTAGACCATAATGTATTTTAAATCTTTTCTAGATGACGTATAATACCTAATACAAATGTAAGTGCTATGTAAGTAATTAAGTAGTTATACTGGCGTTACTGAGATAACAATGGCAAAAATAAGGCCTGTACCTGATCAATATAAAAGCATCCACCGTAGTCTAGTTATATAGTGTGTCTCAGCAGTGACCTGAATGGTTGATGGTGTTGTTTTATTTTCCCACCCAAGTTTAAATACATGTAATGAAATCTTAACACCCATGGTGACTTTGGAAGGGCATCAGATAATGAGGGTGTGGCCTTGTGAATGGGATTAGTGTCCTTAATAAAAAGGTCAGAAGTTGATAGCTAGCCTCCTCCAAAAGGCAGGAATACAGAAAACACCTAATTATCAATCACATTTTGCACCATTGTGGCAATATGCCTGACTAAATATAAGGAAAGGAATCATTTATTTTAGCTCACATTTGCAAAGGTTTTAGTCTTTGGCCCTATTTATTCTAGGCAAGAAGGACATCACGCTGTCAAGAGCATATAGAAAAAGCCACTCAACCCATAGCCACAGAAATAAAATGCAGGAAGGTACCAGGGCAAGATGCAGTCTCCAAGGGCGTGACTGTAGACTTGCTTCTTAGGACTCTGCCCATCTCTTCCTTTTCGTCAATCCCCAGAAAAGCTGTTATGTTATGAATCCATCAGTAGAGTCTTCCTTGATCAAGTCAAAACCTGCAGGATCTTAAACTTCACTGAAAGCCATAGACTGGTCCCAAATACATGAATCTGTGTGGACATGTCACGTCCAACTGTTGATCAGTTAGGAAGCAAATTCTCTTACCAATTGACCAGCCTGTGATCTATGAGAAAGAACCTCTGTTACTGGAACCATGTAGTGACCAAGGTCATGAATAATCCAAGTGTATTAGATTCTTTTTTCTTATGTGTGAGCAGTATTACACTGGTGTAGCATTTGACTTTGTGTCCTTCCTGTTCTTATCTATAAAATATATACAACTCTGTCTTCCAGTCTTTGGGGGTTGTGTCACAAGTTATACATGATAGCATGTCCGGTTGGCCTAAGGAATCATTTTTCCGAGGCCTGCTTTCATGTCAAAGGTTTCCCAGTCTCTGTGAACTTCCATCCGTAACTAGTAGTCAAAGCACTTAGCTCCAGACTAATGCCCAATGAGTACTAAATGAAATATCCTGAATTGATAGATCTAGAATATCCATTATGTGCCATGTGGGCATCAGAGTTGTAACATCTTTTCCTTTTTCCAAAATCATGATTCCCTCTTTTATTTAAATGATAACAATATAATATGGGCACTAATTCTGACCTTTTTAGTCCCTAAGTTCAAGGGGGCTCCATAGTTACCAATTTTAAAGAACCTTAGATACCTCCCAGTGATCTGTGTATTTACAGTTTGGTTCTCTCCTTGGTACTAACTACTGTCAGAGAGTTGAACCATCAAAATGCAGAGCCTAATGGGAAGTCTTAGGTCATTGACCTTAAAGATAATAATAGAACTCTAGCCTCTGCCTATTGCTCCTTTCCACCCCCAGGATGTCAGGAGGCAAGCAGCTCCTTCCACCTCATATTCCACCACAACGTGCAACCTCAACACAGCTCCCAAAGCAGCAGGACCAGTGAGCCATGAGCTGTAGTCTCTGAAGCCATGAGCCCACGGTAAAATCTCTTCTTTTTTTTTTTTAACAAGATTGTCTTATACATCTTGTCATAGTCATGGAATGTTAACATAGCCTCCAAGATTATAGCTCAACCTCAAGGACTGAGTTATGTGCCTCGGTTTCTTCTTCCATTAAACTGGGTTAAGGATACAGAGTTGTATGGAGACTTGGAAGACTTAGGTATTGATGTTCACATGGTGAATCTCACTCCATTATTTAAAATGTTTATTAAGCTACATCTAATAATAACAACTATAATGTCAGAACCAGAGACACTGGGGCAGGAGGATTGCAAATTTAAGAGTAATGTGGTCTGAACACCTATAATGTCAGAACCGGAGACACCGAAGCAGGAGGATTGAAAATTTAAAAGTAACATGTTCTGAAGACAGTCTGCCTTAAAGAAGAACTGAACACAAGATTTTTATCAAGTCCAAGATAGTGGATTCAGGTAAAACAGAGTAGTGGGCAGAAAGGGGGTAGAAGGAGAAAAGGAAGGGGGAGAAAAAAGGGAGAAAGGAAAAATGAGAATGAAAAGAGGGAGAGAAGAATGGAAAGAAGGAGAAAGGAGAGAGGGAGAGAGATGTGGAGGAATAAAGGGAGGGGAAGAAAAGGAGAAAGAGGAGATCAATGGGACCTTCCTTGGCCTCTCAGGTCCAGGACTCAACTATGCCCGAGACAGTGGGCTCTGGATAGATGGCTTGACCGACTGGAAAATGATTAACTTTCCCTTTAATAATCAACATATTTTACCCAAGGGTGGTTTCAAAACATCTTACCTCTGTGTAAGGCTGATCATTTTTCTAATAACTACCTGTGTGCCTTTTTTTCAATCATACCTAGAGAAGATACAAGTTTCTAAGATAATAGGAATGGCTTGATTCTCCTCTCATTAATATAATGATTCTATAACACAGTGACAGATAAAAGAACATTCTCCTATTCCACTCAAGGCTGGTTTTACATAAAAATGGACCATAACTCAGAGTCTGTAATGTCTATGGAAAGGTTAGGCTCGTTACCATCCAAATAGGCTGAGCTAATAAAAATTATATTTGTTACAATCCAAATAGATTAACAGGCCTTAAGGGCTTAACAATGTATTACACTTTTCAATTTTCTTATAATTAAATTAACATAAAATCGTCCTCACAAATAAATGACTGCTTCAGAAAGAGTTAAGCTCTGCTTAGCAAAAATAGCCACTCTGTTTACATGCTCCGCCTCTCAGGTAGACCTGCCAAGCAGAAAGAGGCTCTCTTTCTGTAGAGAGGGCCCCTTTCCTAAAAATTGGCATGCTTCTCCTGATCTTAATGCTGGGATTTTGGGTCCTGGCTCCTGACATAGGCACCCTAGCAATCTGGATGGAAAGCAACCCCACTCCCCTCTCTACTCTCCTCTAGTATTCCTGGCCACCATAAAGTAGGAGGAGCCTCAATTGACACATCTGTAAAGTAGGAAGCCAAATGTAGGCAACAAAGCTCTGGAGCACTTCCTGATATCAATGCAGCTCCTGGATTTGTTTCTGCTTCCCCTTCCTCAACTCATCCTTCCCTATTTCTCCTGGACCCCAGGCACTGGGTATTTACTTACCTTCCAGCTATAGAGCCCGATGGGACATCTCCTTCTGGCTGTCTCTGATGGGATCACAGTGACAGCTTGGGGCTTAGGTGAATTCTCCCACAAAAAAAAAATTGGATGCCCTTGGACTAGTTGAATCCCTTCAATGTTTCCATCCTTATGAAGACAATTTACCATCAGCTTTTCCGCCCTCCTGGACATATGTTAAAGAATGAAACAAAAGAAGAAACAGTATGCCTAGCCACTTCATTTTAATATTCAAGAAGCTTAGGCTTTCTTGTTCTAAAAGTGAAAGGAGAAAATTCATAAACCAGGAGGTTACAGGAAAGCATCAATGCCTGTCAAAGGGCTGGTGTGACATAGATAAAGGCTTTTTACAGATTTGTTTTACTTTTAATTGTGTCTGTGGAGGTAGGGCGTTTCAATGCAGGTACAATGCCTGTTGGGGTCAGGGACATCAGATCCCCTTTGAGTAAAGTTACAGGCAGTCTTAGCTACTTGATGTGAGTCCTGGGAACCAAATTTGGGTCCTCTGAAAGAGCATCAAATTCCCCTAAATGCTGCACCACCTTTCTAGTCCCCATGACACACTCCTCACTCTTCCCTTTATTCTACATCGCCCCAACCATCAGGGGAAGCTGCCCAGGTTAATACACAGAGCTAATGTGAGTCAGAGAAAATTGTGCAGACTCACAAACCAAGAGAAGCACAGAGGTGGGTGAGACCACGGACGGGTACATGTTAGGGAAAAGTCCTGGGTGAAGCATTACTGAACACTGCAGCAAAGGAGTCATTCATGGCTACACTTGTAGGCAAAAGGTTCATAGTTAGTTGATATATCAATGTGAACTTGTCCCTGTGTCAGGAGACATCAACCTTGAGTGCCATCTTTGAACAGGATGTCTCAGCAGCTCCAAGAGTGAAACTTCTCCTAATACATGCTCATAGTGATAGACTATAAACACACAGTAGGCAATATAAATTGCCCCTCGTAAATCACTATGACTGTTTCCCTGAAAATAAATAATCTTACAATGTGTCTTGGTAATGTTGGAGCTCACCATAGTCTGTACTGGCTTGTGCAGTCTTGCAAACACTGCCTTTACGCACCTTTGGAGCAGTTTAGTCCCAGTTAGTCCCTCTATAAAAGGATAAGCGAGAAAAATAGCCACGTTCAAATGAGTCCATTTTGCCACATGTCAGTAGCTTCTATTGAAGCTTTGGTGGGAGATGTTGAAAGCGATGGTGCAATAAGGTCTTTCAGTTACCCATGGGTCTCGTTTATGATGGTGCCTCGGCCTATACTCACCCCTCCCCAGCGTCAGGAGGAGAAGGACGCACCCTACACTTAAGACGAAGGTGCTTTAAGTCAAAGAGCACACAGGACACAAGCAGATGAAGAGCACAATTTGCATCTGAGATTTCTGCCTTTAGTCTCTCTCTCTCTCTCTCTCTCTCTCTCTCTCTCTCTCTCTCTCTCATGTATGTGCTATCTGTCTAGTGTCCCACTGAGTTTAATGTGAACTGCTTGTACAAGCATGGGTAGAGTTATTTCCTGAAGCTTTAGCAACTTTCTGGTGGCTAGGCCACAAACTGTAGTAGTAGTAGTAGTAATTAATAATAATAAATAAATAAAGTGGATCCCCTTCCTCCAGTAACCATTAACTGCCAATAGCCTGTCAAGGAGGAGTGGGGCCTCATGGTCATATGTTTGTGTTGCTCTGTACTGGTTTTCAAAGAGAGCTAGCTGTATACTGCTATCAGGAGGCACATTGATAAATATCAGGGAATATTTCACTATTTTTTATTAGGCTTGGATTTTCCCACAGTGCCCAAGGAACTAAACATAAAGTCAAATGGACTGAAGAGGACATCTGTGTAACTAGAGAGCTGCAGCTGTGGAAGTTCCATGAGGCAGGGGAAGAGGCATGTCACCCTCAGCCAGCCAGGGGAGGACCTAAGGTAGACATCCACTTAACCAATCAGGCAGCCGGGAGGGCGGGGCATTACAAATGAAAGGAGAGAGACAAGAAAGAGGAGCAAGAGTTTTGAGCTATTTCTAATCGAAACACCTTTAACAAAGTGTGAGCCTGCTACATAGCAAGGTAAGGGGCTGGGCTAGCCCAGGAAGGAGTGCAGTCGCCGATGCAGACCACGCCCAGGCTCGCAGATTAAGGTGCTCCACTGCCAGCTTCACCCTGATCCTTGAGTCAGTCTTCAGGTGCTCTGAGATCAGCCACTGCTTCGTGGTGAGCTTGATCCTGGGATAAAGCTGCACAGGATATAATGCGCATAGGCACATCACATAACAACCAAACCCATACACACACACTGCACAGGGCACACACACACAACCCTCCCCATACCTCATATGGCACACACAAAAGAAACTATGTACTCCATATATGATACACCCAACCCCACATGTATATCTCACATCACACACACACACACACACACACACAGAGAGAGAGAGAGAGAGAGAGAGAGAGAATACACAAATGTATACACTCCTCTCATATAACAAACACACACATAAACCCACACAAACAGCCCACATGGAACACACATACACACACAAAACCACACATCTCACATGACACACAAACACTTCACAGGATACACACACACATATCACATGATGCACATACCTGATATAACACACATATAATCTTCCACATCTCATATGACACATACTCATACCCCACACACATACAACTTCTTTCCTATACATCAAATTACTCACAAAATGCAGCCTTAAACAGCTTTCTTACGTGACACACACAAACCCAGCACACACATTTCACACATGCACATACACAACCCCAGCACAAGCACACACATTTCACACTTAAGGGCACACACACACAAACACACACATTCCTAATACAACACACGCACACAAAAACCACACACTTCTCAACATACACAAAACTCCACACAACTCTTAGATGACACATATATGGCTATGCTGGGTGGTATATTTCAAAGAATCTGGCAGAGAAGGTCCCCAACAAAGTGACAGATGTGCCAGTCATCCTGAATAGATCAATATATCATGTGTTGAAATGCCATATTGTGCATCATAAATTATATCAATTCAAAATCTAAAAAGGTGTAAAGATTACTGAGAAATGCAAGCCTTGGATGATCAGAAAAAGACTGAAGAGGGGCCACTAGTTGTAGTCCCCAAGGAAAGCAGAAGCCACCTTCTTCATAAGCGCGCCCTTAGCACACTGGGCCGTGGGGTCTGAGTAGGCCCAGGACAGTCCTTAGGTGCTGCTCCACAGCAGACTTTCCAGTGGTCTTTCCTCCCCAGACACTGTTCCTGGCTTTGTGTGCTTTCCTGTGTGGTCCTTTCATGGAGACAGGGCTTCCCCACAAGTGCCTGACCTGGAGTGTGTCACAGTCCAGCCCACTGATCAGTAGCTAAGAGGTCGGGCTTTCGTTGGCACAGTTCTCACTGCTCGCGCGGTTTGGAGCCTATTATAACTTATGCGCGAACCTTCAGTTCTTCTGGACACCAAGCTCCGTGGGGAACTGGGCACCAAAGTCTTAGTGTCTAAAGAACTAGTACCAGTATGTCCACTTCGTCCTGTTTCAAATGCACAGTGTTCCTCTAGGGACATTCTCAAACCCACTCGGAACCGGCAAATGGGTCACATGCAGAGCAAAAGGCACCTTAGGCACTGTGGGTAGGAATCCTAGACCTATGTGTTAAGAAAGGCTCGGAACCTTCTATTTCAGATCCAAAGCAAGATGAAATTCCTCCCCCACGCACCTGTGACATTTGTTCTGTGAAGACTTGGTAAAAATCGATTGTCAGAGTTAAAAAGGACCCTTGAGACGCTCTAGCTGGGGATTATTAAGTGGGGGTGTACATCAAAATCACCTGAGGAGGTTTTTCAACATGGACAAGAGACTCTGATTCACAAATTCAAGTTGAATTATAAAGGCATTGAAAAGCTGCCAGTCGGCGCTGCTTTTTGTATTTGCTATTTGAGGCGGGTGGGGGGATTTTTTTTATAATTTTTCAAAGTGAAAGAGTATCAATCACTTATGCATGACGGTTGGCCCTTGCAGCTTGATCTTGGCACATGAACTTCTCTGCACCCTCACAATGTTCGATTAAGCCGGGACCTAGAAAGTGTGGGACGGTGGGTGATCACAGGAACACAGGAAGCCTGGAGCTGCTCCTTTGATCCTCTCCCTCTCTTTTCATTCGCCCTGGACATTTCCTCTCCTGCAGCTTCAAGTGCGCATTCATGTCCTGCTCTGCTTCATCTGCCTTTCTCATCTAGGACATCTCTCCTCTTCTCCACTCTCTTTGGTCCCGCTTCTCTCTCGCCTTCCCGTTCCCCTGCTCAACCCTTTTTGCAAAAATAAAAAAAAAATAAAAATGACTTTAACAGATGTACAACACTTGGTGTTTTGTGACATGAAACAAGGATCCAGTCCAGGAATCACACAAAGGCAGATTCTGGGGGGCTCCATTCCACACACAAGAAGAGCTTGGGGATTCTCAAACTTTTGCCAGAGAGAAAGAGGGGGGAGGCAGGAGGGAGGGAAGGAGGGGGGAGGGAGGGAGGGAGGGAGGGAGGGAGGGAGGGAGGGAGGGAGAAGGAGAAGTGTGAGAGGGGAAGGGGTTGGGGGGAGAGAGAGCTGGAGAAGGAAAGGTACAAGGAGTGGAGGAAGAGGGGAGAGAGAATGAATTCAAAGGAGGGGGAATTGGGCTGCTTCTAGACATGTAGATTTCCAGGCCTCTGGTTGACAGAACTGCATTCATTAAGTACAAGGTGGCATCTAGTTTCTTACAGACACAGAGAATGAAGTGATGAGCGCCCGGTGTTCCACAGAACGTTCCAGTAAAGAAGACCAACACACCCATGAAATCTGCTTTTGCATTCCTCCTTCTGACCCAATAGGTCACACTCAGCTACCAGCTCTACTTCCTGCCTCTTGTCTTTGGCTAAGTGAGGGTCCCCATCATGGCCGCCTTTTGAGATGGGGACACTGTAGACCATACAAGGAGACATGTCCGCAACTAGGCAGACACAGAACTGTGGATTCCTCATGCATTCTCAAAACCCAAATCTTGGCTTCTGATGAGCATGGTTTTAAAAGAAAATAAAACTCTGTGGAAATGAGTTTTTGCCTTTCCCACCACTTTCTGTGGAATGCTGCACTAGAGATTTGGGGAATTTTGACAAACGATTCTAATCCAAAACACTATACCACCTGAAATGTGGTAGAAAACCTGACCATTATTGAGAGACCAGGTACAAATGTTACAGGTAGGAACAGTAACATCATTTAAAAAACAAAACCTTCTTCATGGACAAAACTATCAAAAGTATTATAGGAATTACCATTAGGCTGTACGTATAAATATATTTAAATTTGGCCCACACCTACCAAACATCTCATGCGTATGCAAATAGTTGAGTATTCAAAAATCATCCCACCAAATGCAAATGGAAAACACTTCCAGAAGTTTCCAGGGAAAATACTCAAGGTGGAATTTCCTTGAAGCCTCTCTCACGTTTGACATCACTCTAATGTAATGTTGAGAGTGCATCTTAAAGAGAACAGGTGCATTTGAACTTTGCTTTACAGGCTTGTTTTCATGTAAGAATCAAGAGGACCTAAGTTCAAATCCCTGGAATCCACATAATGTGAAGCACGCCCTTGGCTTCTAACTTCTGTACTCGGAGTTGGGGAGTAGGAATTGAGACAGGTAGCCGGCTCCCAGGAGCTCACCTGCTAACAGGTTATCAGACATGGTAAGAGTCAGATTCAAGGAAAGACTCTTAAACATAAGGTGGAAAAGTGATGGGGCGTGGCTCCCAATGTTCTCCTCTGCCCTCCTCTGCATTAGGTATGTGCACCCACACACATAAGTGTGCCTTCACAACGCACATGCACAAATGCATGCACACACACAGCATACTCTGTGTTCTCTGGGCAGGAGAGGTGTCCTTATATCCCTGAGCCCCAGTTTCTCTACATAATGGGCACTGAGTTTTCAGTGCTATGTGAACAAGCCCTAAACGTGGTTTCCTAGGAAAAAGTTTTAGGAAAGCTATAAAATATCGATACATAAGGTTGGTGTTAGTTGAAAAGCAGTTCATTCCTGGACAGATCACACCAAACCAGCACGGTTCTCATGGGAGAGGTCTTTATTGACAGAGGGAAAGAGAGGCTATGGGTCTTTTATCAGGGCCTTGACATAGGCTACACAGGTGATGGAGGTAAAACACGAGGGGGGGGGGGGAGTATGGTTGCCATGGCAACAGACACACCTTGGGATGATGTCATCGGTGGATTCAGAAGCTGGCTGTAAACAATTGGCTGTCCACAGATGCTAACAGTTGGTTTCAGTCATATTTCCCCACCAGCTACAACAGTTAGTTATGCATGGGAACTGGATTCCTCCAGTAGGACTGATAGAGAAGATTCCACCTACTCCAAGCATCACAGGCTTTATACAGACAACTAAGATTTCTGAAATGTGCAGCTTCAGTGTTCAGATCATTTTTTACTAAGTAGTGTATAGTCCATGGGGTTATATATAAAAGGAGTAACTGCATGCTTATTTTTTTTCATTTTATTACATCCTTTTAAATCAGAGGTCTCCAGGAATTGTTTGGAGATTATTGCAATTTCCGACTTATATCAGTTTTTGTCCACTATCCTTGAATCTATGTTATGTCCATTAGCAGTTTATTGAAATATGAGGCATTATGTTAGTTTCCTAGGGTCAACACAGCAAACTACCACTGTGCTCAGATCAACAGCACCTCACTCTCTGGTGGGTGTGGAGTCTGGAATCTAATTGGTGGCAAGGTTCCAGTCCCTCTGGGGCTTGAGGCGGAGCCCTATCTGGTTTCTTCAGCTTCCTGTTGCTCCCAACAAAGTTCAGTGTTCCTTAGCCATCAAGTGTGTCACCCTAGTCTCTGTTCCCATCTTCAAATAGTAATCTTTGCTTAGCCATGTCTACATTTCCCTATTGTTATAAGAATATTAGCCCTGTTGGATCAGGGACTACTCTCATCTTAATTTGATTATATCTACAAATCCCTCCCCATTTCCAAAGATTGGACCCATAGATTCTGAGTGGACCCAGTGCAATTAGTTGCTTGTCCAGAGAGCTGTGAAGGTTAAAATTCACATCGGCTGGGTTTTAAGGAAAGAAAAAAAAACAATTTGCTTTCCTAAAACCTAGATGCCAGCAGTATGGCAGAGGATGGCATTAGGATGAAGGGCACTGAGTTCACATTTCATATTGCTGTCCGTTTTTCCTAGAGGGAGGATCCAGGGCTGTTTCTGAACCAATCTTTCTGCCTCCACCCAACAAGAGCTTCTCATATCTTGGACTCTCAAGGAAAAGAAAGAGAGATGTGTTCAGATCTCTGCTTTCATTTTTTCTTAAGATTTATTTATTTATTATATGTAAGTACACCGTAGCTTTTTTTTCAGACATTCCAGAAGAGGGCATCAGATCCCATTACAGATGGTTGTGAGCCACCATGAGGTTGCTGGGATTTGAACTCAGGACCTTCAGAAGAGCAGTCAGTGCTCTTAACCACTGAGCCACCTGCTTTCTGCTCTCTAGCAACAGCACCAAAATTTGAGAGCTAAAAGGTTTCTTAGCACCTGGTGCTATAACAAAATACCACAGGCTGCAGAGCTTAAACATCAAAAATGTATTTTCCTACAGTTCATAAGGTCTTTCTGTGCCTAGTCTCTCTTCTCAGCCTCCTACAGGCACTGGTCCTACAGTATTAGGGTTCTGCTCTCTCTGCCTCGTTTCACCAGTTTTCTTCTAACTGTCCCAGAAAGCAACTGCTTCCAGCATAACAAGACATTGGGGACAGTGTCAACCTTAGCAGAAGAGTACTTGTAAGTCAGTGTATGGTGGGACAATTCTGCAAGGTGAGGAGACTTGATGAAGGTCCCTGATCTGGGAAAGGGCTATGTTCTGCGTGCTTCTCCACTCTTCCAGAAGCTCGCGTTAACAGTTTTTCACTTTTCACTTCTCCCCTCTCAGAACACAGGCGGTAAGCAAGCATTTAAGGATCAAACCAAGAGTTTTCACACTTTTTTATTTGTTACACTTACCTAGTTGTGGCCGGATTTTCCCTGTTCAATTATATTAAAATATTAGTGTAGCAAGAGGCCTGTGATTGACCAGGGAAAAGGGAGGCAGGGCTAAGAGTTGCAGAGATGGGGAAAGAGAGGAGAAAGAAGCAAGATGGAGGGTGATGGACAGGATGATGCAGATTCAGCATGGCTTAAACAACTGCAGGTAGATATGAATATCATAAAAAGATAGTATAATTCAGCTAGCCTGTATAATCTAAGTGAGTAGCTTGTATCACAAGTAGATTGATATAGGGATAAAATAATTGGTGAAACTTGTCTAATCTAGGTGGGCAGCTTGTATCATTGTCAATTGGCACTGATGTGTGGGTATCCTGTGAATTGAGAATTTATTGATATCTAAATCTGACTGATTAACTGTAAGCTTCTAGAGTTTTGTTTCTACCAGGTTGCTGGGTGTTGTGGTGGTTGACCCAGGGGTGGGCGGTCATTACATGAGACTGGCAAGGCAACAACCCACGAAGGGATCTCTGGCATGGCAATGACCCACCAAGGGAACGCTGGAGCTCTGGGGTCAGAGAGTCTGCGGAGATGAGGACACCCTGGTGGGGCCATATGGTCCGCAGGTGCCTGCGTAGCATGGGAACTCGCCATTCTTTTTAATATTTCCCATAACACTTAGTTGCTGCTGTTGCTGCTGTTGCTGCTGTTGCTGGTAGTGGTATTTGTGTGTGTGTGTGTGTGTGTGTGTGTGTGTGTGTGTGTGTGTGTGTATCAATGTGTGTGGGTGTGTGTTTCTTGAGACAGCAGCACAGAAGAAATGTAGAGTCCCCTGCAACCTGAAAATATACAGTATAAAGAATAGACATGCATATAAACACAATTACATTAATATTTAAAAGAAAGATCTTTAGCCTTTAGTATTTATGCTATATTAACTCACTTAATATTTGTAATACTTTAATAGGTAGGCCTTTTATTAGTGTCATTTTACAGATAAAGTGAAACACAGAGATTTGTACTAATTTACTCAGGTTAATTAATACAGAAATGAATGGGACAATGCCACATCTCAGCACTGCTCTGAGCTTCATGCTGAAGGACTGCTGACTCATACCTCAGACTCTTC